>NW_009242978.1:1151959-1168058 GCF_000388065.1 Fonticula alba
CCCCCCCGCCGCACCTCACGGCTGTCTGACTTCTTTTTGGGAGGTTGCGTCCCGGCCGGCCGGGCCATTGCGCCTCCTCGCAGCCCCCCTCCCCTCGTCGGGGGCCGTTCCAGCCGGCCCTCCGCCGCGGCGGTGGCCGACACAAATGCCCGTGCTTTCCCCGGGCCCGGCCGACGGCCATAACGCAAACATGCCCACTATGCGCGCGGGTCTAATGGGCTTCGGGGGTGGGCCGCAGCCGGGCGGCGCCGGCCGCCAGGCCCGGCCTGCCCCCCCCCCCCCCCGGGGCCGGGGACGGAGATAACAACAAACACCGGAATGGGCACGTGCATGTGCGCATGTTCTTTCACTCGGTCAGCCCACTCACATGGGGCACATGATGAATGCACACACCCCGCGCCATTCCCCACAATCCGGCCCTCCTCTCGCTCCCGCCGGCGGCTAACAACTGCCCCGCACACCGAGCGTCTCCCCCCCCCCCCTCGCCCCTGTGGCACTGCTCGAATGAGAGGAAGATCTTTATCAATGGTTACACGAGTCTTGGGGCCTCTTTTTTTCTGGCCCGTGCGGATGCCCCCATGTCTGGGCGTGCAGATGCGAAAAGGTACATGCCCAAGGCATACTGAGGGGGGGGGGGGGCGGGGGGCAGGGCGCATATGATCCCACAGCCGGGGGGCGGGCAGGTGCCGGCACCTGCGCTCTTCCCCTTGATGCCCGGGTCGTCTCTCGCAGGCACCGAGGCCGAGAGCGGCCCCCTGGGCACTTGGCTAGGACCCGGCGGCGGCGGCGGCGGCGGCGGCGGCGGCGGCGGCGGCGGCGGGCTGCTTGGTGAGGCGCCGCTGTTGACGGTGACGCCACCGCCGGCGGATGCCGGCCACCCGGCGGCTGACCAGTTGCAGGATCTTCACCGTCCAGAAGACATTCAACACCCGGGTCAGGGCGCACATGGCCAGCAGCCCCCATGCCCAGTATCGCCGGTCGTCCGGCCACAGCATCAGCCCATGGCCGAAGGCCAGCCGGCAGAGTCGATAGAAGAACACCGAGCCGATGCCCATGCGGGCAAAGAGGAAGGTCCCGGCGAAGACCCACTCGACCAGGCCGTAGGCGTGTGTCTGCCAGGGGGCATCCGAGAGGTCCAGGTCGTCCGGCTGCGTGGGATCGGTCTTGCCGGGGCCGGGGCCGGGGCCGGGGCCGGGGCCGGTGTCCCGGGGGCGCGTGGGGTCCGGGGCCCCGCGGCGACGGGCCCGGCCGGCGGCTGCCGGCCCGGCGGCATCGGACGTCACGCCGGCAGCCGGCTGTGCGGCCGAATCACCAGCCGGCCGGCCCGGCGGCAGGCTCTTGGCCCGGCTGGCGGCCGCCCCGGGGGCATAGTTGCGCAGGAGGAAGCGCATGTTCAGGAAGGGCGTCGACAGCTCCTCCACCAGGAAGAGAAAGGGAAAGGGAATGGCCACGCCGGTGAGGGCGCAGAAGGAGAAGGTCGGCGCGATCAGCAAGTGGTGGACCATTTGCGCCGGTGCATAGAGAACCGGCACGGCCAGCATGAGCAGGCTGTCTGCCAGGAAGTAGCCCACCGAGAACATGGCCAGCAGGATCATGAAGCGGTCGGCCACACCGGGGTCGGCCCCGGCCACCGAGGCCAGGCTATCCAGCCAGCGGATGGACCGGACCCCGGGGTCGCCCTCGGTGCCGAAGGCCGCCAGCGGGGCCACCATCAGCATGCGCTCCACCTGGCGCCCGGAGGGCGCCACAGTCATCAGATCCCGCAGGAAGCCGCTGGTCCGCCCGGCGCCGGTGAACCACACAGCCAGCAGCGCCAGCACGACCACCGCATGCACGGTGGACATCATGCATTGGGCCTCCTTCCAGGCGTTGTCCAGGAAGGCCCGGCGGGCGGCCCGCGCCTCATTCGACAGGATGTCCGGCTTGGCCCCGGCCGGGGCGGCCATTCGCGAGGCCGGGGCGGCCAGCGGCCGCTGGCCGACGCCGGCCCACAGGCGCCAGGCCAGGCACACCGCCAGGTGGAAGCCGATCGACAGGACCACCACTTGCCGGGCCAGGCCCAACACCAGGCCATACTCCAGCGAGTAGGAGTAGGCCCCATTGACCACTGAGATGAGTGGCGCCGCGGAGGGATGCCAGCCGGCCTGCGTGGCGGCCTTGATGGCTGCCAGGGTGCCCGGCTCGCGGGCCGCATACCTGGGCAGGTCGCCGAGCCAGGTCCAGCCCGTGTCGAGGGCGTCGAGGACGTCCATGTTGGGAGTGCTGCGTGTGCGCTGTTTGTGTCGTGTGTGTGAATGTGTGTGTGAATGTGTGAGTGAATGTGTGAGTGAATGTGTGAGTGAATGTGCGAGTGAATGTGCAAGTGAATGTGTGAGTGAATGTGTGAGTGAATGTGTGGGTGTGTGCGAGTGTGTGCGAGTGCAGACAGGTGGGGGCGCGAGAGGGGATGGGCTCTGGGGCAGAAGACAGGCGATGGCCTGGTGGGTGCGAAATTCGGGATGGCGCACGACGCAGAAAAAGAGACACCAAAAGAGACACGCACAAGCACGAGCCAGCAGCCGGGGAGAGGACGAGGGAATGGATGGGGGGAAAACGGCTTCGAGGAGGGGCAGGGGGGGGGGGGGGGGGGGGAGATGTGAATGGAGGTGTGGCGGCCCTCCGAGGCTGAGTCAGTGCCCAGGCTCATTTTCACAGCGGACGTGCATGCCTCGATGCCGGATTGGGTGGTGGCCCGGAGCTGGCAGGCCGGTGCCGGATTCCTGCGGCCGTGACACTCCAGGCGACGATCCCCCCGCCGCGAGACGTGTCAGCCCGGCTGCCCGGGCCACTGGGGGCAGGTGGCCGCGCGGCTGGGCCATCCTGGGCGACTCGCACGATCCGCCGCTCACCACGACGCCCTCCTCCCCACAAAGGGCCGCCGCCAGCGCGCCCTGCCGCCGGCCGATTCCCGGGCCTCGCCCCTCCAGCCGGAGGACGCTCGAAGTTGCCCCGCCAATCGAGGCTCGGAGACAAGGACGCAGGCGCGGCCGGGGTGGCTCGGTGCCTGGCACTGCTCGCCGCAAGGGCCGGGGTGGCGGCCCCGACACCATGCAGTCTCTCTCTCTCTCTCTCCCTCTCTCCCCCCCTCGCTGCCCCTTGCCGCCCGGCCCTCTGTGTGGCGAGGCCCCGGGTGTTGTGCCGGCGAGTGTGGCAGATCGCAAGTTTCACATTCCGCCGGGAGCCTGTGTGCCCACCGGGCGCAGGTGTTTACCCGGTGGCTCGGTTCCCGCCCGCTCGCCCCCCCCCCCCTGGACAGGGTCACCGGCCGAGGAGGAGAGACCGAAAAAAGAACACGCAGAAGAAGAAGTTGGAGGCACGAGGGCTCGAGCCAACATCCGAGGACACGCGCGTCACCTTTCCATCTAATTGCGGCTAGCTATGCGGCGCCAGCCAGGGGCCGGAATGGGCACGGCTTTCACGCGGGCTCACCGGTCCATTTGCCCCCCGCCCGGCCTCTCTGCCCTCGCTTGCGTGGTGGCCTTCACCCGGCATGTCTGGCCTCCCTGGGCGGCCCCTCGCCGACGCAGGCCGTGGTGCACATTCCACACACACACACGCACACACACACGCGGCTGGCGCTCCGGCGGCCGAGTGCCCGGGCGGGCTTCGCCTCAGGGGGCGGCGTGCTGGCGCGGTGGTGTCGGCGGCAGCCGAGCAGGGAGGACTGGCCAGTGGGAGCCGGGCCACATATGCCAGGCTCCCGGACGGCCGAGGGGCGCGAGAGGTGCTGCCACAGAAGTGGCCCTTGCCGTCGATCTCGCCCCGGCCCTCGCCAGCCTCTCCAAGGGGCAGACCTGTCAAAAATCAGTTGATCTGGCAGACCCATCTGCCTGGCGGGGAGGGCGCGGGGGGACGCGTCCCGGGTGGGGGTCTGCCCTCAATCTCGAGCGGGCCAGAGGCCCAGCCCCCCCCCCCCCCCCCCCGGAGCCGAGATCGCGGTCCAGCCACGGGACGCGGGGCGTGGGGCAAGGAGGCGTAGGCGCGTCGCGGGATGACGCCTCAAGAGGGGGGGGGCCGCGCGGCCCAACGCACGGCCCCGGGCTCCGGAAACAACAGGCGCCCTTTGGGCGACTTCACGAAAAACAAGTCTTGGCCAGGGGGGGGGGGGGGCGCAGGGGGGGATGGCGAGCCCCATGCAAGGGCCAAAGCCAGTTCCACGCGCAGACATGCAGACGAACACACACACACACACACACACACACACACACACACACACACACACACACACACACACACACATAAACACCGGTCCCAGGCGACTGGCCGTTCCCGGGCCTTCCGGCCGCACGCCGCACCTTTCCCCAGCAAGCGGGCGGGGGCGTGCACACATCATCCGCCCCCCCATGTCCGGCCGCGCCGGCTGGGGCCAGTCGGAATCCAGCACCCGGGAATGAGGCGGACAAGGGCCTTTTCCGCCATCCTGCCGGGGCCGGCGAACACCGATCTTGCCCCCCTCCCCCCCGGCCCGGGCCCGATCCGGCCCATGATGTGAGAGGAAGGTGGGACACCTTTCCATGCGCGCGCGCGCGCGCGAATGCGGCGAGCCCCAAAGCCCCCGCGGCTCGCCGCCCCAACGGCCCAGAAAAAGAGGACCGCCCCGGGCGGCGGCAATCCCCCTCGACCCCACATTTATTAGGACCCGGTCGGGGCTCAGCAGGCAGTCTGCGGTTGGATGGCCGAGTGGTTAAGGCGCCAGTTTTAGGCACTGGTGGGAAACCGCGTGGGTTCGAACCCCACTCCAGCCAGCGTTGCCCTTTTTGTTGACCGCGGGTCTTGCCGCTGCAGATCCCTCCAGAACGGGGCACGTGCGACGGCAGCTGGGACACCCAAGAGGGCGCGAGATCCCAACGAACGGCGCCCCCATCCCGCATCACCCCCAACTGATGGGGGAGCCCGGGACGCCACGGCTGGCCGGGCGCGGTCTGCGGTCTCCAGGCCGCCGGCCCCCCCTCCCGCCCGCTCTGCGGGGGGCCTCCCCGTGCCGCCTGCCTGCCTGCCTGCCCCTCAGCGCGGGGAAGGGAAGGCGGAAGGCGGGGAAGGCGCGCGGCGGCGCGAGAGAGAGAAGGGCCACCGATGTGCGCGCGGGCGGGGGGAGGGAACGCCGGCGCCAGCTTCCCCGCCGTAGACCCCGCCTCTCCATCCCCGCTGTCTCGCCCTCTCTTCCCCTCTCCCCAAGGGCGAAGCATCCTTGCTCCACACCACCTCGCCCCTTTTCTCGCCCCCCATGTCTGCCCTGAACATTCTGCTGGTGGTCGGCGTGGCCACCGTCGGCGCCTTCCTCTCGGAGAGCCTGTCCTCTGCCTTCATCAACCGGCGCGCCTCGTACAAGGAGGCCACCGCCCTGCTGACCGCGGCGCGTGCGGATGGTGCGCTCTTGTGCCTGGCCTTGCTGCCGTCTTTTTTTCCCAGCCTCCCGCTCTCCGTGCCCTTCCCTCTCTCTCTCTCTCTCTCTCTCTCTCTCGGGCGCACCTCGCATGCTAACCCCCTTTGCACGTAGTGGCCCGCGAGACGGCACACATCGCCCAGCAGGAGGCCGCCGGGGCCGCTGCCACCACGCTGCGCCGGTCGCGCGAGCGCCTCGAGCGTGCGGAGAAGTCCCGCTCCGATGCCCAGGCCAAGCAGGCCAAGGCCCGCCTGCCGGGCTTCCTCATTTCGATTGTCACCCTCTTCCTCACCTATCGCGTGCTGTCCTTCATGTATGTCCACATGCGCCTCCCCCGCACACAGCCCTGCCCGCCTGCCAGCGCACCGTCTGACCCCCCCCCCCCCCTGCCGCACCTCAGGTTCAATGACACGGTTGTCGCCGAGCTGCCCTTCGCCGCGCCCGGTCCCATGCGTGCCCTCGGCCATCGGATGCTCTCGGACGCGGTGAAGGAGAGCCTCGGCGAGAAGGTCGACTATGCGGCCGGTGCCCAGCTCATTTACGCCATGTCGGCCATGGTGATCCGGCCGCTGGCCCAGCGCGCCCTTGGCACCCTCACCCCCCGGTCCATGAGTGCCGAGAACACCCTGGCCGGTCTGCTGTCCGGCGGCGCGCCGACCACCTACAAGTAAAGGGGGCACCGCCCATCCGAGAGGCCCCCCTCCCCTTTCTGTGCTTCTCCTTGTCCGGTCTTTTTCAGCCTCTTGCCTGGCGTGCCCTTTGAGGCTTTATTCGGGCGATGGACCCCGAGGGAGGGACGACGGGATGACGGCCGGCTGCCGAGGGCACCTCTGTGGCGCTGTTCACACGCGTGTGCGATGATTCACACGCACACGGAAATACAATGCCCGCCCTTGATCAGACCCTCTGGACATGCGGCGTCTGCTTCGTGCTCCCCTCTCCTTCCACTCGGCTGCTGGGGGGTGATGTTGCCCGCGTGTGCGTCCTCCGGACGGGGGGGGGGGGGGGGATAGCCCGATGGCAATGGCATACAACACGCGCACGGGGGTACATGCGTGTGTCATTGTCACCACCGAGACACCCCCGACCGGAGCGCGCCCTGTGTATTATTATTTCTCTTGGTAATGGGGGGATGTGCGATGGATGGGTGGAGATGAGGAGGCAGAGGGAACAGGGGTGGGAGGCAGAGAGGAGGGGCGGGGCGCGAGGAAGCAGCAACACCATGCGCATGGCGGGTAGAGCATGCGTAGCCCGCCCGCCCCTCCCCCCTCCCTCAGGGGGATGCACTGTCAAGCATGGGGGATGGGGAGAGACACTCGGGGAGGATGGTGGCTCATGCTTTGATTGATGGTGGACCCCCTGCTGGGCCAGGGGAGGGAAGCTGGGCGCCGCACGAGCAGACACGCGCATGTGCGTGACAGATGGAAGCGCAGGGCGCCGGCCATTTAGTTGCTGGGGGAGGGGAGGGGGGGGGGGGAACACACGTATAGGACGGGATTGCGGGCATGTCAGAGTGCTGTCGGGGCCGGGGTGAAGGGCGAGGAAAGGGGGCCGAAAGAAGGCAAATCAGCGGGGGGGCGAGGTGCGGAGGGCAAGCTGATCTGCGCACCGGCGACCATAGGATGAGGCACCGGAACGCGGGGCGCCCGAGCCGCCGCCGGAGCGCGCCCCGCTGGGAGCACCGCCGGTGGTGACCGCCGGGCGGCGATTGCCACCAGTGACCGAGGCGCCACTGCCAGCCGAGCCAACCCCGGTGGCACTGATCGGCCCGATGCTGACCGACGTGCTGAGGGTGTCGAAGAAGGACTTGCTGTGGTCGTAGGCAGCCGCCGTGCGGGCGGGCCCCTGCGAGCGGGCCGCCATCTCCGGGCTGATGAAGGCCGCATCGAAGTCGAAGGTACCGTGGGACTTGGACAGCTGCGGCGCGTGGACCTCCGGCGCGTCGGGCAATGAAGCCACGATGTCCTTGACCGACTGCGGCTGGGCCGCCGCCGCCGCCGCCGCCGCCGAGGGCTTCTGCTGGGCCGCCGGCCGGGAGGCGGGGGTGCCCTCCAGGGCGGGGCTCTTGCCTTCTGAGGAGGCCTCGGCCTCGGCGGCGGCCGGCTTGGCGGCAGTGGCAGCGGCCGCGCCGACGGCCGGCTTGGCGGCAGCCGCGCCGGGGCCGGTGCCAGCCGTGGCGGGCGCCGGGCGAACGGCCAGCCCGCCAGCCGGGCCGGGCGGCAGCGAGACAATGACCGGAGCCCCGCCGGCCGCAGCCGAAGCCAGCTGGCTGGAGGAGACCAGCGGCTGCGAGAGCTTCGGCCGAGCAGGGCGCACGGCACCGGCCCCGGGGCCAGCCGGCGGCATGGCCGACGGCGGCGTCGGGTGATGCGGATGCCCGGCGTGCGGGTGCCCGCCGGCATGCGGCGGCGCGAAGCCATACATCGGCGCCATCTGCGGCGGCAACCCGGGCATCGGCACCCCGCCAAAGCCCGGCATGTGGTACTGATGCCCGGCAGAGGCATGGGCCCCCGGAGGGGTCTGATACATGTAGGGCATCATCGGGTGATGTGGCATGCCGGGATGCTGCTGGGCAGCAGCAGCAGCAGCAGCAGCGGCGGCGGCAGCGGCGGCGGCGGCGGCGGCGGCAGGCGCGGAGTCGGCGGCGGGCACGCCCGCGCCCGAGGTGGCGGCAGTCGAATCGGCATCCACCTTGGCGGTGCCGGTGGTGGTCGGGCCGGTGCCGGGCTTGGCAGGGGCGGCACCCGTGGCGGCCGTCTTCGGGGCAGGGGCAGCCATCTTGTAGACGGCCGGGCCCTTGGCCGGGGCACCGCCGGCAGCAGCCGGCTCAGCATGCTGCTGCTGGCGTGGCAGGCCCGAGCTCGCGGCAGACGGCTGACGACCGGAGCCATAGGGGGCCTGGCGCTGCGAGGGGGCGCCGGGGGACCCGGCCGCCGGAGCGGCGCCGGTGGCCGTCTGCGAGTGCTGCGAGTAGGGATGCTGGCGCGAGTAGTGCTGGTTGGCGGTGGGGCCGGAGCCGGTGGCCCCGGCGGCAGGGGCGCCGGCGCCATCGCGGCGACGCGACCGGCGCGAAGAGTCGGTGCCCGACTGCGCGTCGCCCGCATACGCATACTGCTGGTCCAGGAGGAAGTCCTGGTCGTCGCCGGTCAGCGGGTACTTGGACACCGGCGCCCGGGAGCTGGCCGCCTTGGCGGCGTAGGTCATCGGCTTGGATGACTCGTTGGAGGCGGCGCGAGCTTCGGCCGGGACTCCGGAGCCCTGCCGGCCGCTGGGGCCCTGCCGGCCGGACTGCTGCCGGGAGGCGGGAGGGGCGCGCGCAGCCGGGGCCGGCTCGGTGGTGGTGGTGGTGGCGGCGGCGGCGGCGGCAGCTGCCGCGGCCTGTTGCTGCTGGGCAGCCGCGGCGGCGGCGGCGGCGGCAGCGGCGGCAGCCGCCGCATCGGCCGCAGCCTTCTCGCTGGAGGCCGTGGTCGAGGCCAGGGCAAAGTCATCGAGGGCACTGCCGGGGATGATCTCACGGATGTTGGTGTCCGGGAAGTAGAGGCGCTCCACGCTCTTGTCCAGGGGAGGGACCCGGGCGAAGAGATCGCGGCTGAACATGTCGGACATCAGGGTCTTGTTGTTGAAGAACTGGTTCAGCGGCTCGAAAAGGTCGTTGGAGAGGGTGCTCACTGGGCGTGGGAGAGGGGGGCGGGAAGGGAGGCGAGGCGATGGCAATCAGTTAATGGGGCCCTGAGGGAGAGCGAGGGGGCAAGAAGAGAGAGAGAGAGAGAGAGAGAGAGCGAGCGCGAGCGAGAGAGCGAGCGAGGAGGGAGAACCAGCGATGCGTACCGTCAGCCAGGCAGAGGGTCCTCGTGGTGTACTCGATCTCGGCCAGGACGCCGTAGAAGAGCAGGTAGCCATCATTGTTGTTGGTCACCTTGAACTCAGGGTGCCTGGCGAGCAGGACAACCGTGTCACCGACGTTCATGGTTCCAGGGGGGGCGGAGGGTCTCTCTCTCTCTCTGGCGGAAGAGGGGGTGGCCCGGGGCGCGCGCGCGTGCGTGTTGAGGGGGGAAGGGGAACCGGGAGAGTGGCTGGGGAGCGGCTGGGAGGGGGGCAAGGGGGTCAGCAGGCGGCGAGGCCGGTGCCGCACCCCCTAACAGGGGCGGCATCATCGCGAAAGGAGCGTCGCGGGAGGCAGTCGCATGAAGATACCTCTCTGGGGGAGTGGGGGGGAGGGGGGGGAAGGGGGGGAGGGAGCGTGCGGAGCGCGTGCGGGGCGAGCAGGGTGCGGGCAGGCAGAAGGGGACAGAGGTTGGCCAGGCTCGAATCCGCGGCCCCCCATTGCGCGGCCCCTTATCCGTGGGTGGCGCGTCGGCGCATGCGCCCGCACTCGGGCGGGTGCGCCCGGGCCCGGCCACCGCCGGGGCCTCGCCTCCCACGGTGCGAGGGCGCAGACCCAGCTCATGCGAGGCGTTGCATCACCCGCGCCGCCTGTGCGTGGCCTCGTCCGGTGAGGGATATGTGTCATTAGCGCCCGCTCATCCCCCGGGGAGTGGGGGGCGGGGGCGGGCGGGGCGGCGGGCGGCGGGAGAGCCCGATTTTCCGGGCAACCGACCGGCCGCCGTTGCGACACCCACACACGAGCGAGCAGGCGGGAGCGCGTCGTGGACCTCCCCGCCCAGGGCCGGCCTGGCCCTGGGTCAAGGGGAAGGACAAGCACGAAGAACACGGACCTGCTCGGCCCCCAGCCCAGAGCAGCCTCCCTGTTCTCGCCCCCCCCCCCCCCCCGCCCCCCCCCCCCCCACCCCAGGGGCGTGGAGCCCAGACCAGACCACTGCGCTCGTAACTGGGGTGGACATCTCCAGACACGACCAGCACAGTCCGTGTATGGGCATATGTCCGGGGGAGGGGTGGCGGGGGGGCGGGGGGCGTGTGACCGTTTTTTGCTGGCGTACTCGCTAGACGGCCTGCCCGAGAGCGCGCATCGGCCCGGGGGGACCGGGAGACTTTCGGCGCACGCGCATTCCCCCAACCTTGCATGACAGAAACTCACACAACAGCCGGCGGGGGGGGGGGGGGGGGCCAGCCATACCGCCCCCCACCCAGATGAGGGCCGTTGAGCGGGGCCCGCGCGCCGCGGTCTGGCTTGTTTGCATCCCGAGGGACCTCTGCCCGGTCGGCCTTGGCACCACCGGGCGGAGGTTGCTTCTTCCCAGCCTGCAGCTCCAGGGCCCGGGGAGGCGCCTCCCTCCGCGCGCGCGCGCGCGCGCGCGCACGCCAAAAGTCCCAGCATTGAGTCATAAAAAAAGGGACAAATATGGCAGAGCAAGGGCGCGTAGAAGAGGACGCCCGGGCCCAAGGGTGGTCCTGTTCGTTCCGACACACCGCACTGACTCAAGAACGGAATTTCAAAGATCGGCCAGCCGCTCTCCCATCCCAGACAGCCGGTCCAGATCCGCACACATGACCGTCGTGACTCGCGGTGGTATCACGCCGGGGGCCTTCTCATAACAATTGTTTTCGCCCAAGTCCGGGACTCGCGCAGAGGCGTCTCTCCCTCTCTCTCTCTCTCTCTCTCTCTCTCTCTCTCTCTCTCTCTCTCTCCCGGCCTCCCTCACTGGTCTGTTGGCAGACGAGGGAGATACGCGGGCGGAGGGGGGAGCGGTGCGTAGCGGGGGGGGGGGCGTGTCTCTCCCCCCTCCTCGCCCACCGGAGGCGAGGCCCGGGTCCGGGTGGATCTTGCAGATGCCGGGAGGAAGCTTCATCAGCCACCAAAGCCCGCAGAGTACCCCCCTTCGCGCTGATCATGCCATGCAGCGTCTCCTCCTCCCCTGCTCCCCCCCCACACCTGCGCACATCCGCCGGCCTTGCCCTGCCTCCCTCGCCTCCTCCCCTCGGCCCCCCTCTCTTTCTCTTTCTCTCTTTCTCTCTCTCTCTCTCTCCCTTCGCACCACATCATGGACCGGGCTGTCCTCTTCCCCGGGCCCCGGCCGCCGACCGAGATTGTCTTGGCGGCCCCGGCGCTGCGTAAGCTCCAGGCAGACCAGTCCAAGTGGCTGGTGGACCGTACGTTCGGTTTATTCCTTCTGCTCTCGCTCCCTTTTTCTTCGCTCTCTCTCTCTCTCTCTCTCTCTCCCCTCTCTTGGACTTTCTCTGCCTCTTTCCCTTTGCCCTCGCCGTCTTGCTTTGCCCCTCCCGGCCGTTGTCCATGTGCGCACCTCCACTCACCAAGCCTCATCGCCCTGCCCACCGGCCGGCCCCCGCAGTCGTGGCCAGCTACCTCACGGAGTCCGTCACCAAGACCCAGCTGCTGGCGCAGCTTGCCGCCAGCCCCTTCGAGGGGGCCCTCACGCAGCAGCAGCTGCTCGGGCTGTTTGCCGCCACGCGGGCCATCCTACTGGCGGCCAGCCGGCGCCTCGGGGACAATGTCCCGCCGGCCATCATCCTGTCCGAGTGGTGCATCGACCCGCCCGGGGTCAAGCCCGCCAGTGGGGCCATCCTCGGTGTGGGTGTCGGTGGCGATGTGCGCATTGGTCGGCCATTTGCCGAGGCGGTGCTGGTGGCCCTGCCCCGGGTGCGTGCCCATGCCCAGTCGGCGGCTACCCTGCACGCGGTCGGTCCGCGCTTGCAGGGGGCCACTCCGGGCACCGGCAGCCATGCCCCGCTCAGCCCGCCGGAGCACCTGCCCCGGCTGCGGTCACTGAAGTGGCGCACAGACATCGCCATCTCCACCGGGACCCTGTCGCGTGCCATGCACCCGACTCTGCTGCTGAGGTTTACCCTGTCCGATGGCCGGATCATCCAGGCTGCCATGCCGGTGGGTGGCATCGGTCCCGAGGCCAATGCCGTGTGGAACCGCCTTCGCCAGAGTGTAGCCATGGCCGTGTACCGGACGTCCTGCGTCCGGGACCACCCGGTTCTGGCCATTCGCGACTAATCCCCCTGCGTGGTAGTCCCTCGGTCCCTGCCCGCGCGGTGGATGGCCAGGGGGGGGGGATTTGTCAGGGGGGTGCTCCCGCCTCGTCCTGCCCAGCCTCCCCCCCCCCCCCCTCCCTTTCCCTCTCTCTTCCTCTGCAAGAGGGGGCAGATCCCCCTGTTCCTTGCTGCTGGCTGTGGGCAGCGCGTGTGAACCTGTACAAAGGGACGGCCTGGTTGCTTCTTTTTTTTTCTTGACCTCTCCCTCGCGAGCACGCGCATATTCCTGTCCGTGCGCGCCTGTCCGCCGATGAAAATAGACCATCTGATATTTGGACCTTTTTGTGCACGGGTCGGATGCCCGTGGTGGCAGGTCAGCACCGGGGGCGGGGAGAGAGAGCATTTGAAGGAGACAATACCCAACCAGAATAGGAGGCCCATGGGCACGGTGACGGAGTGAAGGGGGGGGGGGATGGTGTATCGAGAGGCTAGTCGAAGGGGGGGAGGGGGGCTCAGCCATCGGGCGGGCGGGCGGGCTGGGCAGCCACAGGAGCGAGAGCCACGGAGAGCGCAGGCACCAGCCCGGAGTTTGTGAGGCCCGGGGCCCTGAGTCGCCGGGCACAAAAATCGTCATGCTTTTCGTACCCGCTTCGAGGCCTGGCCGGGGATCCTCGGGTTGCCGGGGCCCAGGTCCCAACGCTGTGCTTGACAGATCGGCCAGCCGAGACCAGGGGCCTGGCAGGCGTTGGAGGGGGGGGGGGGGGGGGGGGGGGGGGGGGGGGGGGGGGGGGGGAGATCTGGCAGTGCCTGGCCAGGCAAGGCGTGTCCGTACGTGTGTGTCCGTACGTGTGTGTCCGTACATGTGTGTCCGTGTGGGTGTGTCCGTGTGGGTGTGTGTGTGTGTGTGTGTGTGTGTGGGACGGGCATGCTGACTGAGGGACGGGCGCCCGATCAACTTTTCTCCCGGTCTGAAGGCCGACCCCGGAGCCCTGCCTGGGGTCTTGTGTACACTGGCCCAGTTCCCTCTCACATAGCCCCGCTGCTTCCGGCTTCATCTCTTCCCCCTCTCCCCGAGTAGCGAGCTCGCCCTCTCTTTCTCCCTCCCCCCCCCCCCGCTCTCTCCCTCTCCCTCTCCCTCTCCTTCTGCGCCTGTATCCATTTTGGTCTCTTTCTAGCTGTAGCCTGCGACCATGGCCTCGCGTGAGGCCGTCCCGTCGTTCTCCCCAGCCGGGGATCTCCTTGTGCGGGAGATTTTCCTGTCAACCTCCCTGGAGTCCGCTCTCCAAACACAAGCGGCTGTGGCTGGCAGGGCCATCCAGCGCGGCGCGACCCTCTGCCTGCTGTGTGGTGCCGAGTCCAATGGAAAGAAGGCCTCGGCACGGGGGCGCACCGGCATGGCGGCGGTGGCGGCCGCCACAGACCCGGCGCCGTGGGACCGCGGCGCCGGACTCGGCCGAGATCTCCTGCTCGGGGTGGATCCGCTGTCGGATGACTCGCCACTGGCCGATGTTTTTGTCGAGTCGCTCGCGGCCGATGACTCGAACGCCGGCCATTCTCAGGCCAATTCTGTGGGCACCTCCTCAGGCACTAGTTCTCCGGCCGGGGGGCGCTTCGAGAGCCGGCCGGAGTCCGCATTTACCGTGGCGCCCGGATCGGTCCCGGTGAGTGAGGCATTTGGCCGAGCACAAGCGCTCGGTCTGGGCCTCGAGGCGGGGACCCTGGTGCCAGGCTACCTGGTCAGCTCGGGGGCTGCCTGTTCCACTTCCGCCCCGCAGAGTCTCTACGTAGATGTCGCCTGCACTGGAGGTGTGTGTGTGTGTGTGTGTGTGTGGGTTTTCGTCACCCGGACAGGTGGCCTGCCTTCTCGCTCGGTTTGGCTGACTCCCCCCCCCCCCCTCTCTCCCTCTTCTTTTAGACTCTCTCTACCTGGTTGAGTCGCAGCTCCCGTCGACGCGCCAGCTGGCGACCCTGGCCTCGAGCGGCGCCTTCCTCCTGGCCGAGGAGCTAACCAGTGTGCAGGTGACCCGGAGCCACGATCTCCTGCAACGTCTGCTGGGGTCGCTCCTGCGAGTGGTGGATGCCTTGCACCAGTCCGACATCGCCGGGCTTGAGAGTGCTCTTGCACCGAGCAGCATCTTCCTTGACCAGATGGTGCGCTGCGCGATGCCGGGAAGGTCTGACAGGTCGTCGAGCGCCAGCTCCCTCGTCTTCGGCTTTTGCGATACTGACACCCCAATGCGCAGGGCAACCCGGTCTTGTCATCCGGCCTTCTGACCACCATTCTCCGGGGCCTGGTGGCTGACTCTCAACTTGTGTACCTCCCCCTCGCTCGCCCGCACGCACGCTTGCCCTTCCTTTGCATGCCCTCTAATCCCCGCCGGTCTCTTGTTTGCTGTCGACCGCATGCCCGCCGCAGTTCGGGCTTTTGCCCCCCTCCGGAGAATGCCCCCTACCTGTCTGGTGTCTCGTCGTCGATGCACGGGCAGCCGGTTTGCCTGGTGCCCGGCTGCCCGGGGCCCCTGTGGCGGCCGGCCAACTTGGTGCGCCGGGCATCCGACATCTGGCATGTGGCGGCTGTTGTGCTCTGGTGCGCAGGACGCTGCCTGGGCCTGGCCGAGTGTACGGATGGGTCCCTGGCCGACCCGCGCTCGGCCCTGGACGCGCTGGGCGCGCAAGTTGCCGTGGCCGAAGCCACCACGCCAGCGGCCACTTGGTGGCGCACCTTGTTAAAGTACGCCCTCCTGGACCTGGCGCTGCCTCGGCCCTCTCGGGGCCTCTCTGACACCGGGCGCCCCTCCCCCCCTCTCGAAAAGCATCCTGGAAATGTGCATCTCCTCGGATTATGCCATCAGGCCCACGTGCGAGGAGATTCTCCTGGGCATGGACTTTGCCCACCTCCAAGGGGCATTCTCGCCAGACGACGGCGTGCCCCTCTTTGGAGTGGGGCTCTTCTGGTCCGTTGCCGTGTCCTCACCGCGAATGCCGGGGCTTTGGCTCAGCTAATGCCCTCGTCCTCCCCTGCCGCCCTTTGCATGGATGGCCCGGGACCCCCCCCCCCCCCCCTCCCAACCCCATTCAGCGAGTCGGATCAGTACCTGCCGTCGGCTGCGGCCTCGCGCAGCGCCTCGCCGATTGGCGACCGCCCGGCCAGCCCGGACCCGGGCCCCTTGCCGGCTTCCACGTCGGGATCCTTCGCACGGTGGCCACCTGTGGACTTACCGGACGTCGAGTCTGGACACGGGTGTGGATCTCTCAGCCGATCGGCATCCTTCAGCCGGGATGTCCTCCCGTCGGCGACCGCCACGCCATCGGATAGTGCCTTGTCTGAGCCTTTGTTTGGGCGCTGTAGCCGCTGGGCCTCCGGTGGGTCGGCCACAGCCTGCCCGGTGCACAATGACGGTACGTTTCCCATTGGATGTCCCTGGATGCGATGGCTCTCCCTCCCCGCTCTCCCTCTCTCCCTCTCTTTTCGCTCCCTCTCTCCCTCTCTTACTCCTTCTCCCTAGCATGGGTCAAGTCGCCCGGTTACGCCGAGCTCTGCACAATTCCCCTCCGCGGAGCCTACGAAGCTTGGCTCGGTGATCGGCCTGCTGGGCCGGTTCTCTTCGAGCTGGTCAGCCGTGTGGCCCAGAAGGCTCCGGTTGTCGGGGACCCCTGCCCCGGCGGGGAGGCCGATCTCCTCTCTCCCCTTCAGAGGTGCGTGTGGGTGTGGCCCCTATTTTTTTCTCGATCTTTTCGCCGTGCCTCCCTTCCTGACCTCCCCCCCCCCCCCCCCCCCCC
>NW_009242978.1:1168068-1174311 GCF_000388065.1 Fonticula alba
CCCCCCCCCCCCCCCATTCCCTCCTCCTACCGATGCGCTTAGCCACCCGGCGATCTCTTCCGATGCGAGCAACTGGCTGCCGGGGGTTTTCCAGTTCCCGGACTTCTTTTGGGCCAATGATGGGCCCGAAGGGTCCGGCCCCGGCTCGGGCCTCTCACCACTGGCCGACTCGCCGCCGGTGTCGGGGGTGCGTTCGCCGGAGGACACCCCGTCTGCCGGCGGCCCCGTCGCCGGGACGTGCGACTCTGCCGGCATTTCGCGCTCCGGGTCCGTGCTTTCGGTGGCCGCGGTGTCCTTGACCTGTCGGCAGTTGGATCTGTCGTGGGGCCGCCTGCCGGAAAATGCGGCCGACATCGATGCCTCAAATGGCACCGAGGGTGGCACCTGCGCCATTGCCAGCCCGGCCGTCCCTGGCGCCGCCACGGCGTCGGCATGTTCACCGGCCTCCATGGCCTCAGGCAGCGCAGACACTCCGACTTTCGGCCTCCAGCAGCGGCATGGGACCATTCATCTGGGCTCGGCATTGGTGCTGGCTTGTCGCCTCTTGGGTGCGGCCTGTGTTGAGGCGTCGCATGCAGCGCTCCACCGGCAGGGCAAGTCTTCGCTTGATGAGGCCTACCAGGCGCCGGAGTGCGCTCTCCTGGCGGCGGTGGCCGAGGCCGAGTTTAGCCGCTGGGCGCCCATGGCCACCCGACAGGACCTTGCTGCGATCGTCAGTTCGGACTGGCTGCCTGGGGAATTGGGCCTGTCAAGCGGGGACACGGTGTCCTCGCCGTCGATCCGCGAGACACACCTCCTGCACTGGGCCCTCGGGTTTGTGGCCATCGTGCGGCTGCTCAGCCAGCCGCTATCCTGGCGCCCGGACCAGGCTGGGCACTTCCAATGGCTGGCGGCCGGGCCAGATGCCGGCAATGCGACGGCCCCTTCGCCCGAGGGCCAGGCCGGGGTCGAGCTCGCGGCCGATGGCTCCCCGGCCAGGGGGACCCTCCCGGACCCGGCGATCGATGGAGAATCAGCCCGGCTGCTGACAGGTCTGTCGCATTTTGCCCTGTCTCTGCTTCGGTCGCGCTCGGTGGCCCAGCTGCTGGTAGTCGGGGACACGGGGCGCCTGCGGGGGCTGGTCCGGGCTGCCGGCACCCCGCGCTGGCTCCGTGCCCGGGTGTGGGCCACCCTGCTGCCGGTATTCGCGCGGCCCAACTTCTTCCCGGTCGATGGCGTGTCATTTGCTGGTCTGCTTGACCAAGACCCGGATGAGTGCCCCCCGGAGCCGCTGTCAGAGATGGACCGCTTCCGGGATGAGCTGCTGCCGGACGACCCGGCCTGGGAGCGTGCCTATGACGCGCTGGACTCGGCGGCGCCGTCGGCCTCCGACCGCCAGGTGCGTGCGATTTCCGTGTTTCCCCCCTTCGGCCCCGGGCTTGTCGTGCCTCGCCATGGCCCCTGGCCCCCGGGGCGCTTTGCGCTGGTCGATGGAGATGATGGCCCAACAGCCACGACGCTCTTCCGATCTGCTGCTGCCGGACGACCCGGCCTGGGAGCGTGCCTATGACGCGCTGGACTCGGCGGCGCCGTCGGCCTCCGACCGCCAGGTGCGTGCGATTTCCGTGTTTCCCCCCTTCGGCCCCGGGCTTGTCGTGCCTCGCCATGGCCCCTGGCCCCCGGGGCGCTTTGCGCTGGTCGATGGAGATGATGGCCCAACAGCAGGCCAACTTGACACGCCGACACCAACACCATCTCCCCTCCCCCCTGCCACGGGCTTGGCCACACACACACACACACGCGCGCGCGCGCGCGCGCAAAACCGACCCGCTGCAGCTCGCCCTGGACCTCCCCCGGTGTCAGCCGTCGCATTCGGCTCTGTCATCTCGTCGGACCGGGCGTCGGCGCCTCGCGCGGGCTCTGAAGTCCTGGTGCCTGGAGCCGGCCGCCGGGCAAGGGAGCGTCTACTGGCAGGGTACGTAGCCCCCCCCAGATCGGAAGAGCACACGTCGCCCTGGACCTCCCCCGGTGTCAGCCGTCGCATTCGGCTCTGTCATCTCGTCGGTCCGGGCGTCGGCGCCTCGCGCGGGCTCTGAAGTCCTGGTGCCTGGAGCCGGCCGCCGGGCAAGGGAGCGTCTACTGGCAGGGTACGTAGCCCCCCCCCCCCCCAGTCCCCTTTCCCCTAGCAACGATTGCCGACTACTCCCCTCCTCCCTTCTTCCTCGCCTCGCCTCTCCCCTCTCCCTGGCCATGTGTGCTTGCGCTAACGGCCTCCTCCATTTGCAGGCCTGGACTCCGTGGCCGCGCCACTTGTATCGCTCTTCCTCCACCGGCCGCACATGGCTTGGCACCAGCTGGCCGGGCTGGTTGAGTTGTCTGGCCTGTCACGGCTCCTGATCGAGGATGGAGCCTCGAACATTCGCGTACGTGCCCTGGAAAGGGGCGTTGTTCCTTCCGACTGGCCATTGGTGACCACTGACACCGCCATCTTGCAGACCTGGTTCACGGCCCTGGCGCGACTGCATGTGTACCACTCGCCCCTGGCCGCCAGCCAGGGGATGGAGGCCGGCTGGGCATCGCCCAACCTCTGGGCTGTTGGAGGAGCCTTGACGCTCTTCTCGCGTGCGTGGGGCTTGCTGTTGCTGCCGAGAGCGACTTGCCCTGCCGGCTTTCCTCTCGTCATCCAGTCTGACCTCGTTTGTCCTGCCCCCCCCCCCCCACCCCCCCGTCAGAATCCCTCACATCGGCCGAAGCGCTGTCTCTCTGGGAGCGGGTGTACATTTCGGCCCCATCGATGCTGGCGGCTCGCTCGGGTGGCCTGTTCATCGCCTGCGCAGCCATTTGCCGCTGGGCGCCCATCTTGAAGGTACTGTTCTGGCAACGTGCCCCTTTGATGCTCTGGCAGTTCCGTCCCTCCCTCCCTCCATCCGCACACACAAACACACAAACGCACATACATACACACGTACACGTACACGTACACGTACACGCAAGCACGCACGCGCAAACGTACACGTACACACACACACACTCACACAAATGCATGCGCGCACTTCCGCCCATCGGCAGACTGCCAACTTCAATGATGCGGTTGGCCTCTTCGCATCGAAGTCTCTCCTATCACCGGACGTGGTGCTCCCGGGAAAGCAGCCCCCCGGCAATGGGATCACCAGCAGCCAGGTCATTCTGAGTGTGGCCGCCGAGGCCCTTCGCCTGTGGGAGGTCACCCCAGAGTCGCTGTATAAGTTTGCCGTGGTACCGGATCGGCCCGAGGCGGTGGATGAGCGCAAGACCGGCCCCGGCGCGTTCACCTGGGCTGACCCGTATGAGGCGGACCCTCGGGCAGCCAACTCGGACGGACATCGCGACCCGGACCATGATGCCGTGCCGCAGATCTCCCCCCGCTGTGCAAGTCGCCTCCTAGCCGAGGGGGTTGCACGGATTCTGGATTTGCGTCCAGCCGGCGCGTGCGTTTTTTTCGTTCCCCCCCCCCCCGTCTCTCTCTCTCTCTCTCTCTCTCCCCGTTACGTTCTTCCCAGGGTCCTTCTTCCTCTTGCCACCCCTCTTCCTGCGTCTCTCTCCCCCCCCCTCCGCCTTTCTGGCTCTAACTCCCCGTGTGCCATGAAATGGCACCCATTCTGTAGCTTCCGCCTGTCGCACATCCCCGGGTCGCGGCGGGTGGCTCGACCGGATGCATCATTCCAGCGCCTGGATGTTGCCCTGCCGGCCGGCACACCCGCCGCGGCGTCATCCTACCTGGCATCCTATGGCCTGGCTGCGGCCAGCCGCTTGCAGAGCATGGTCCCGTCAGTCCTATCGAGCTCCATTTCCACGGTCACCTCCGTGGTGTCGAGCACTGTGACCGGGGCCGGGATTGGCGGGCTCCGGTGGCCGGCGGCCGCGGCGGCGCTTTCGAGCTCAACCCCGGCCGAGGGAACTGCTCCGACGGCATCCGCCACCGCTGCCCCGACGCAGGATCTCATTCACACAATTGTCGTCGGCCCGGAGGCCGAAGTCATTGAAGTGCGTCTCTCTTGCTCTGGGGTCCTCCGCTTCCCCCTACCCCCCCCCCTCCTTGTCGCTGCGTGGCTTTCTTTCCTCGCTCCGCTACCGCGCGCCGCCGTGGTTGCCTAACCCGCATTTGGCCTGTTTGAAGTACTGCCTCCGCCTGGCTCGCGAGGGGATCCCCCGGGTGTCCGGGCTGTTCCTGGATTCCGAAGGAGCGGGACAGTGGCCCGGGTCCATTCACCCTCCGGAGGCTGATGACGCGAGCGAGGCGCCGGAGCCCGATGGAGAGGCCATCCCCTCCTCGGCGCCTGGCCCGGTGGATATCCACTTCCTGAAGGCCGTGGCCCTGGCTACCGAGCTCCCTCCCTGCCCCTGCCTGCGGGAGAGCGTTCTGTCCGGGGAGTCGGGCGCCGAGTCGGACGGAGCAAGAGATGCCGGCGATCTGGAGCACCCCGGGCCGGAGGTTCCTCGGCGCTTTGCCCACTGGCCTGGTCTCGGCGAGGCTTGTATGCTCTCCGTGACGGACTGACATGGGTGTTTGAGCAGGCGTCCAGGAATAAAGCTGGCTGCATGGGGAGAAGAAGAAGAGGAAGAAGAAGAAAAAGAGTCCCCGCTCGGATCGCGGGGTCCTTTGTGGATGTATTTGCCTGACCTGTGGGCCCGGCAGAGAGGCAGGAAGGGGCTATCTCATCGAGGAAGCCACAGCAGAAGGAGGAGGATGGGGATCAGCCATGGACCGGCCTCCAAATGGGGATGCTTACTGGCAGCCGTGGTGGGGGATCCTCCAAAATGGGATCGAGAAGCTGGAAGGACAATCAGCATGTGTGGCCGTGCATCTGAGCGGCGAGAGGAAGGAGAGGGTGTGTGTGTGTGTGTGTGTGTGTGTGTGTGTGTGTGGTTGGAGGGGGGGGGGGAGGGCGGGCAGGGCAAAAACACGACAGAGATAGACTCGGCAGGGGCAGCACGAGGGCGAGGTCGCGAGTTCGTACCCGAAGGCAGGCACTTGCCACGGCATCCGGCACGCGAATGAGGCCGCGGTCCTTTGGCCCGGAAGCTGGGCCAGCCAGCAGTCGGTGTGCCGCATCGTGGCGATATGTTTCCACGCCGAAGCCATTGCCAGTTAGGTCATTCTTCAGGGAGTTGAGCAGCTCGAGGGTCATTTCCGCCAGGAAACCAACCAGCGGCCCAATGGGCCCGAGATCCGAAAAGACATGGCGTGTGGTCACCCCGGATGCGAGGACCGTGCCGACAATCAGCCCGAAGGCCATGGCCACAAGGCGATCCGGGCCAAGGAACACAAGCTGAAGCGGAAGCGGGCGGGCGACGAGGCAGGTAGGGGTCAGCAGAGGAGGAAGGGGGGAGGGGGAGGGGCAGGGCCGAGACCCCAGCGACCGGGTGCCACACCGAAGGGGGACCATCGAGATGGGGCGCACAAATAGGAAGAGCACGAGGCGAACACTCGGCGCCGAGAAGGCCGGTCCAGTGGGGCCGAAGGGGCGCGATCTGTGGAGAACGGGGATGCGCGAGTAGTAAAGCGCGTGCGCAGCCATGAGGATCGCGTGCCTGCGCGCGCGCGCGCGCGCGCGTGTGTGTGCGGTGAAGGTCGGAGGGCGTCAGAGGATGCATGCACAAGGGGGTGGGTGGTGAAAGGGCTGGCGGCCGCAGAACATACGGTCCAAATGCCGCGCGCTTGTAGCCGAAGGTCGACAGGAAGGCCAGGGAGAAGAGCTGCAGCATGGTGGTGTAGATGAAGAAGGACAGAAGGTAATTCTGCATGCCAGGAGCCAAGGCGGCCGGAGGGCGAAGAGGTTAGCTGGCCCGGGTCAAGGGGCGGTGAGATGCGAGGCTGCAGGAGGCAGCAGAGGGCCCGGGACATACGGCGAGACTGCGGCTGCCCATCCGGCGCTCCAGGTCCGGCAGCGTCAGCAAAATAAGCGGGATGGCAAGGACCGCATCGCCGGAGTGTTCGAAAACCAGGACATAGGTGACCAGGCGCCAAAGCTGTCGGCGCACGGGAGTCAGCACGAGCCGAGGGAGGAGGGCGCCTCGAAATGGAAGGCAGAAGAGAAGGATGGCACCAGCGACCGGGGGAGACGCACCTGCCACCATCCCAGGACATTCGGCACCAAGATGAAGTCCAAGTAGGGCCGGAGCTCGAGGACGCGGCTAACCAGGCCGACGATGACCAGGACGCCCACGATGCCCTTTGTCAGCGGCGCGCGGTCTGTGCACCGGGGTGGCACGGGGGGGGGGGGG
>NW_009242978.1:1174362-1178502 GCF_000388065.1 Fonticula alba
CTTCCCGGTTCCCGCATACAAAGAGGGGAAGCTGTTATAGACGTGCTAATCGGCACACACACACACACACACACAACCGCAGGACGAGGAGGATGCTGACGTACGGAGGCTGGACATCATGGTCTTGCGGCGCGGCGCGGCGGGCGACGAGCACAGGCAACTGCGACCAGGGGGGGGGGGCAGGCGAGAGGGAGAGACGAAGGCAAGGGGGCGGGTATGTCTGGGTCGGGGAGGGGGCATGTCCAGCGAGGGCCCCCCTCCTCGAGGTGCTGCCGCCTTTTCACAATATCCCACCCCCGGGGGCGGGCCCGCCCGATCGCGATCGACAGGACGGCCAATCTCACATGCCAACGCAGTCGGCCCGGGCGCGTGGGAAGGCTGTGGGTTTGTGCGTGCGTCCGTGTGTGTGTGTGTGTGCGCGCGCGGGGCCTCCTGGGGCCGCGCCTCCTGCGAGATCTTCGCCCGCGGCCCCGGGGGCCGGAGGGCGGAGTGTCCGCCGGAGAAGCGGAGGAGAAAAGGCACACGCCGTTGAGAGCATGACGGCCGACCGGCCGCGCGCATGAGAATCTTTTCCCTCCCTCCCCCCCTCCCCACCTGCTTCCCTGCCGCATTTCTCTCATGTCTCTTCCCCTCGGCCTCGAGCCACAGGTCCTCTCCATCAGCCGATGGCTGGTGGCATCGGGCGCGGGAGGGGCCCCGTCCGGGGGCCCGGTCCCATTGCCTACCTCCCTGGTGCTGGTCAATCAACCGGTCCGAAGTGCCGAGCTCCTCCAATTGCTTTGGGCACAGGGTGCGACGGGGCTCTTTCTCTTGCCTCCTTTGGCTTTCACTTCCGCTGTGATCGGCTGGCCCGTTGACCGTGCAATCTCATGACATGTTCTCTCTCCCCCCCCCTCCCCTCTGTGCCGAAGTGTGCCTGGTTGTTTGTGCGGATGGCGCCGCCAATCGCCTGTTTGACCACTTTTCTACTTCCCCCGAGGACCAGGCCCGGTGCGCGGCCATTTTCCCCCGGGGCCCCCTTCCCTGTTCTCTGCTATCGCGCGTGCGCCCGGCGTCCGGGGCGCATCGCAAGCTCCGCTAACGCCTTTCTCTCGGCCCCCACCCTCTCGGCCTTTGGTGGGAAAGCTTCGTGCCGGACATCATCACCGGTGACTTGGACTCCATCCGAGCCGAGGTCCGGGATTATTACGCGACACGGGTGCGCTTGAAGAAACGACAGGGAAGGAAAAGAAGGGGACTTGATGACCGGGCCGCATGTGGCAAGAGCTAATGGCGAACCATCTCCCTCATATTGGGGCTCTTCACGGGACACCCGAACACAGGGCTCCCATGTGGTGCTCATGTCCGGGCAGGATGACACCGATCTGGATAAGGCCCTGGTGCAGGCACACATGCGCCTCGGCTCCCAGGTTTGTCAAAGCAACGTTGCTTCTTTTTTTTTCCCGCCCCCCCCTGCATGCCCCCTTCCTTCCTCGCTCCTCCCGGCTCCGGGCCACCACTCACTTCGTCTCGCCGTGCCCAGGCGGATGCCATTGTTCTTGATTGTCTGGAGGGACGGCTGGATCACACGATGCAGACCATGAACAGCGCCCTGCTCTACGGCAAAGGCCACCATGCGGGACTGGCTCGAGCCATGGGACCCACCGGCAGCCCGATTCCGCCGACCCCGCTGCTGGAGGCCTCGCAGGCGCCCCGGTGTTTGCTTCTTGGCCCGGCCTCCGCGGCCGTGGTTCTGGAGCCGGTACGCCCCGCGTGCGGCCCTCCTGCTGTGGCCCTCCCTGGCTGACAGCGCGCCCACTAACACCAACCTATGCCTCAGGGGTCTTACATTCTGGAGTGTGATGCCGACGTCGAGGGGCCCACCTGCGGGCTGATTCCCCTTTCCGACAGCCGGCCGGTTGTGTGGAGCCGTGGCCTGGCTTGGGATTTGGGTACGCGCGGGCATCTTGGTGTGCGCATGTGGCCATGTCTGCCCAGTGCCTGACCTTCCTTCTGCCCTTCCCCCTGCCCCTCCTCCGGTCCCTCTTTGTCTGCCTTGGCCCTCTAGATGGGGCGGAGCTCTCCTTCGGCGGGCTGATTAGCTCGTCGAATGCCTTTTCCCCGGTGCAGCCAACCATTCACGGCGATGGGACCGTGACAATGCCGAGCTCGCGGCGATCTGCCTGTCAGCGGGCGGTGCTCGAGCATGATGCCCCTGCGAAGCACTCGGCGGATGGCGCCTCGAAGCGCATTGTCTGCCTGCGTGTCGAGGGGGCCAGTGTCCTCTGGACTGTGGAGTTGCCTCAGCGGGATTGAGGGCCCGCCTTGTGGCCCCTCTCCTGACACCGAATCCGCCCTCTTTCCCCCTCGATTCCCGTGTCTGTTCCATCTCTCCGGTTCGCAGTTCTCACCAGCAACCGGCTCCTCCGTTATAGACGTGCTAATCGGCACACACACACACACACACACAAAAAAAAACATGCATGCTGGGGGACACATCTGCCGGGGGGAAAATACCCGAAAGAGGTGGAAGCCTTGTATTGAAAGGAGTGCGCGTGCGCGCGCGCGCGCGCGTGCACACACATACACCCAGATACACACACACACACATGTGCATACATGTAGTCATACACAAGGGAGGATGGCCACTATTCCGAGGTAGCATCTATCGTCGGCGCCTTGGGTTCCGACGGGGCCGGCTCGCCGGTGGAGGCTGTCGTCGCTGCCAACGAGGCGAAAATGTCGCCATCTTGGGCGGCGGCATCGATGGTGTCCGAGAGGGAGGCACGGAGGAGGCTTTCGAAGTCCTGCATTGAGGGGGGGGGGGATTAGAGCACGGCCAAGCAAAAACGAGCGCTGAGCATGAAAAAGGCGACTGGGAGGGGGGGGGGGGGGGTCAAAAGTAACTTACGCCAAGGAGGGAGATTTTGTCTGAGGCGTGCTGGCTGGCGACGAGCACCTCGTTGAGGAGTTGCTCAGCGGCCAAATCGGGATTGCGGTTCCGATCGATGTTCCTATTGTAAAAGGTACCCCGGGCGTTGTGTGTGCGTGTGTTTGCATGTAAACACATGTGGAAAAGGGGGTAGGAGGAAAGGTGAGCAACGTGGTGACGGGGCGATGTCGGGCAGCAAAGTGGTAGATGGCACACAGAGAGGCGGGGGGGGGGGGGGGGGGGGGGGGGGGAAAAAAAAAAGGGAGAAGACGCGGAACGCACCGGAGAACACCCAGTGGAATCTCCGATGTGACAAAGGGTGTCATGGCATCGATGTCGGCCATGCAATCGAACATGTTGTTCCTAGTTGTTGAGGTGAGAAGGACACGAGGCGGCCAACATCAGGAAGGGGGGGGGGGGAGAGGGAGTTAGTTCGACCGTAGGGAGGTGGCATGACCGCAGCAGCGACTACGCACAAACAGGCCAACAGAACCGGCGGGCTGGCTGCCCGGTCGAAGGTGTCCAAGATGACCGACGCTTGATGGTAAAGCAGTGAAAGATCCAGCAACCGGTGGTAGATTTTCATGAGGAGCTCACGCTGGGGAGAGCGCCATAGAGGGCGGCCGGGTCCGGAGGGGGGGTGGTCGAGTCTCCCACATCACCGGGTGTCGGGACGGTCGTGCTTTGTGAGCCGGCACCATCCACAACCATGGCATCAGTAGATGCACCCCCTCCGAGTGCACTCTCCGCATCGGCAGGGCTCCCGGTCCTGGCCTCCGCATCAGCACGGGTCCCGGTCACAGTTTCCCCACCGGGCCCATCGGCGGCCGAGGTGTCGCCCGATGGCTCAGACACAAAGCCCGATGAGTGTCCATCGGCCGCGTCGATTGGTCCCGAGGGCGATGGGTGGTCCATTGGTCGGGACGGGGAGAAAGGAGAGGCCTAGCAGGGGAGGGGGGAGGGGAGAGAGAGAGAGAGAGAGGGAGGGAGAGAGAGAGGGAGAGGCGCGGAAACAACAGGGCAGAGGGAGGGGAGAGGGGGCGGGGACTGTCCATGCACTCGCATCTCCTTCTCCCGAGCCCCCAACAGGGCGGTCGCACTTGGCTCCCGCGACTCCCAACGCATAGGCCGTGCGATCGGCTAGCCATATCAGGCATCACCGTGCCTGCCGAGGCGGCCGACAACCGGCCAGGATATTTCTCTTGTTCTCCTCCCACCCCTCGCCTCCC
>NW_009242978.1:1178994-1180491 GCF_000388065.1 Fonticula alba
GCTTCGCGGAATACCGGCGGCTGGCAGGCTTCTGTGCGCAGCGGAATATCCGCCTTATGCACTTCCCGGTTCCCGCATACAAAGAGGGGAAGCTGGCCCTATCGCCTGACATGGTGGCACTCATTCTCCGGGTGCGCCTCGTTCTCCCGGATGCCCCTCCTTGGACTTGCGCGCGCGCGCGCGCACACACAAACACACACACACACACATACATACATACATACATACATACATACATACATACACATGCACGCACGCACGCACGCACACACACGCACGCACACGCACGCACACGCACGCACATTGACAGCTCGTCTTCTATGCTCTCCTGCTGATCTCCCACCACACCATTCGAAGGCCATCCTCGACTCGGACGCCCAGCCGGTGTATATCCATTGCCTGAGTGGCATTGAAGTTGTCGGCGCGGTCATTATCTGCTTGCGAAAGCTGGAAAATCTCCCCCAAGGCTTTGCCCTGAGCGAGTTCCTCCGGTGCGTGCCCGGATCTCCCTCTGTGTGCCCTTCCCCCGCCCCCCCCTTTTTTCCCCCCCCCTCGCCCCCCCCCCCCCCCCCCCCATGTCCCATGGCATCAGGTGTCCAAACTAACTGGCCGATTGCGATCCATTTCCAATGGCAAATGGAGGAAGGTTCTCTGCCGGCAAGTCGGTGGAGCCGGAGTTTGCCGACCTCTTCAAGGCCTTCGACCCGTCGGTGGTCGCTGCCCCAGCAAAGTGCCAGGCGGATGATGCCCAGGGGTGAAGTTGGGCTGCCCGGAAATACAGAAACCCGACGCCATGGCGCCATGCCGGGAGCATGACAGATGGGGGACAATGCACAAGGTGACGCGAAGCAGGAGGAGTGGCAAGACATTCACTTCGATCGCTTCGAGGCCCGGGGGGTACGGGTCTTGTCAGTGGGCTTGGGCCCCATGGCAGGGCTGGGATCCGTTCCATCGGACTTCGACACGACGGTTGGCTGCTCGGGCTCCTCCTCGCGCGGGCGCTTCTTCTTGTCCTCCTCGGCCGGGACATCCGGCGGAGGCATGGCGTCGGTCGCCGGCGCAAGTGGCACCAAGGGGCTGACAGCGATCTCCGGGAACTTGCCAGGCAGCGGGCGGAGCTCCAGGACATGGAGGACCGGATGCACAAAGTCCGGGTGAAGTTGCTGCTCGGAAATCTGCGAAACATGGTGTGTCAGGGGAAATGCCCCAAACGCCGGGCCCAAGCAGACTGGCAGCACGAGGCACACGTACATCGACAACGGTGAAGTATGCGGCGGCCGCCTCCTTGAACTTTTGCTCGGCCGAACTGGGCGGGAAAACACGCACACGTCAGCGACTTGGCCTGCCACGGTCGAGCACATCCCCCATCGAGCACGGCGCAGGGGGGCAAGAGAAGCAGAGGCAGGAGAGGAGTGGAGGGGTGGGGGGGGGGGGGGGGGGATGCGCACCGGTTCCGACCATAGGACATGAGCACACGCGACCGGCTGTGACAGAGGC
>NW_009242978.1:1180501-1192750 GCF_000388065.1 Fonticula alba
GGGGGGGGGGATGCGCACCGGTTCCGACCATAGGACATGAGCACACGCGACCGGCTGTGACAGAGGCGGCGGATGGAGGCCAGCAGGGAAAGCCCCGTTTCCGGGTCGTACATGATCTCGGCACCGATCACATAGTCAAAGTGCCCCTCGAGGGGTGGAGACAGCTCGGCGCCCCTGCGCACCAGCCAAGACATGAGGGGTCAGGAAGAGCGCGAAAGCCCGGGGGGGGGGGGCGGGGGGGATCCCCTCAAGTAGGGCGACGCACCAATTGTGATCCGTCACGGTGACCGGCCCGAAGTTCCGCGGGTAGCTTGTCGGTGGGGCTGGAGCATCGGCGGCCGGGGGAAAGCACCGTCGGGCATTGACAGACAAGGTGTCGAGACAGCGCAGATTGTCCGCCTCGGTGGCCACAATATCGAAGGGGCCCTTCCCTTCGGTGGGGCTGGCCCGTTGCCAGTGCTGGAGGAGCCGCGCCAAGACCAAGCTCACGAGGCCACACCCGGCGCCGAGCTCCACCGCGCGGAAGCTCGCCCGGTCAGTTCCATCCTCCGGCGCGCATTCCAGCAAACGGCCGGCCTGGTACTCGCGCTCGAGGAACTTCGACAGCATGATACTCTGGGCGCACCGAAGGCCGCGGCGGGGAGGGCGGAGGTGAGTGATTGGCGGTCGCGCGAAGGGGCACAGGAGACATGTGGCCCGGGGCCCACAGACGCACCCCATCCCAAACGGTAGTCCCAATGGCTGGAGCATGCGCGGAGGGCAGACAACGAGGCGGGGGATTAGCGATCTATAGTGGGAGATCTCGAAGGCGATGCTGAGCGGGGGGGGGCCCCTCCCCCTTACACACACACACACACACACACACAATCAGACAAGCCGACCACTGCCGGCTTCGCGGAATACCGGCGGCTGGCAGGCTTCTGTGCGCAGCGGAATATCCGCCTTATGCACTTCCCGGTTCCCGCATACAAAGAGGGGAAGCTGGCCCTATCGCCTGACATGGTGGCACTCATTCTCCGGGTGCGCCTCGTTCTCCCGGATGCCCCTCCTTGGACTTGCGCGCGCGCGCGCGCACACACAAACACACACACACACACATACATACATACATACATACATACATACATACATACACATGCACGCACGCACGCACGCACACACACGCACGCACACGCACGCACACGCACGCACATTGACAGCTCGTCTTCTATGCTCTCCTGCTGATCTCCCACCACACCATTCGAAGGCCATCCTCGACTCGGACGCGATCAAGGTTATACACATAGTCCTTTTCCCGGGTGATGCGGACCGGGAGGCCTGGGGTGGGGTGGGGTGGTCAGCGGCTGACCAGGAAGGACAGCGGTGAAGATCAATCACTCAAGGGCGAACCTTCTCGACGCCAAGACATGCCTGATTGGTGCGGTGGGGGGGGAGATAGAGGGAGCGATAGGAGGGAAGAGAAAGAGAGAGAGAGAGAGAGAGAGAGAGAGAAAGAGAAAGAGAAAGGAGGGAGCGAGGTTCCGGGAGGGTGGCCTCAACGAGGGCAAGTCGAGGAGCATTCGGGGCGGGGAGAGGGGGGCGGATCATGGGCTAGGCGGGGCGCACGATCGGCCGGCGGAAAAAGATGCGTGGCCCCGGCGGCCGAAATACAGGCCCGGCCGAGCGTGATCATGGTCTGGAGCGCGGGCGCCCCCGGCCGAAGCCAACTTCGTGCGTGTGATCAGCGGACATGGACGCGCGAATGCCCCGGCTCGGATCCCGGTCCGCGAGCCTGCCTGCACATTGTTGAAGAGCGCCTGCAGGAGAGCGGCGCGATACCCACGCCAGCGGCATGACTAAGGGGCACGGAGACGGTGCCTGGGCGGAGGGGGTCGAACACTGCCTTGCGATCCCCAGCCAGGGTCGGACCAAGCGTGCCTAAGCGCCAAGCGCACCCGCACGAGGGTGGATTATGCGACACAATGCGATGCCCAGCCACGGGGAAGGTGGGGCTGACCAACAACAACACCGAGGAGCGGCGACGAGGACTGGGCCCGAGCAAATGCCCTTCGGCGGCATGATCGCCTCTCGGGCGGGGTTTCACCATTTGGGCCCGGTCGCCTGGCAAGGCCCCGTCGGCAGGTCGCATGGTCTATGTGGCCCACATGACGGCGAATGCATGTGACCCGGCTCTCGGACCTCCCGGCTCTGCCCTCGAACACAAGTGCATCTCGGCCAGGGTCAACTGGCCAAAAAAGGAACCCAGCCCAAGGCGCCGGGAGAAGGGGGGGGGGGCTGTTCTTGATTCCGTCGTCCACATCGGCCCGTCTGGGGGGGGGGGGGGGCTGCCCCCCGGGGTGCACGGGGAGGGTCCCTGGTCCATTCCCTTCCTGGCTGGACCAGCTCTGCCCCCCCGGACGCGGCCCGGAGCGGGGCAGGGGCGCGGTTGCCAAAACACATAGTCCCTGCCGGTGGGACCGGTAAAAAGTACGCCGGCGCGAGTCGGCAGGCGAAGGGACGGAGGGGGACGATGACAAACAAGCCGAAATGATAGTAGCCGAAGAACGGCACGGCATGCTTTGGGATCCTTCCTCCCCGAGCGGGGCCAAACTCCCCCCCCCCCTCCCGGGAGGAGGAATCGACAGGATTGCATGTGGCGGGTGTGCCTTTTCCGATGGGTGACAAGTTGCCTGAGTCAAACTCAGTGAATGTAACAACGCTTCTCCCCCTCCTCCCCCTCCCCCCCTCGCCTCACCCTTCCCATCCCCCTCCCCCCCCACCCGCCACTCTCCACCCTCCCCCATCCTCCCCCTGCCGTCTGCCACCCTCATGACCATCAGGATCGATCACGTACTCCCTGACTCCACCCTCTGCCGATGATTCGCTGCCACCGCCGCCGCCGCCGCCGCCGCTCGCTACCCACCAGCCTTTGCTGACCTCCTTTGCCCGTGCCTACGCCCGCATCAACGCGCTCCCCAGCCCAAGTACCTCGAGGCCAAGCGCATGCTTGAGCCGCGCTTTTTCGGCATGATCAGCCCAAGCGCCGATCGATACGAGGAGGCAGCCGAGCTTTTCAATCGCACCGCCAACGACTTCCGCAAGCAGAGCAAGCGTACGTCCGCCCCCCATGGGCCCCTCTTCCCCGCCCGAATGTCTGCCCTCTTGTGCCTCCGGCATGTGTTTCCTCTCGTCCCCCTCTGACGCACGCGCGCGCGCGCGCGCGCCTATCCATGCATACGCGAATGGATTGCGCACCCCCCTTCAGTTGAGGAGGCCGCCCAGTGCTTCCGCGATGCGGCCACTGCCTTCAAGATGGCCGGCTCGGAGTTCGAGGTGTCTGTCGCCATGACCAACGCCGCCAACGCCTATCGTCAGATGGCCTCCCATGGTATGTCCGGCCGTTTCACACGCGCGCGCGTACGCGCGCGCACACACACACACACACACACACACACACATTTCCCATCTCGCCTGTCCTCTGCTCGTGGCTCTGCTCGCATGTTCCCTGACCCCCCTGCTCGTGTATGTCCCCCTTAGATGCCAATATGGCCCGCCAGATGGTGGACTGCCTGGAGAACGCCTCGGCCATCCTTCTGGATATGGGTCGCTTCTCCATGGCTGCGCGCCACAAGAAGGACATCGCCGAGGCCCACGAGAAGTACGTTGCAGCACCTGTGAGCATGTGTCATGCCCCGATCCCCCCCCCCCCTCTTACCTCTTGCTAACCCCACTGTGTGCTACACAGCATTCTCAATGCCCCGAGGCCCGCCATTGAGGCATACCAAAAGGCTGCCGAGTGGTACCGCATGGACAACAGCAAGCAGTATGTCGCCCCGCGCTCGCCGATGCATCCCCATGGATGCCTCTGCATTTCCTGCTCCTGGTCCCTCTACTCTCGCCCCCTGTCGGGATGCATCTCCCCATCTCTCTAATCACCCATCTGCCTTCGGCCCCTTGTCGACTTGTCCATCCAGTACGGCTCTCAGCTGCCTGGCCAAGTGTGCGACCCTGCACGCCACTCTGCGGGAGTTCCCCCAGTCGATCGCTTGCTTCGAGGAGCTCATTGATAGCCACAACTCCGACAACTCCGGGCGGCTGACCTGCCGTCAGTACTACACCCCGCTGGTGATTGTCATGATTGTTGAGGCCGTACGCATGCACATCAACGCGCCTCGGCACCGCCTTGCCCTCGGGGGCCCCCTTCGTTGCTGTCTTGTGACTCTGACCCTTCCATGTCCCCGCTCTCCTCCCCGTAATCCCCCCCCCCCCCCTCCGGATTCAGCTCACCAACCCGGCCAAGGCCAACCACGATCCGACTGAGGCTGCCCGCGAGAAGCTGGACTACTTCAACTCGATTGACAGCAGCTTCAATCGCACTCGCGAGAACCAGCTCCTAAACGTGCGTCCACTCCCTTCTTCCTTCGGTTTGTCCTTTCCCCCCCCCCCCCTCACAATGGCTCGGCTCTCTAACATCTTACTTCTTTCCGCGAAAAAAAAACAGGACCTCCTCGAGGCCATTGACAACCGCAGTCGCGATGAGCTGGCTACGGCCGTGGCGGAGTACATGCGCATGGCGTCCTTGGACAACTGGACCACAGACCTGCTGCTGCTTGCGAAGAACAGCCTCCCAGAGGATGCTGTCGGTGGCTCCAAGGGCGACTTCGACGGAATCCTGTAAGAAGCCGGCGTTCCTCTCGGCCGCACTGGACCCCCTCCTCTTTGTTCCCGACCGCCCCTGGTCTGCTGATCGCACCTGCGTGTTTGGGAAGGAAGGGGGTACTCCTCGTTGTTCTCTCTCCTCCACACACGCTCTCATACACACACACACACACACACACACACACACACACACATATCCGCACAACAAAAGCCATCCATGTGTTTGTATATATATATACCCAATCGCTATTGTGGGCCGCACAGCGAGGCATGCATCTCGGGCGGGGGCCTGTGGCAGAACGCCAATGCCATGCGCTGTGGTAGAAAGGGCACGGGCCAGCGTGAGATCCAGATGAAGGCGAGAGAGAGAGAGAGAGAGGGGGGGGGGGAGAGAAAGAAAACTATGCCCGGCCGGTCGGGTGCTCGCGACGCCACTCGAGCAGCCGCATGGCCAGAGCCGTGGCCACGGCATTGTCCCGAGCACAGGCGACCAGGGGATCATCCCGGCCAGCGGCAAAGAGAGCCATATGCTGGGCAACAGCTTCGCAGATGGCCGGCGCAAAGGGGCTCCCGGCAAGCGGGCACGGGCCGATTTCGATTTTCCTCTGAGCCTCTGGACCCGTCTCGTGGCCGAAGAAGAAGGCCGCCAGGGCACGGCCGCTCTCTCCTTCCTGCTCGCCGGGATCGCCATGAAGAGCATGCTGCAGCCAGGCCCGAGCGGCCAGCTCCTCGCGGGAAGGTGATCCTGAGGGCGCGTGGGCCCGGCGGTCGGCCTCACGCTCGGCATCCGCACCAGGTGGCTCATTCAGCAGCCCAGGCGGGATTCCCGGGTGATCGGGACTGGAGCAGAGCGAAGGGGGACAGCAGCGACAGGGGGGGGGGGGAGGTCAGGTCAGAGTGCGCAAGGGCGCCAAGGAGAGACAAAGGAAAAGGCGGCAGACAGGCAGGCGGACAGCAGGAAGGGGAAGGACGCACCCTCCATCAAGATGACCAGGCATCCCTGGCGCGAAGTAGGATAGCGAGGGGATCAGACACTGCTGGGTCCGGGCGAAGATGGCGGCCACCACTTCACTGGAGGTCCCTGGGTCAAGACTGTGCCGGGGGAGGAGGACAGGAAGCCAGTCAGACAGGGGGAGGGGATGGACACGGGGACCGGGCCGATCGGGGTGAGGCACGTACGTGGCAAAGTGCGCCGCACGAGCCGAGCTCCTGCAAGAGAGGAACCGCCACCGGCAGAGGAGGGCCACCAAGAACAGGTGATACGCGCGCCCTTGCTCCAAGGAAACGACTGACGGCAGGACAAAGTGGTAGTCCTTCGGCAGGGGGGGTTGGAAAAGGAGGCAGGGCGGGACCGGGCCGCTGGGAGCCCCAGCCGGCACCGGTGCTAGGGAAGAGGGCGAGGGGTGTGAGAAAGAGCCGGCCGAATGCTCATCGCCGAGGCCGAGGCGCGAACGCCGGCCCATGGCATCCGGCATCGGGGGGGTGTTTCGATCGCTTCCAGGGCCCCCGGTCGTGGCCCCGGCGGCCAGCGGCGAAAAGGACCCCGGGGAGGATCCCGAGGGCGAGGCTGACGGAAGGCCCAGCGACGAGGAGGAGGAGGAGGCAGAAGACCCGGCGGACATACTGGGCGTGGTGTGGTACGGTGGCGAAGACAGGGGCCGATGATCGGCCTCAGCCGGGCGGGACGCCGCGGGGACCACCGCCGCCATTGGAGGCGTTTCAGTGCGGATGGCCGAACGCGGCCGGCGCAGCATGACAGGCGCCGAGCTGGATTCCGATTCCGAGGAGACGCCCGACAGAACCGGCGGGCTGGCAACACCGACAATCGACACCGGCGGCCGAGTCCCCATGGCCACCGACCGCGCTGAGGGAGACGCCGACCGGCCGGAAGGCTCGCCCTGCGAGTGTGTCCGGCCCGGGCGATCGCGCCCATCGCGCGCATCCGCCCGAGTGTCCCGCGCATCGCGAATGTCGCCGGCTTTGGCCGACGAGCGCTCCGATGGCCGGCTGGCTGGCGGCTGGGAGGGGGCATGCCCGCGGCGAAGTGCCGCCAAAAGTTCCGACACTTGGTGCGATTGTGTCGGTTAAATGGGATGTCGTGGGGGAGTAGGGGGGGAGGGGGGGGGGCGAAGGAAAAAAGCGCGCGGCCCAGGGGAGACAACCAACCCAAAACCAGAACTACGGCCTTGCACGCTGACGGCCTGAGGATGACATCGAATGGGGGACGAGATCCAGCAGGGCGGGGATGAACCGGGCAGGACGATGGCGCACCTCGGGACTGATTCTGGCGGCATTGACGGAGCTGATCGGCGGTGTACTCATAGGTGTCAGGGCTCAACTGGAGCCAGCGCTCGGGCGGCAGGGTGAACAGCAAGCCCCGCTGACCCGGAGTCTGGTAGTAGGATGAAGCGTGTGAGCTGCCGCCCAAGGCCGAGGACCGTGCCGAGCCGCGTGGCTGAATGCACACCGCAACATCACGCAGTACGGCCTCGATGGTGGTGATCGGGGCATTCACCTCCTTGGATAGATCCGACACCGACAGGCAGGGCAATTCCTCCAGGCGGAAGTGCTCATACCCCGGGGCCACGGATGCCTGAAGTTGGCGCAGGCGCTGTTCATGGACATGGGGCGACAATTTGTCATTCCTGCTCAGGGGAACCGCGGCTGCGATGGCGGAAATGACTCGCTCAGCTAGCGCGCCGCTCGGCTGGGAAGGCGCCATCCGGTGATGGCCGGACCCGGCGATCGAGGGAGTCGGCTCCGGGGCGCTGGCCAACGGCCGATTGGTCAGGGGAATGATCCGGCCCAGAAGCGGGCCAAGATGCTGCAGCGTGGGCGCCCCTGTGCCAGGGGCATTCCGATAGACATGGGTGCTGCGCTTGGACTAGGAAGCCCGATGGCGAAGGTTAGACAGCAGCAGCGGCAGAGGCGCCCGGGTGCGGGGGAGGGGGGAACGGAAGGCGGGGGGGGGGGGGACGGAAGGCGGGGGGGGACCATGGACAAGGGGGAAAATGGGGGGCATGGGGGGCACAGGAACACATACCGCCGAGTGCCTCATTCGGAAGACATACTCCGGAGATCTCGGCGCGAGAGAGGGCTTTGTGAAGACAACACGCTACACACGCTCCCGGCAAGGGGGCAACCGAAAGGAAAGGAGAGCGTCAGCGGCGAAGAGAGAAGGAGGGAGGGGGCATCAGCGGCGGGAGGGGACAACACGTCGGCCCGGAGAGTGGGCGTGGAAGGGGCGCTGGCAATTCGGGAACGCACACACTCGTGAGGCGCCGACGGGGGGCCATTGTCCCCCCCGACCGGGATCGGAGCGGTATGGCTGGGAGCCGGGGCGAGAGATGACGGAAGGAGAATGCGCGTATCGGCACATATCTGCGCTCCGGGGCCGTCATAGTCCAGTGCCGGGCCGCCGGCCGCATTTGCCAGGATCTGCCGGAGGACATCCTCCGGCAAACTGACCGCAAACAATCGACGGCCAGGTTGGTTGTGTCCCCCCTCCGGCGGGTCGGCCCGGTAGTTTTCCTTCTTCAGGAAAGACATGCTGGGTGGGTGTGGAAGCGCGCCCTGGCGGATGATGGCCCGCCTCTCGGATCACCGGCCTCGTGGAGTGGTCAATCCCGGGAGAGCGCGCGCGGGTGGGCGGAGAGGATGGTGTGCGATGCGCCAGCGAGTGAAAGAAAAGAGGAAGGGGGGAAAGCGAATGAGGGAGAGTGGGGGGGGGGGGAGGCGCCAGGAGGGGACAGCTACGGTATGACTCAAGGCAGCTGCCTCATCTTTTCGCTGGGAAGCCACGACGGATGTGAATTTACGACCCCCCGACATACAGTGTGGACAGGCAAACGCGGGGAAAAGGGGTGTGAGCGAAAGGCACGCAGTGATCAGGGCGCCTCGGTGTGCCGACACTCGTCTGGGCCCCTCATGCCGCGCGCGTCCCGATGCTGCCGCCACCAGCATTAGCCACAAACAAACCTTGAAAGCCCGGCATTGGAGCAGCACCGGGCGTGTGCGGGGGGGGGGGGGGGGTACACTGCGCGATCGAGATGACACAGACAGAGCCGGAGCTGCGTTGGCAACTCGGGAAACTCTTGACACCGCCCACACGCATGCGCCTCAGGCCTCCGGGTCTGGAAACAGACGCAAAGGGCGCGTGTGTGCGGAGATCGCACCCGGCGCGAGGGGACACTGAACGACAAGCACGCATGTACACACCCGTACACGCACGCACACACACGCACACAGACGTACAAGTATGTACCCACACACGCACGCACACACACACGCACACTCACGTACACACACGTACAAGTATGTACCCACATACACACACGCACACACACACACACACACACACACACACACACACACACCCGCACACCCGCACACACACACGCACACACACCTGAGCAAGCACAAGGGATATATTTTTTTCGCCTTCCGAACCGCGCACACATAGACACACAGTATGCAAAAAGGGGAACACATGGTAAACGGCCAAAGGCGTCAAGGGACAAGAGGAAAGCACAGCGGAAAAGGCGGGCTGCTGGGGACCAGGAAGCGTGGAGAAGAGGCAGAGGGGAGAACGGCCCTCGGCCAAGCCACCCGGACGCCTCACGACCTGGATCCACTGGTGGAGGCCTCCGATGAGGAGGTCGAGGTGCCTGACGAGGCCGGAGTGATGTTGGCATAGGCCGAAGTGACAATCTCCGGCAGGGGATAGGTCTTGGTGTCGTCGTTCTTCAGATCACGCGCCTGGCGACGAACCTTGGTGTCGTACTCCTCCTTGTTGTTGCTACTCGGGAAAAGGGCGTGTATGTGCGCATCGGAAAGGGAGAGATAGATAGATAGACAGATCGGGGAGGGGGGAGGAGCAGAAGGTGAGGATCGGGAATTAAGCGGTGGAGGAAGCAAACGAAAGGCAGGGTCGGCAGCGTACACATAGGCCACATAGGCCGGCTTTTGGGCGGGACTCTCGAGGTTCGGATTGTCCAGGAGCTCCTGAATCCCGAGGAGAATCTAGCATAGCCATGGAAAAGGGCGCGCGATTGAACGGGAGAAGGGAAAGGACAAGATACAGTGGAGGGGTAAGCAGGGAGCGAGAGGGAGGGGAGCGAGAAGATGACCTGGAAGGAAGAGTGAATATGACCCACCTGCTTGACGGTGACGGCGGGTCGCCAGCCATCACCCAGAATAGACAGACACACCGTGCCGGTGGGGAAAATGTTCGGGTGATAAAGCGGCGGGTAAAATTGGCCTGAGAGAGAGAGGGGAGGAGGGAGAGAGGGGGAGAGAGAGAGGGAGGGAGGGAGGGAGGGAGGGAGAGAGAGAGAGAGAGAGAGAAAGCACAATTGGCTGGTCAGTAGCTGTACATGCGAGCAGGCTGGAGGCCGAGCCACCGAGGCCGGGCCAGGAGCGAGAATGCCACAGGCAGAGAGAGAGAGAGAGAGAGAGAGACGGGGGGATTGGCGCGCACACTTGGGAGGCCGCGCAGGGTACTCGTTGGGGAAGATCATCACCAGACGATACATGCCACCCTCCCAGGGAGTCTGGTCGCGAAAAGAGCAGGGGGAGGTAGGACAGCGAGAGGAGGGAGGGAGAATAAGGTCAGATGGTGCTGTAGTGAGGGAGGGGAGGAAACATGAGACCCTCTGCTTTCCCCCTTAACCAAGGGGCGAGGGGGGGGAGGGTGACACGCACGTTTTTCTTGCCCGGGATGCCACATTGCCATCTCATCAGGTCGAGGGAGTTGTCGGGCTTGGTGATCGGCCTCGCGAAGAATCCCTGCAAAGCGAGCAGGCCATGCGGATGCGGGTCAGCCAGAGGGCGGGGCGGGCAGGCAATAAAGACACAGGAAGGGGCGCCAGCAACGCGCGTACATAAGGGTGATCGCGACGCCACGAGCGACGCTCCTCCATCAGCCGGTTCTTGGCGAGGGACATGATGACAATGAATGTGAAGCAACCGGTGGCGAGCAGGCAGTGGGTGGACTTGCGATGCGAGAGAGAGAGAGAGAGAGCTGGAGGGAGGATAGAAAGACAGCAGAGCGGGAGAGGCAGGAAGAGGGGGGAGGAGATGCGCAGGGCGGATGGTGTGTGCACACGCCGAGACGGGAGAGGGATGAAGGCCGCATGGGCGCAGGCGGCCCAGGCAGGTTCCGGATGAATGCCCCGGTGGCAGACTCCCGCCACCGACGGCTGGATTGCCGGCGCCGGGCCGGCGCCGCTTCGCCGGCCCCACGGTCACCATCAGCCAGACCGTTTCCCAAGGCAGCCACACCGCAGTGGTCCCGGGACATGGTCTGCCAAGACTCTCCGCGCGTCCGCCCACCGGGGGGGGGGGGCTGGGCATGGGGCCCGCGCCCCCTGGCCCGCCTGCTGAGATCTCCCCGGGAGCCTGCCCAACACTGGCCAACACATATACACCCGGGCGCGGGCCAGCCAAAGGGCGCGCTACCCTGCGCCGGTCCCCGCGCTTCCAACACGCAGGCACGCCGGCAGAGCAGAACACACGCTGGAGATGGTTCTGGGTCATGAGCTCCCGCCGGCGGCCGCCCATCCCCCGGGCGGGGAGACCTGCTGCTGCACAACACCTTAGACCGGAGCGCGCATTGCGGGCGGCGGTTGGCCGGCCGTAGTGCCGAATCAGGGCACCGGCAATCGATCAGCCAGGTCTGCGGGGCAAAATCCGCCCCTGTCATGTGACGTATCTCCGGATGATATGGCCCTGGATGTGGCAGGATTCTCACGGATCCGGTCTTACGTCAAAGGGGCGGGGCTTTGACGGAAGCCATACCGGAAATCTGCTCCTGGTGGGGGGGGGGCGACACTCTCGGGACATGGGGGGGGGTGCGCACCGAACCCGTGGAATATTCCGTCGCCCGGAAGGAGAGGGTCCGGCAAGTCGGCCCGGGGCGGGTGGGCGATCCAGCAAGAGGGAAGAAAATATATGTTTAATAATGGGCCTTCAAGCCTGATAATGGATGTTCGCGGGTCTTGTTTCGGGGTTGTTCGCGCATGCTCTTCGACACACACACACACACACACACACCTGCTCGGGTCTTTGCTCCCGACAGACACCCGGGGGGAGGACCTGCTCCTTTTTTCACCTTCGGTGCTCGGTCAAGGGGCAGATGTGGAAAAGCCACGCCTGCTCGGGTCACTGCCGGCCCCGGGCGCCCCGCAAAGGCCCAAGGTCGGCGGTTACGTCGCCCCGCATTCCGCCCCCTTAGAATGCTGTTTGGAATCTCAGACAATCACATGGGCTCGCCACGAGACTCCCGCGTAGGAACCAGATGATCCTGCCCTTCGGTCTGGTGGAATTCCGCTACACAAGCCTGGCCCGCACGGGCCGGGCGGGGATTTGGGTATTAAAAAGGACACAGCTGGGTCGCGTCCGCCAGAAGGATTCTGGACGAGGTCGAACGGCCGGTCGGGGGGGGGGGGAGGGGGGGGGGCAGCTGCGGTGCACAAGAGCCAGCCTCGGAAGCGTTGCCCCTGAGGACGGTCGCCAGGGCCGTCGCGATACTCCCCCGAGGCGCCGGGCCGCCGCGGTGGGAGGGGGAACACCCGCCCATCCCGCCTGGTGGGCTTTGAGCCCGGGCTTTTC
>NW_009242978.1:1192813-1198423 GCF_000388065.1 Fonticula alba
GAGGCGCCGGGCCGCCGCGGTGGGAGGGGGAACACCCGCCCATCCCGCCTGGTGGGCTTTGAGCCCGGGCTGGCCGCGGCCAATCGCGGGGAGGTGCGAGCGGCCCATGGCCGAAAGCATCCCGTGTACGTTACCTGCTGACACACATGGGTAAGGACCCTGGACCGGGGATGCGGGGGCAGATGATCCGATTTTCTTCGGGGCCTTTTTCTCAGGGCACATTGCCTCAGGGGCCTGGGTCCCGGAATCCAGCCTTCGCCGCCGCCCCCCGCCCCAGCTCCCTGTCCCCCCCCCCCTTTGCCCCTTGCGCCTCGACTCCCTCCCTCCCTCCCTCTCTCTCCCTGTTCCATAGCCATGTCCTCCGCCTCTCCTGCCTCCTTCATTGCCCGGGCCTCGACCTACGTCAAGTCGCCGGCCTTCCGCCAGTACATTTTCAGCACCGTACGTGATGCTCCGTCCCTCCTCCCGCCCTGCCGCCGGCCTGGCGTTGCTCATTGCTCACACATCCACTCGTCCCTCCCCCTTCCCATCGATGCCTGGCCATCACCCAGCACTTCTGGGGCCCGGGTGCGTCTGTGCCCTCTCTTGCTCTTCCTGTCGCTGCGTTTTGCCCGCCCTTTGGCGCCCCCATCGCGCGAGCCTTTCCACTGACACCCCTGTGCCCATGGGACCGGCTCCAGTCGCCAACTGGACTCTCCCCCTGGCGGCGATCGCCGACACCAAGAAGTCGCCCGAGCTCATTTCCGGGAACATGACCGCCGGTAAGTGCCCCCCCCCCCCCCCCCCCCCCCCACCCCCCCCTTTGCTCCCTGGTCTCGCGCCGCCTCCGCGCGCCAGGCATACGCTGTCCGCCTTTCCCCCTCTCCTCCGTTTCATCTGCCGGACCGTCGCTCACCCTGGACCTCCCCTCCCTCCCCATCGTGGTAGCCCTCGGCGGTTACTCCCTCCTGTTCATGCGCTTCGCCTGGCAGGTCCGCCCCCGCAACCATCTCCTTTTCATCTGCCACCTGGCCAACTTCGCCGCCCAGACCATCCAGGGCTACCGCTTCATCAACTACCACTACCTGTGCGTCTCCCTCATCTCCATGCTTGTCACCCTCCTCCGGGAGGGGAGGGAATTCGCCCTGTGTCGCTGACCCTTCTTCCTGTCTCTTTTGTTTGTTTGTTTGCTTCCTTCGGCGCTCTGTCGTCCACAGCACCGACAAGTCGACCCTGCCCGTTGTTCCTGGGGCCACCCCCCGGGCTGGTCAGACTCCGGTCGCCAGCCAGGACTAATGTGTCTGCCCGAGCATGCCGGCTTTCCCACGCCAGGGCTCTTGCATTTGGAAGGACACACGCGCCAAATGAGATGCCCTTGTGAATGTTACAATATACGCCACTACAGCTGAAGCCCGCCATGTACACCTGCACACCGGCGCGCGCGCGCGCGCGCGCGCGCGTGCATGTGTGTGTGTGTGCATGCCCCTTTCCACTCCTCCTTCCGCCCTCCTCTCTTCGCGAGCATGCCACTCGCTCGGGTCGAGGCACAAACCAGGGGGGGGGGGGGGCATGTCCCTTCGCTTGTCGGCGGTGATGCCCTAGGAGGCGGTTTTCTCGGCCTCCGCAATGGCCATGGCAAAGGGACGCGCCGGTCCCCCGGCGAAAGCCCACCGGACAAACACCTGGCAGCTCCGTGCCAGGCGGGCCTGTGTCTCGGCACGCGTATCCCCGAATGTGGCCACAGTGGCGGGATCGCGGCAGTCGGCAATCTCCCGGTCCAGCCAGAGGAGCTCATTCTCCAGCTCCTGGCGGATGGACTCCTCCGAGGCGGCACCGGGCGGTTCCGGGCTTCCGGCCCCCTCGGCGGCCGCATCCAATAGCGGCCGCAGAATCCACTGGTATCGGGCGTACAGCAGGAATCGCAAGTGGCTCCAGAGGGCCTCGCGCCCGGGGTACGACCGGATGAGCGACCGGGCCAGGGAAAACTCCACCTCCAACACGGCGGCCGCCTGTCGGTGAGCCGCGCGCATCAAACGCAGGGACACCCCCGGAAGGGGCGCCCCCCCCGCGAAGGACCCCTGCGCATGGCAGCCCGGCGAGTGGGGACCGGCACGAGCGGCAAACTCCCGCCACGCCCGAGTGATCACATCGTCGGCCAGCGGGAGGGACTCGGCCAGGGGGGCTCCCGAGTCGAGTGCTGCCCCGGGTTGACGTGCCTGTCGCACGAGCATCAGAGTCAGCAAAAATTGCCGGTGCTGCAGGGCCGCATGGTCGCTGATGGCGGCAACCGCCTTCTCCGTGGTCTCGGCCAGCTCGCGGACAATCTTAAGCCAGGGGACACCACCAGGAGGGCGGGCAAAGGAGGGGGGAGGGGGGGGGGGAACCAGTCGGAGGCGGCCAGCAGCCGGAGAGACAGGGGCCATGCGCGGGGTCAGTGTTGTGTTTCACAGCCCGGAGAGGGTGATCCTGGCGCACCAATTCCGGCGTGTCGAGGTAGCACGAGGCGACCACCTTCCGGTGGGTCCAGGCCATGTAGTTCTTCGGGTAGAGCTCGACAATGCGCCCGCAAGCCGTGATCTCCGACGTCCATGCATGCTGGGGAGCCCAGGAGGCCCCGGGGAAGGGGGAGGGGCGATCTCAAGGTTAGATTTCTTTCGCGCGCCCCCCCCTCAAAACCGCTGGTGGCGACACACCTCATCGAACACCCTGTGGGCCTTCATCCAGGAAATGAACCAGCGACTGGCCGGCAGACGGGCGGGCGGACGGGCGGGCGGGCGGGCGGGATTAGCGGTGTGCACACGAGGCCGCGGGAGAGATGCGGTCCAGTGCGCACCGGTGTGCCCACGCATCATGGGCCTTTGTCTGTTTGCTGAGGGCAAGACGAATGGCGCGCGCTTCCATACGGCGCAGATGCCGGTGCACCAGGGCCTGGCGCAGGGCCGGCGGGCACCGATCGCACGAGGGCAGGGGCCCCGTGGCGGCTGCCCGCGCTGCCCACCACTCGAGCAGGTCCTTGCGTGCGTTCCAAGCGGTGCCCACGTCGGGGTTGATGCAAAGATGGGCCGCGGTTGCGGCGCCCAGGAGAAGGGCAGCGGCTGCCCGGTCTTCATGGCCCGCCAGGTCGAAGGATGGACATTCGCACCAGCCGCCGGCCGGCAGGAAGTCCGACAGCGAGTCCGAGGCCAGGGAGGCGGCCAGGCCGGCGATGCTGGCCGTGCGGGCCCACAGCCACGCCGGATGGTCGAAGTCCTCGGATGCGGGGCCGCCGCCGCGCCAGCGGGTCAGGGTGCGGAAAAAATGCCCATGCGTCATGGCTGCCAGCAAGTCCACCGTATCAAAGCGCAAGGCCAGGCGATGCCGCCAGCCGAGGGAGTCGTTCAGCAGCCGCCCGGGGCAGGACACGCCGTCGCCATAGTAGACGGCGTTTTGGTTGGTATCTGGCGAGGCGTCGCACGAGGCCAGGTGCACTGGCCCCGGGGCGCTGAGCAGCATGCCGATCTCGCAGCTGTTTTTTCCCCACAGCAGAGGCCGCGCGTGGGGAGCGCCGGAACAGGGCAGGGGGGCCGTTGGGCAGGAAGGCGATCAGGGCATTGCGGCGGGGAGGGGGGGCAAAAAAAAAGGACGGGACCAGCGTACACGTCCGGGCCCAGAGGGCCGCCCATCAGCAGGAGTAACAAGTGCAGGGCATCTGGCAGGCGGGTGGCGACATGGGCAAGTTGGGTGCTGAGGTCTTCGCGCGAGGTGGTCGCATTGGCCTGGTCGAGGGCTCGCGTGACTGCAGGGTGCAGCAATCCGGCCGTGGGTTCCATGCTGAGGGGATACCGCGGGATGGGCAGCGGAGTGAGGGAGAGTGTGCGAAGTGGAGGCGGGGGAGGGGGTGTCTCGTGTCATTAGTCGGCCCGGGGTGCGGCCGTGGCGGGTCATGGTGGCCTTTGGAGGTCTTCCGAGTGGCCGATCGCAAGCGGGAGGAGGGGACCGAGGGGGGTGGTCCGCAATGCAAGATGGACCACTACGCGAGTTATGGTCCCTCGGCGGGTGAAGGGGCCAAGTGACACTGTTTCCGGAAGGCCAGCTCTTTTTGTGACAACCACCGAGGTCCGGAAACAAGAAGCCTCGATAGCTCAGTTGGGAGAGCGTGTGACTGAAGATCACAAGGTCACCAGTTCAATCCTGGTTCGAGGCAACTCTCCTTTTTCCGTTTCATCGACCTTTGCCCCGAGGCAAGGTGTGTTTATTTTGCCCGGACAACACACCTTCCGGCAGTATGGGGCCGGGAAAAGAAGCAGGCGAGCCTGGGAAAGTGGCAAGAGCAGAGGAGTGGGGATCTATCTATGAGGGATGTATAGGTGACAAGGAGAAAGGGGGCTCGCCGGGCTGCCTCATGGGAGGGGGGATTGCGGGGAGGTCCCGCAAGCCGTGGTGTCCATCGGCACAACGTGCTGATGGAGGAAGAGCCCGGCCATGCGCTCGTAGACGAGCAGCATTTCCCCGCGTTTGTTGATGATCTCTCGGGGAGAGAACCACTGCTTGAGCGGCCCGCCCGGGAGGCCGGCCCAGCGGGCCGCGGCCCGGCGTCGGGAGGTTGGCTGGCGCCGGGGGGGCACCATCGTCGCCGGGGAATCGCCGAGATCGCCATTTCCGGTGAGATCCTCGGTGATCGGGGCTTCGGCCGCGAGTGCCGGGGCTGAGCCCTGCTCGGGGGCCTCGTCCACCAGTGTGACGGACTCACGGCGGAGGTTCTCGCCCAGGAGGCGGCGTGCGGTCAGGCACCCGCGCAGGGCCACTGCATAGCCGGACGAGGCAACCAGCTCCTGGAGAAGGCTCCGGGAGTGGACGACACCGAAGGCCTGGGCCGCTGCACCGACCGCGGTGTCAGGCGGCGTGATATCGATGCACATGCGGTTTATGGAGAGCCCGGCCGGCATGGTGGTCGGGTGGTGCGGGGAGAGGAGGGTCTCCAGGAGAGCCAGTTCCGCCTCCGGGCCGAGGGTCGGCGCACATGGGCCGCTGCTTCGAGCGCCGGCGAATTTGAAGGAGGACTTGTAATGTACGACCTCGTACATGACCTTTGTTCGTTCGGCATGGATGAGTAAGGGGCTGAGCACCGGGATGGGGGGGGGGGGTGGATGCGTATGGTCATGGGCAGGGCTGGGAGGGGAGGGCAGAGACGAGAAGGGGGGGGGGAGGGGATTCGCACAGCAAGCAGGTAATACAGCCTCGGAGCGGCGAGGAAGTTCTCAATATACTGAAGTAGGAAGATGCCGCAGTCGGTAAGATTGGATTGCAGGGGCAGGCGCACGGCCCGGAAGGACACACAACTGGCCATTCGTGTGATGGACTCTTTCAGCACGAAGGTTTCCGGCAGCTGAAGGGACTCCGGCCGACGGGGGGCCTCCTGACTGGCGAGATCTTGGCCAGAGGGATCCTGGCCGGGGGCAGGAGAGCCGGCGGTGGGAGCCTTGGAGGACGCCGGCTCAGAGGCAGCCTCGGCCTCCCGCCGGGCGAGGGATTGCGTGAGCATGAAATCCAGATACCTTCCAGCAGGGAGAGAGAGAGAGAGTGAGAGAGGGAGAGAGGGGGGAGGGGAGGGGGACCGTAATGTCAGGCGGAGGCTGGCACAGGGGGGCGGGG
>NW_009242978.1:1198433-1202800 GCF_000388065.1 Fonticula alba
GGGGGGGAGGCGGAGAGCTGGCCACTCGCGCGTGCCCAGGGGCGCGCGCTGAGATCATGTTTTGGGCAGATAAGCGCGGGCCCAAGCCCTCGCGGCTGCCGACTCTTGTCCTGTGTGCCGGTGGGGCGGCCATCCCCGCGCTGAAGCCCGGGGCCCGTGAAGAATGGTCCCGGAGGGGGGCTGGCCGCGGCATCGTGAGAAGCATGGCCGCGGCACACCGCTACCACGCCCCAAGGGATGGGGACGGGCCGATGTTATTGCCGGCCAGACGGGGGGATCGCGCTCCCGAGGCGCGCAGGCCGCAGGGGGGGGGAGGATGACTCGGCCATGCACCAGGCCGAGAGCCATGCACGCACGCAAGGACAGGGTTGATGGTGGAGCGGGTGACGCGATGGTCGTGAAGGGAATCAAGGACAATGATGAAGGGACTGCGCGCGCGAAAGGGCACGAGTGAGTGGACTGGTCATGGAGCAAAGGGAAGATCTGGATCAAAGAATCGGCCGCAAAGGGGGCGGGGGTCGGGGAGAGCGCGAGCGCTCTCGTACGTGTAGGTATCGGTGTAGCTGGTCAGACAGTGCAGTTCCTCCTCGGAGAGAGTGTCCGGCGGGGATGCCTCACCGGGGACGGCATCCTCGAGGACCAAGTCGAGGCTGCTCTCCTCCGCCGGGTCTGGCGAAGAAGACGAGGCGGTCCCAGGATCGGGCGAGGCCCTTTGCTCGGCCAGCAGGTCCAGTGCCACGGCCGGTCCCCCGGAGTCCGTGGGAAAATCGGGAGAGGCGCCTGGCGGTTTGGCCGGCGAGGTGCGCAGGTGATCGGCAGCCAGGTCGATGGCACGTCGGACCTCGGCCGTTCGTCGGGCGGCTTCCTGGCGGCTGCGAAGCTGCCGGCGGGTGAGCGCAGGCACGGGAACCGGCGCAGGGCGCCCCCGCTGGGGAGGTCCATTCGGGTCAAAATGCGCCAGGTAGTCCGGGCACTCGAGCAGGCGTCCGGGATAGCAGACAACCACTGTCAGCCAGTGAACCCTGATTTGGGTTTCGGCAGGGCCGATGGAGAAAGAGAGGTTGGCCGAAAGGGCGTTTCAGTCGAGGGAGTATGGTTAGCGGGGGAAAGCAGCAGCAGCAGCAGCAAAGCCAACCCCTCCCCCCCGGGACAGTGACAGCCACCACGAGCGCACATATGATTGACCGGAATCACCCAGAAGTCGCGCTGCAGCAGGTCCACCCGGCGGAGACTTTGTGATAGCAGCGTCAAGGGCTGGCCATTTTTCCTGCAAGAAGACCGCGGGCCATGGGCATTGAGAAATAGAGGGCGGTCAGCAATGCGTGACACCAGGGCCGAGAAGGGGGGCGGGGAGGCGTCGGGCCCCGAGGCGGCACGCACAGGAGCTTTGACAGGCGAGTGAAGAAGAAGGTGTTGAAGATGTGCACCGAGGCCGGCGGCGTGGCCGGGGCCCGGGGGATCGATTCGAAAGCCTCGTCATGGGATGACTGAATGGAATCGATGAAGACTTCGGGCAGACGAATGTGGTTCAAGTGCGCCGGAGCCGGCCCCGTGGCGAGACCAGCGGCCAGGGGATAGACATCGTGCGCGAGATACCTTCCGGGGGGAGCCAGGCCGGGCGGGGGGGGGGAGGGGCAGCAATCGAGAAAAGCCCGCCGGCAGACGGTGTCCTGCACGCACTTGAGGTAAAAATCGATGGCCGAATCATTGAGCATTTGATTGGAGGCAATGCGACCGACCTCCTCGATGCCGATCGACACGGCCCCGGACCCGGAGAAGGGGAACCAAAAGAGCGGGCAGAAGGCCGTGGTCGGATGGGCACCAGCCGCCACCGGGGGATGCCAGCTGGCCGATGAGCTGGCCAGCAGGCGACAGGCCCGTTGGGCCACGGCACGGCCAAAGGCCGGGTCCAGCCGCAGCAGACTCGGCGACGCGGCCAGAAGGGCATCGGCCGCGGAAGAATGAGCCCGCCGGGCCGCGGCCGCACTTTCCAGCAGAGACTTGGCATGGGCGTGAATGTCATCCGTGGCATAGGGGTCCGTGAAGGGCTTGCGCCTGGACAGGCGCCGAGCCAGGGCAGCCAGATGCTTGACCACGGTGTTGGCGCTGGCTAGCGCGGCGGCGGCGGCCTCGGCCGCCTCCTTCGGGAAGGCCGTGGCCGGGGCAGTCTCCAGGTCGAAGAGAAGCTGAATGCGCGCCTGGAGCGCGGGCAGCAGGAACCCCAGCCCGGGAATGCTCACCGGGTGGGCATTGCACTGCCGCCGGGAGGCCATCAGTGTGGCAAGGGAAAAGGCCTCGAGTGCCGAGGTGTCGGCCGGGAAATCGTCCAGCAGCTCGGACGATGACGAGGAGGGAGGCTGCCGGCGGACTCGGGCCGAGCGCCGAGTGCCGGAGGGGGCCGCTGGCGGGGGCGGTGGCGGTGGCGGCGGTGACGATGGCGACGGCGGCGATGAACAGTGCGGCGGCGACACCGGGCGCGAGGGGGAAGGCTCCTGCTCGGACGGCGTGGGCTCCTGCGCGCATGGCCCGGTGGGATGGCTGGCTGCTGGGGCCGATGCCCCGGGGTCCGGGCTGCTGGCTGACAGGTCGATCGCGGCGATGGTATGGCCGGCTGGAGCCGGCGTGGCCGGGGCAGATCCGAGCCCAACCACGTCGATGTCCACCGTGGCCGCGCTGGTGGGCGAGGCAGCGGAAGCAGCCTCCGGCGGCTGGGAAAGGGCCATCTGCGAAAAGGCCATGGGAAGCAGGGAAAAAAGGGCAAAGAAAATCATCCCCCGGAAGTCCCGGCTGCCATGGGTCACCGTGGTGGCCGTCAGCAGGGCATGCGCCGGGCCCAGGAGCTCGGCAGCAACGTCCGTCAGCGAGGTGAAGGCCAACGTGCCAGGCCAGCCCTCGGGCAGGGGCCCGCCCCATGGCAGGACCCGGCAAATGGCCTGCACCACAAATGGACAAGTGGGTGCCTCGGCCCCTGGGATGCTGGAGGCCGGGATCCTTTCCTCGGACAGATCGTGCGACAGGTCTTCAAAGGGATCGGCCTGGATGACCGGGGCGGTGGGCGGGGTGTCCGCCTGTGGCGATGGTTGCTGTGGCTGCTGCTGCTGCTGACCGTCGATCTGGCGCTCGTTCGGAGGCACGGGGCCGGAAGAGGGGCCGAGGGTGGCCGGCGGCCCGGGCGAGTCGGTACGCCGGCGTTTGGATCTCGGCTGGAAGAATTCCAGAGGCCGATTGTCGCGAGTACGTATGGTTGGGGGCCGGGGCGCGGAGGCCGGCTCCTCGGATGGGGCATGGAGCCCCGTGAGAGACAATCGCCGGCCTCCGGAGGCGGAAAGGTGAGAGTGAGATGCTCCCCCGGTGTGGGAGGTGAGGGATCGGCCGCGATCATTCCCAGGGCGATGGGCGTGCCGACCACCCAGTGGACCGACCACCGGCGAGGGCACGGACACCGTCGGCCGGGGCAGCTGGGTGGCGGTCATTGAGTGCGTGGTCTCCAGGGAGGCCCGGCTGGGGGCGATCCCCGGGCGCAGGGACCCGGCCGAGGAGAGCATTTGAAGGGTGCGGGACATCTGCTGTGTCGATGGCCGGGGAAGGCCGGGCAAGGGGGTGGCGCTGGCCGGCCGCAGGGGAGGACCGTCAGTGGGCTCGGCCAGCAGGGCCGACGAGTCGAACAGCGGCGCGACCGCGGGGGATGCCTCCCGCAAGGGGCCTCGAGCCGATCGCATGGCCGACTGGCTCATCGGCGAGGGGGGGATGAGCGAGTGCCCGAAGGCCAGACGCCGCGAGGGGGTTGACGGGCTGGCGGGCGGGCTGCCGGTTGATCGGTCAAAAAGAGTTGGCCAGACGCGTGTGCGTGTGTGCGAGGAGCAGGGAGCAGGGGAGGGAGGGGGCGGAGCAGGGCAAGGGAAAGAGCCCCGGGCGCGGGAGGGCTGTTGCGCGTGTCGACATACCCCCATGAGGCGGCCTCCCGCCGAGAGGAGGAGGGAGTCGAGGGACCGGGCCGCCGGCGAGCTCCGGCCGGCGAGGGCGGCGACGGATCGACAGGTGGATCGCCTGTCAGGTCGACGTCATGACCCTTTGAGCATGGGGGGGGGGGGGGGGATGTGCGCGTGAGAGCGGACACGAAAGAAGACAGGCCCAGGAGATGAGGCAGTCAGCAGAGGCGGATCGCGAGGGAAGAGCATGAAGGGCATCGGTGCGTGCGGGAAGTGGCTGCTCACCTCGAGGGCACCCCGGCGCCCGGCATCATCCGACACCCCCGGCTGGTCGGCGCTGCGTGACGACGACGACGACATCGGGCTGGGGGGGGGGAGGGGAGGAGAGGGGGGAGAGGGGCACAAGGAAAGCGGGGAACCAGGGGCAAGGCAGGCGGG
>NW_009242978.1:1202810-1203588 GCF_000388065.1 Fonticula alba
AAGGCAGGCGGGCAAGTAAGCGGAGAGGGGGAGGGGGGAGGGAGGAGGGGAAGTCGTTGGTCCTCCCTGGCCGCCGTTGTGCGGCAGGGGGCCCGTACTTTTATGCGCATCTAGTCCCGGCCCCGGCTCCGGTCCTGGGCCCGGCTTGGCAGGCGCGTTGGGACCCCCCCCGCCCGTCCCCCCCTCGGACCATCGGTCTGACGCCGGGAGCTGGTCCCGGCAGTCGGCCGGGCCGATGGTGCGCCACCACTCTGGGCCATCGGTGGGGATGGAAAAGAGCGTCCGACAGCCAGTGCCCCGATCCGGCCCCGGCCCGGGCTCCGGCCGAGGCGGATACGATGGCGGGCGCTCGCGCTCGCGTCCGTGCGCCCGGCGTGTCCTCGCGCGGCGTGCCCCTGCGCGGCGGGAGAGATCCGCGAATCGGGTGCCGGACGGGAGCGGCGGAAAAGAAAAAAGGGAAGTTGCCTCGAACCAGGATTGAACTGGTGACCTTGTGATCTTCAGTCACACGCTCTCCCAACTGAGCTATCGAGGCTTGATGTGAGGACCAGCTCGCGGTTAAGCTATATGTTTCACGTAGATTCCCAACCGTTGGCACTCGCGCATCTTCCACATGGTTCCTTGCCTGGCTCGCCTCGCTCCCCTCGGGTCGGCTCGTGGCGCGCGCGCGTGCGGAACTCGCGGCATGCCTGGGATTTTGTGGCACCGCGCGGCCGGGTCCCCGGCCCCTGGGGCCCGCGGCAGATCCCCCTCTCTCCCCCTTCATTCCCCCCCCCCC
>NW_009242978.1:1204091-1216078 GCF_000388065.1 Fonticula alba
CCAGCGCGGTCGCCCCCAGAAGAAGGGCGGCAACAAAACCGCCAAGAAGAAGCGCGTCAACCCCAACAAGATCATCGACGATGGGTCCGGCAACGCGGTCGACACGTCGGTCCCCCGGTCCTTCGTCATCTCCATGGGCAAGGTGACCTCCACCGTGCGGGAGCTGATCGCCGACTTCCGGAGTGTCATGGAGCCGAACACGGCCGCCCGGCTGCGCGAGCTCCGGCGCAATACTCTCAAGGACTTTGCCAATGTCGCCGGTCCGATGGGTGTCTCGCACACGGTGGTTTTCACGCAGACCAACGTCGGTGTGAACATGCGGATTGGCCGCATGCCGCGCGGGCCGACCCTGCACTTCCGTGTGCTGCGCTACGCCACCCTCGGCGACATCACCCGCTCGCAGGCCAAGCCCCGGTCCATGGTTACCGAGCTGAAGACCGCGCCCCTGGTCATCCTGAACAACATGAACGCCGATGACTCGCCCAACGCCTCGGAGAAGGACAAGATGACGGCCCTCATGCTGCGCAACATGTTCCCCGCCGTGGACGTGGAGACGGTGCGACATGCTGCCTTTCCCCGGCCCTGTGCCTTGGCCCCCCCCCCCCTCCCCCCCTCTCGCTGCTCTCCTCCCATGCACATTGGTGCCCCGGCTAACTTTACCTCCGGGCTGGCCCGGCTTTGCCCTCGCCTTTCCCCATCCCACGCAGATCCGCCTGACGGATGCCCGCCGTGTGGTTCTCTTCAACTACAATGATGACACCGATACCATCGACATGCGCCAGTACCTCATCACCATGGGCTACGTTGGCCTGTCGAAGAAGTGCGCGCCCCTCTGGCTCTTTTGTCTCCTCTCCCCTGGTTCCCTGCCTCGGGCGGGGCGTTGCTGGGGCCCCCTCGACTGACCTCCTTTTGCCGCAGCATTCGTCGCCTGGTGCAGACTCGCATCCCGGATCTCAGCAAGCTCGAGGACATCAGTGAGCATATCCTCCGGTGTGTTGACCTTTGCCCGCCCTTCCCTTGCCGCTTCTGTTCCTCCCCCCCCCCCCCCGCGGCAGCTGACGATGTGGCCCGGCGCCCTACTGACCCCCGTCTCCCCCTTTCCCACTTCGCACGGCCCACAGTGATGGCGGCATGACCTCGGACAGTGAGTTCGAGGATACCCTCAACACCGACAATCATGTCACCCTCTCGCAGAACTACATCGGCCGGTGTGTACAGAGGATCTCGACCTGCCTCCCCCGCTCACTTCCACCCTCTGACCTATCTCCCTCCCTCCCTCTCTCTCTCTCTCTCTCCCCACCCCCCGTATGTGGATGCACGCAGCAACCACACCGAGAACTCGCGCCGGTCCATCCGTCTGGCCGAGGTCGGCCCGCGGCTGGAGCTGCAGCTCCTCAAGATCCAGCAGGGCTTCTGCGACGGCGAGGTCCTTTACCACAGCTACAGTGCGTTTGCCCGTCTTCCCCCTCCCTCCCTCCCTTCTTTCCTCCTCTCCCCCTCCAATGTCCCTTTCAAAAGCTGACCCCCCTTTGCCGGACCCGATCGCCCTATCCCCTCCTGCGATCTCCCACAGTCAAGCGCACTGCCGAGGAAATTGCCGCCAAGAAGCTGGAGCGCGAGCGCCGTGCCAGCCTCAAGGCCCAGCGTCGTCTCGAGCAGGAGCAGAACGTCCAGAAGAAGCAGCAGAAGATGGAGGAGCTGCGTGCCCGCCAGCGGGAGATTCACGAGGCCAAGTATGGTGCCCTGCGCAAGGCGGCCCAAGAGGAGGATGCCGATGTGGAGGACGACAGCAGCGACTCCGATTCCGAGGGCGGCCACGCCCAGCGCCCGAAGTTTGTCTCCGGCGCCGGTGCCTCCGACAGTGAGGCCGACGGGGACTTCGATGATGATGACGACGACGACGATGATGATGATGACTTTGACTCGGATGACGAGGCCGACGACGATGCCACCATCCGGGGGTATGTCAACAACTCCGACGATGAGGAGGTCTCGGAGGACGACTCCGACGCCGAGGAGGAGGCCGCCGGCACCGCCGACGAGGATGATGATGATGATGATGATGAGGAGGAGGAGGAGGAGGATGAGGCCCCTCCTCAGCCGACCAAGCGCGCCAAGCACAAGTAGAGTGAGGCGCCCGGCTCTTCTCCCCGCCCATCCATGTGTTCCCCTGCCTCTTGACCGATCGGACGGGAGGGCGAGAGAGCTGGTGAGAGGGCAAAAAGGGAAAGAAAAAACATGCGAGAAAAAAAAAGAAGAAGAAAAGGACCACGGTGCATATGGTCCACCCTTCGCGCTCCTCTCTCCTGCGCGTTCTCCCCCTCCCACTTTGTCTCTTATTTTTCCGCCACTTTGCCTCCGTTCGCGGCCTTTCCCTCCTCCCACTCCCCGGCCTGCTCTCCCCTCTCGTCGAGACTGTGGAGCGGGGGGGGAGGGAGGGGGGGGGGGCCGGTAGCCGACTGCGCGCGCACGCCAGCAAGGTCCGCGGCTTCTTGTGAAACCCGAATAGAACCAAACGCCCCATCACGCGGCCTGCTCACATGGCTGGGGCACATGACATGGCCGGGCTCCCCACGCATGCCGGTTGCCCTTTCACACGCCGCCGCAGGTTGGTATGTGAAACGCTGTTGGCCGGATGCCGGCGGATGTGCCGGAGGCCATGGCTCCCTCTGGAGAGGGGAGGCGGCACGGCCGCCTGGCCCCGCGCGCCTCGCCGCTGGCTTCGTGCGTAGGTCCGGCCCCTATTCCGAGCACCGGGCCGAGATCGCTGCCCCTCCCTGAGGGCCGGGCCGGGGGGGGGGGGGGGGGGAGCCGTGGTGAGGGGGGCGTCGCGAGCAAGCCCACGGTGGTCGAGCTTCGCCGCCCCGGGGGCCAGCGGGGAGCATCTCCCTCTGGATTGGGATCCACCGCCGCAGCGGAGCATGTCGCGCGGCCGGGAGGGGAGCTCTCTGGCGGTCCGGTGCCCAGGCGGAAGCATTTGCGAGCGGCGCGCTCCCCACGCGCCAACCGGCGGGCTGCCATCTGCAACCGGCATGCCGGCCGGCGGCCGACCGGCGAGGAGGCGATAGTGCCGGATGCGGCCGTTCGCCGGTCGGCCGGCCGGCCGGCCGACCGACCGCCTCTGCCGCGGTGGTGCGGGGGAATTCCTGCCTTGGCCCGGGGATGGGGGGGCCGAGGAGCGCGCGTGTGCCCGTTTGCCGGGGCCCGCCGCGAGTGGGCCCCGCGCATGTGCACGATCGCGCAGGATTTTTTTTTTCCGCCCAATGGGCCTAATTAAATCCCGCTTTCGGCGGTCTTTTTGTTCCGACCGCCGCCGACCCGGGCTGTGGGTGCCCCGGTCCGAGACCCTTTGCGCTCCGGGCACATGCAAGTGTGCGTGCGCGACATCGCGACCGGCCGGCCGTGCCGGCCCGATGCCGCGCCGGCCCTCTCCTGCTTCCTTGGCCGTGTACCCGTCGGACGCCCTCGCCCTGCCCGAGGCAGTTGGCTCGATCCATTCCCCCCCCCCCCCTGGAGGCCAAGCCGCCGGGGGGGGGGGGGGAGGGGGGGGGGGGGGGGGGCGGGGGAGAAAGAGAGAGCATGAACTTAAAACCCGGCACGGTGCCGTCGCGGTGCCTGGGCTGCCCTGCCCCCCTTCCACTCTCTCTCTCTCTCTCTCTCTCTCTCTCTCCTCGCCTCCCGCCTCTTTGTCGCCTGCCCCCGCTCCCCCTTCAGCATCCCATCCTACGCACGCGAGCAAGCACCCTTTTGGTAAGCTCCCCCTCCCTTCCCCCTCTCGTCATCGCCTTTCCGCTGCGCTCTGCTGCACTTCCTTGCGTGTGCTGCCTATGACCGCTGACTTTCTCTCGCCCTCCCCCCCTCCTGCCTTGCCTCGATTCTCCGGCCCGCTCGCCGCTTGCCGTTTGCTACTTCCCTCTCGGCAGCTGGTCGCCAATCCACTTTCGTCCTTCTCTGTGCGTTTCTCCCCTCCTCCCCTCCTCCTCTCCTCCTCTCCTCCCCTTCTTGTCCGACTTGTCGGCCTTCCGCTCGCTTGCGGCCCACGCCGGGGCCGATCTTGCGTGCTGTTTTTTTTCCGAGACATTTTAAGCACGCCTTGGAGGGGGCCGGGGCCGGGGTCGGTGAATTTGCTGTCAGTGCTTTTGGTACCACACGTGATCCTGCCGACGAATAGTCGCCGCCCCTTCTCAGCGGCACCTGCCCTGGCTGGATGCGCGGTCGATCCCGGCTCCCCCCCTCTCGCTCCTGTGAAGCACCTCATGCAACTGGTTTTTTTTCCTGGCTCCCTCCGGTCGCGTGTGTGTGTGTGTGTGTGTGTTGTGTGGCGGCCGGGGCCGGGGTACCCGAGTGGGGGTGCTACGCAGGGGGCCGGGGCCCCCCCCCCCCCCCCCCCCCCCCCCTGCGGTACTCTCCCTGCTGGGGCATGCCGCGGTCTTCCGGCCAGATCTGCCGCACAAGCGGCGGGGCGACACATGAATCCCACCATGCTTTCCGGCGGCCCCATCCTCAGCCTGATCATCCCCCCTCCCCCCCCCCCCCCCCTCCTCCCTATCTCCCTCCCTCCCCCTGTCCCCCTCTCACCCCCTCCTCCACACCACCATGACCACGGCCCCCCCGGCAGACCCCCCGACGAAGCAGCACCAGCCGTCGCAGCCACCGTCGCCGCAGCCGCCGGCTTCCCCATCCGCCACGATAGCCGCTCCAACTCCCGGTGGCCCGACCCCTCCCCAGTCGACTGGTACATGGTCACCAAGCTGCCACCTCTTTCTGCCCCTCTTTCCGCCCCCCTCCCCATCACCCCCCGCCTTTGGGCCTTCGCCTCTCTCGGCACCGGCTGACCCCGTTGATTTGTGCAGACATGCCGCCCGCCGATTCGGGACCCGCCTCTGAAGCCCCGGTCACTCCCATCAAGCAGCGCCGCGGAATGTCCCTCACCTCGGCCCTCACCCCGGCCAAGGAGGTCTTCGGCCCGGAGAGTGACACCCTGCTCCCGGTGTCCACCCCGGCCCCCGGAGCCGCGACCCCCGCGGCCACCGCCGCGACCCCCTCCCGGACTAACGTCAACTCCCCGACACGTGAAGGTGTGTCTCTTGCCCCTCGCGCATTCCCGCTCTCCTCGGCCTCTCTTTCTCCCCCCCCCCCCTCCCTCGGCCTCTTCCGCTGCCTGTGCCTGACTCCCCTTTTGCCCCCCCCCCCCTGCCACGTAGCTGTCAAGAGCTTCTTCAAGCTCGGTGGCAAGGCCGCCCCGGTGGCCGAGCTGCCCCCTGCCCCGCCGGCCGGCCGGTCGGCAGCCGAGCTCCAGGTGGAGAACGCCCAGCTTCGCGAGCGCCTGGATGATTTCGAAAATTCGCAGATGCTCCTGCAGGAGCAGAGCACCATCCTCAAGACGGAGATTCGCGACCACGGCCGGCGCACGGCGCAGCTCGAGCAGACCATCACCCAGCTGGGCAATGAGAAGAAGCAGGCTCAGGCCGAGCTGGCCCGGCTGAATGCCCGGCTCGATTCCTCCGGGCAGCTGCTCAATGCCTCGGCCGAGCGCATCAAGACCCTGGAGGCGGCCCTGGCCACGGCCGAGGAGCGCCACCGGAAGCTGTCCCATCGCGAGGCCGAGCTCCAAGGCCGGCTGACCCAGCTGCAGGGGGACTTCTCGCAGCGTGAGGAGCAGCTCCGCCGGCAGCTCCGCGGTGTGGAGGGTACGCATGCATCCCTGTGCCATCCATCTTTCGCCCGCCCCATGTGGTGCCCCGGCCTCCGTGGCTGACCTGCCCCGTCGGCGCTCTCCCCCTCTGCCGGATCCAGACACCTCGGTCAAGTCCCGCGTCGAGACCTCGCACATGGAGTCCACCATTGCATCGCTGCGGGAGCAGCTGCGCGAGGCTCAGGCGGCGGCGGCCGCGGCGGCCGTGGCCGCCACCGGCTCCGATGCCGCCCCCGACGCCGCCGAGGCACTTGCCGCCCTGCAGAAGCAGCTGGCCGAGACCCGCGTCGCCTGCGACCAGGCTCGCGACGAGCGCGACCTCGTGTCCTCGGAATTGGCCACCCTTCGCGCTCAGCGCGACCAGCTGGAGGATGAGCTGGCCACCCAGCGCCAGCGGATCCACGACCTGGAGGCGCGCCTGGACGCGGCCGAGGCCCAGCTGACCTCCTCCACATTGGAGGCCACCCAGACCAAGGGCGAGCTGGAGCGTCGCTCCGAGACCATGCAGGCCGACCTGCGCCAGCTGGAGCGCCAGAACACCACCCTGACCAGTGACCTTGCCACGGTCAACAAGCAGCTGGAGTCCACGCGCGAGGAGCTGGCCACCGCGACCGGCGAGCTGGCCGACAAGTCGCGCGAGTGCGACCAGCTGCTGGCGCATTTGGAGCGTGCTCGTGCCGATCTCGAGTCGCAGGCCGAGACCGGGTCCTCGAGCCAGGAGCGCCTGCGCGCCGAGCTGGCCGAGGCCGAGGCCGAGCTGGCCCAGCTGCAGGGCCGCATGGATGCCGGCGCCGCCGAGGCCGCGGACCTTCGCCAGGAGATCGGCACTTTGGAGGCCCGGGCCGGCGAGCTGACCGAGCGCCTGGCTGCCGAGGAGGCCGCTCGCCGCCAGGCCGAGGAAGCTCTGGCCACCAGCGAAAAGCTCCTCGAAACGGCCGAGGCCGAGCGGGTCGCTCTGGATGAGAGTGTGGCCCAGTTGACCGCCGCCCGGGCCGGCCTCCAGCAGGAGAAGGACACCCTGGCCGAGAAGCTGGCCGCCGCCGAGGCGGCCACCCAGGAGGCTGCCGGCCATGTGGCCGATCTCCAAGCCAAGGAGGAGCGCCTTTGCGCGCAGATCCTCTCGCTGTCCACCGAGCTGGAGGCCTTCAATGGCCAGGTGCAGACCCTGAGTGGCGAGGCCGACGAGCTGCGCCAGCAGGTGGCCACGCTGGAGGGTCGCCTGGCTGAGGCCGAGGCGGATGCCGAGCGCCGCGCCGAGGCTCACGAGGCCGAGGTCGCCAAGCTCAACGCCCAGGTCAAGGCCCTGGAGGAGCAGGGCGGGCAGCTCCGCGCGGAGCTGACCACCGCCCGGGCCGAGATCGCCGGCTTGGAGGAGCAGGTGTCATCGCTGGCCCCGGAGGCGCAGCGTGTCCCGGGGCTGGTGGCCGAGTGCGACACGCTGACCACTCGTGTGGCCGATCTGACCCGGGACTTGGGCAGCATGACCGACGAGCGGGACGCCCTGGCCCCGGTGGCCGCGCGGGTGCCGGGCCTTGAGGCGGATTTGGCCGCGCTTGGGGCCCAGCTGACCGAGCGCGAGGCGCGCCTGGCCGAGGCGGCCACCCTTGCCGACGAGCAGGAGGCCCGCCTGGCCGAGGTGACCGGGCAGCTGGAGGCCGGGACCCGCCGCGCGCGCAAGCTCGAGAGCGACCTCGAGGCCGCGCGGGCCGGCGGCCGTGCCCTGAGCGCCGAGTGCGAGAAGCTCACCAAGGAGCGGGACTCCCTGGATGACGGGCTGCGGACCCTGCGCCGGCAGCATGATGAGGAGGTTCTCCGGACGGCGCAGCTCCGGGACGACCTCCAGGCCATGACTGCCCAGCTGGAGGCCACCCAGTCGGAGTTCCGGGCCAAGGAGCGCCGGCGGACGATGCTCATCCGCGATCTGCAGCAGCAGCTGGCGCAGGAGCACAACCGCCGCGGGCAGCCGACCCACTTGCCGGACTACACGCGGAGCCTGGCCGTGAACCTGGCCTCCAAGTCGCCCTTCGGCACCGGGACCGGGGGCGGGTCGTCGTCGTCGCGGTCCTCCTCGCGCACTGCCTCGGCGGCCCCGTCGCCCGAGCCGGCCGATGCGGCTCTCTCGCCGGAGGAGATCCATCAGATTGCCACGGAGAATGCGCTGCTGCTGGGCCGCATTGCCGACCTCCAGGAGGCCCAGTGGCGTGCGGATGACGAGCTGTCGCTCCTGCGTGACCGGGTCACCACGGCTGAGAAGTCCCTCATCGCCAAGACCGCCATCATTCGCCGGTACACCGGCGCCGAGACCCTGGACCTTTCCCCGAAGCCGGGCACCAGCACCACCAACCAGCTGCAGCAGCAGACTCGCGCCTCGCCGCAGGACTACCGGCTGGCCGTCGAGGCGAATGTCCGGCTGCAGGCCATCCTGGAGGATGTCATGATGCAGAACCAGGCCCTCCAGCGGAGCTTGGACCAGTTCACCAAGAAGGAGGCCGCCGGGCAGCCGGCCACGCCCCTGCGCACGTCGACCTCCAACCACGGTCCCTTCACGCCGAAGGCCAAGTAAGGGGCCAGCATGAGGTGAGAGAGGGAGAGAGGGGGGGGGGGGGGGGGGGGGGAAGGAAAGAGGGGGGAAATGGGACGCGGCATTCCGGGAATGGTTGCCCTTCCTCCATGCGCGTGCTCCGCCTCTGCCCTCGGCCTTTTCTTGTGTCCGTGTCCCTCCCCCGCCAAGATGTCTCCCCGCGACTTGTCGCCCTTCCTGCGTCTCTCCTTCTCGGCCTCCATGGGCGCATCCGGCCCATGGTGACTGGCCCCTCCTCCAGGTGCATGTGCTTGTTGCCTGCCTCTCCTCCCCTGCCCCCTTCCGCCAAATGTGCCCTTGTGCGTGCGTGACAGTGCAATCGCCCACGCCGGCCACGCCGACCACAGCCCCAGGCAAACCCCCACAAATGACCCCACAAGCAAGAACTTCAATACACCTTGTCCTTGTCCCGGTTCAGTTGGCACTTCTCGATGGCCGGGGGCTGGTCCTTTGACCGGGGTTGATTGCTCCGCCCCAGGGGGGGGGGGGGTGTATGTGTGTGTGTGCGCTGCCGGGGCGTTTGTCATGCCGCGGGCGGGCCTCTGCCCAGGGAGCCGTGGGCGATCGTCCGCATTTTTCCCTTGATGCCCACAACACATGTTCCTGGCGTCCCGCTGCTCCCCCGTCCCCGGCGGAAGGTCGACCGTGCAGGGTTTTGTGAGACTCCGGGCAGCCCCAATGCTGGCCTGCCCCCCACCCGTCATCACCCCCACCATCCTCGCCATCCTCCTCCCCGCACACACACACACACACACACTTGCTCCCCGGCCACCTCCCACAGACGCCTCCTGTGCACGCCCACACACCCATCATGCTTTCCCTCCGACTGTTGTCTCGCGCTGCCGCCGCTTCCTCCCCGGTCCGCGGGGCTCGCCCCCTCGCCTTGTGCGTGCTCCACCCGGTGCAGTGGTGTCCCGGCAAGCATGGCCACTGACCCCGCTTTCCCCCTCCTCCCCTCTGCTTTGGTCGCGTCCATCGCCCAAATGATGGCCACAGTGTACGTGTCTCCTCTCAGGGGGGGGCCTCTTTTGGATGCCGCTCTCGCGGGCTTCGGCCGGAACTTCTCTCCCCCCCCCCCCCCCCCAACTGACCGCGGCATTCCGCTCGACACCCCTCCCGCCTCCTGCCCACAGTACTCCACCACCCCCACCGAGCCCAAGGAGACCCCCGACACGGAGGACGAGCCCCCGACCATGACCGTCGAGCAGCTGGCCAAGTCCTCCCCCACCCCGACCCAGAACCTGCCATCCTACCCGGGCGGGCAGAACCCCATCACCGGGGAGGTCGGCGGCCCGAAGGGCGCCGAGCCCACCCGGTTCGGAGATTGGGAGCGCGGCGGCCGTGCCGTGGACTTCTGAGTGGATCACGTGCGACGGAGATCACCTCGCGCGCGCCACATGCCGGGCCGGTTGTTTACGCGCCACCAAGGCCTCCCTGGCCGGGGCGCGTCCATGCCCGAAACAGAAAATATACACAGCACACACGTTGCCTTCGCCTCCTTCCGCGTTCCCCCTCTCCCGGCTGCGGGTGTGGTTTTCTCCGTCGGCGCGGGCCCGGCGCAGGTCACTCGGTGGTCTTCAATGCTTCTGGAAGGGACCCGGCATGTGGACATGCGGGACTGCCAATGGAGCTCCTGGGAACGTGTCTCGCCGGCCAGGGGTGTTGGAGGGACTGGGGGGGGGGGTCCTGAGCCCGGACACCCCTCCGGCCGAAGGGTGGCAGACAGCGGCCGGGGGGTGCGAGGGGCAATCTTCGGGCGGCGCCGCAGCGGGGATCCGCCGGGCGGGATCCCCCCATCCCCCGCCTCCTTGGTTCTGGTCCCCCCCCCTCTTGAACCTTTCCTCTCCCCCTCTCTCCCCTCTCCCCTCTCCCCTCTCCCCTCTCCCTCCTCCAATTGCCGCCCCTTTGTTGCCATGACTCACCCGAGCGGCGCCGACACCTCTCCGGACACTGAGCCGACCATCGCCGAGCAGAATGCCCGGATCCTGCGCGAGCGCCTCAGCCACCTGCGCCGCAAGAGCGATCGCATGGACGGCGCCGACGGGAATGCCGTCTCCATGGACGAGATCAACCGCATGAGCAATGAGGAGCTCGGCTTCGAGCGTGCCACGCACTCGGCCCCGGAGCAGATCGGCACCTTCCGCCGGCTGTGGAACGGCTTCAAGGCTGACCCGCTTCCTCCGACCGGCGTCATGTGCGTCTGCCTTTCTCCTCCCCTCCTCCGCACGACCTGCGTCTGGTTTCTTTTTTTTTTCTTTCCCTCCCACCACCGCTGCCTCCCTGCTGACTCTCGCTCTTCCTCCCCCGCCCCCCCCCCCCCCCCCCCCCCCCCCGTGTACAGTGTTTCCCTGGGGATTGTCTTCGCCGGGCTCATTTCCAGTGCCAATGGCAATGTCTTCCGCTCGAACTTGCTGATGCGCGCCCGCATGGGTGTCCACATCCTCACCGTGTCCTACATCAGCTACCGCATGTATGGGTTCCAGGAGCGCATGATCCGCGAGCAGGCCGTCGATGCCTTCACCCAGGCTGGGATGCTGGACCAGTATCCCAACTACACCACCCTGCAGTTGATGATGCTGCGCGTGCCGCCCGAGGTCCGGGAGATCATGTCCCCGGCCCCGCTGGAGCCGGTCCAGCGCACGTCCACCGCCGCGGCCTTTACCCAGTACATTCGGAACCTGAATGCCGACGAGCAGGAGAGCGAGTGAACTCTCTGCTGTGCACATGCGGCTCTTTGGGCTGTTGCCTTTCTTCACCCCCCCCCCCCCCTCCCCCGGCTCCCCGGCTTCTCTCAATCACATGGACGTCGCTGCTCCGCCCGTATTCTGCCTTCCTCTCACCCCCGAATAGACCGAGCTGCCCTTTGCTTCCTCTCCCTCCCTCCTGCGCCCTGGCCATCGCCCTCTTGCCATTTGCATGATCTCCCCCCTGGTCCCCTTGGCCATTGTGTCGCCTCCAAATGAGCCCGTGTCCTCCCGGGGAGGATGCGATGACCGCGATGGCGACTCGTGCCAGGGGGGATGCTGGTTCTATTATTCTTTTTTCCCCTTACACGAGCTCGCCCTCGGCGATGCCGCCACTGCAGGAAAGGCCATCCTGCCACGCAAGCAAATGCCGCCACACCATGTCCACCGACCGAGCGCTGCTGATGATGTCACAGTGCCCGGGGGCATTGCCCGGCATGGAGTGCACGATGAGCGGTGCGCTCGGGACGTCGGCGCTGGCGCCGCCACCGCCGCCACCCGGGGCCGCGGCCATCCCGTCCGAGGCACTCGCCATGGCCATGGTCGGGGAGGCCGCCGCCGGAGCTTGGGAGCAGCCACCAGCCCGGCCACACGATGCCCGAACCATCTCAGCCTGCCAGTCCGCATGGACCTGGGACACGGGGTACGCCTCGTCCGTGAAGACAAGGCACCGCGAGCGGGGGTCCAGCATGGCGCTGGATCGACAGTCAGCACACAGGGCCGCCGCGCGAGCAAAGCCAAAGAGACTATCCCGATGGCTGACAAAGTCGTCTGCTTGCCCAGGCACATGAGGGGAAAGTAGGGGGGGAGGGGAGGGGAGGGGAGGGGGGGAGCGGAGCGGGGGGGGACGGGGACAGGGGCCATGCTCGGCCGGCCAGTGGATGGCGAAAGAGAAGGACCGGAAGACAGGAGGGCGGCGACAAAGGCAGCCGGCGCCAGGGCTATCGCCCATGCCCCAGAGGGGGAG
>NW_009242978.1:1216403-1222384 GCF_000388065.1 Fonticula alba
GGGGGGGGGGCGAGGCACATGCACGCACCCTTGGTTGAGCAAACCGAAAAGACCGGCACCGAACGGGAGACGCTGCCACAAGAGGCCGCCCGCGGCCGCAAGTTGAAAACCTCCTCGGGCGAGGTGCCGGAGTTGAGAGACACAAAGTCCAACAGGACGCCCGTGGGGAAGGTGTCGAAACTGGTGCGAATGTATGCATCCAGTGCCAGGTCGGCGTCCTGGAGCAGCAGCGAGTCCCGCTGGGCGGCGGTCGGTTGCTCCGGGTCCGGGGCAGCCAACGCCGCGGGCGCCGGCGGCGAGGGCGTGGTGCCCGCGGTGCCGGCGCCCGGGCCGCCGCCGCCGCCGCCGCCGCCAAGGCGACCCCCGCTGATGGAGCCCTTGGCACAGATGTGCTCCGCCAGCCGGGACATGTCGCCCCCATCGAGGGTCGAGTCCACCGGGTACGAGTAGGATGAGGGGAGGTGGTGGCCACCGGGGAAAGACCGGAAGAGCCGGCCCGCCGGACTGAGGGTCCGTGAGAAGGGGTTTTCCCAGAGGATGAAGCGCTGCCGGGCCAGGGCAGGACCAAAGAGGGATGTCGGCAAAAGCAGGGACCCCGGCCGGAGGGAGGAGAAGGGCAAGAAGGACACCAGGGACAGGGGCCGCGGGGTGGAGGGGCCGGCGGCGGGGCCGGCGGGGGCCATTCCCGAGGCAGGTGCCGATGCGGCGCCGGTCGCCTCGCGCCGCGAGCCCGGGGCCAGGGAAGATCGACACTCGGGGCCGGGCGGCGGCCGGCTCACCGCCAACGAGGAGGAGAGGGAGGGCGAGGGGTGGCGCTGAAACCGGTCGTCCCCCGGCTCGAAGAGGCAGCTCCGAGCGAAGGCCACTCGCAGGACACGCAAAAAGCGAATGAGGCAGGTCCACAGGAAGGAGGTGATGTGGGACTTGACTTGGGGATGCTCTCGGTACGAGTAGGACCAGATGCCGGCCATGTGGGCCACCGAGGCGACGCGCGCCTCGCGCAGATGAACCTGCGCCAAGGCCAGCCCCCCGCCGAGACTGTGCCCGACCAGATCGACCCCGGCAAAGGGGCAGCGCGCGCGCGAGCACGCGCACCGGTCCAAATGGCAGGCCGAGGCGCCGGGCGAGTCGATCGCCGGTGGACAAGGGGAAAGGTCATCCGTGGACACTGGGGCCGTGGTGTCGCCCATGCTGCCAGTGCCGGCATCGGCATCGGCCACCGGGGCCGGGGCCCACCGGCGAATGAAGCCAATCGCATCCAGACAGGCAGGCAAATCGGCGCGAATATACTCGCCAATGCGATCCGGAGTGCGCATGGCATTCAGAGGATCCGTGGCAGGGGTCGCCGGCGGCCGGGGCCTGGCCGCAGGGGAGCCCGCTGGCAGCAGGGGATCGGTGTCGCTGGCGGCGCCGGCGCCGGGCAAGTCGCCGGGGGGGTCGTCCGCCGCCTGAAGGCCGAGCTGCTTGGCCGCCAGGGCCACGGGAGCGGCAAGGGATGGCGAGCGACAGCGCCGGAGACCCTGGCACTGGCTGCCGGCCACAGGGCCGGCAGTGGGCCCCGCCGCCCCGGGGCGCAGCTGCCGACTGACCTGGCTCAAAACCGACGCTCGGCCGGACTCGGCCGTTCCACGCAGGGACACGGCATAGACATCCCGCCCGGCGGCGGCCAGCATGTTGAACGGGGAGAAGGGGAATTCCCAGCCGGCCTGGTGTTCGAGGCCAAGCTCGAGGGTCGGGCCGGTGGGAGAGCCCTCGCCGGCGAAGGGGCATCGGCTCACGTGCGAAGCATAGCAGGCGCCGGGCCCCTCGCGGCGGAAGGTGGCCCACGATAGCGGAGCAAAGGGATTGGCCACCGTCGAGAAGCAGGAGCAAGCCGGCGAGTGCCAGGCGAAGCGATTCTGAGCAAACCCATGTACCAGCAGCACCGGTGACCCGGCCTTGGCCGAGGTCCAGGCCAGGGGGTTGCCTGTGTGCAAGAAGCGCCGCTCGAGGATGACGCTGCCGCCTCCCAGGGCATCGGCGATGTCCAGCTGGTAGAGCTACCCGGCGGGGGAGGCGAGAAGGACAGTCAGTGGCAGGGCATCGGCCGGAGGAAGCAGGAGGCAGCAATGCGACAGGGGCCCCTACCTGTTCGCAGAGGACCACCGAAATGGGCTCGCCGTGGGGGAGGAGCAGGGAGTGCACCGACTCGGTGACCAGGCGAGAGGAACACAGTTGGATTTGAACAACCGGCAGTGAGCTGGGTCGATGGAGAGACACGAAGCGCCATGCCAAGGCAACGGGGACACAGGTCAGGGAACAGGCAACGGGGGGGGGGGGGGGGGGGGGCATCAGGCGAGGGACAATCTTTTGCTCGCGGACATGGCACGCACAAGTCCGCCAGCGGGCGGGGCACTCCAGGAGGAGGGAGGGCCTCATCGTCCGCGGCCGAGGCACAGCGACAGCCCGAGCCGGGGGACACCCCGGCAGCATGGCGGCCGATGCACAGGGGGATGGCCTGCGGCGCGGGGCTGGCCTCGGTCGGTGAAGGGGCCGCGGTCAGGGCGCCGGGGGATTCCCCCTCGGGCCCGGCGATCTGCCGACCGGGTGAGGAGGACGACTTGTCGTCGCCGATGAGCAACAGCCCCGGGGTCGGCTGGCCGGAGAGGATGAGCCCCAGGCAGAGGCGGAATTGGAGGGTGGTCCACCAGAGAAGCCCCGGGGCCAGGAAGAAGATTTGCACCATCAGGAAGCCGGCATCCACCAGGGTCAGCGCCATGCGCAGGAGAAAGCCGAGGAGGCGCTTGAGAGGCCCCTCCGGGGGGGAGGCAGCGACGCCGGACCCTTCGGCCGGAGCCAGGGCCGGCAGCAGGAAGGACCCGCCCCGGGCGGATCCCGCTGACGAGGAGGCCCGCCGGCGGATGATCGCAATTTGGGAAAGGGAGGGCCACCATGCCGAGGAGCCAGTCATCCCGGGCAGGAGGGACGTTGCGCTCTCGTGGCCGGGGGTCGGAGGGGGCGGCGAGGGGTGTTCCGCCGGGCCGAGCGATGCGCCGGCCGCAACAAGGAGCGGCGGCAGGGGGAGAGTGGCCATTGCGGCCAAGCAGCGAGAGGCCGACGCAGACCGGCGGGCGAGAGAGAGAGAGAGAGAGAGGGGGGGAGAGAGAGAAAGGGGAAGAAGGAGGGCGGAGCACGCGGAGGGCACTCGGCGATGAGACAGCGGATCGGCGGGGGATGGAATTCGAGATGCGCGGCCAGACGGGCAAGGTAGAGCCCTTCCCCGGGCTCTCTTATGTCCCGGCAGCAAGCGGGGCCAGGGTGGGCACGGGGATGCGGCGGATGCGGCGGATGCGGCGGATGCGGCGGATGCGGCGAGTGCGGGGCCCGGGGTGTGGGCAGGAGGGAGGGGAGGGGGGGAGGAGGAGGAACAGCAGAGAGACGGCGATACACCGCGGCCCGAAAGGCCGGAGGGGGGCTAGATCCGTCTGGCCGAAAAGTGCCCCTCGGTGCCCGCGCCCCCGCCGGACTCCGATCATGACCAAGCCACAGAAGACCGGAGGGGGGTGGCACCAGGCGGAGGCCCCCCCCCCCCCCCCGGACTTTGGCCCCTGGTGCCAGCTGATCGTATGCCATTGTCTTGAAACAGCACCCCCGGAGGCCGGCCTGTGGGCTGAGATCCGGCAACCAGTCCTTGCGAGACGCGCGCGCGCGCGCATACACACACGCACACGCACGGAGATCTACCAAACGTCCGGCCCGGCAGCAGGGGGGGATGCCTTCCTCCCGCGCGGGATGAGACCACACGCGTGCGCGTGTAGGCCGGCTCACATGCGCGCCCTCGTATGCTGGTGGCATGTCCATGGCGGCCAGGGCGGGGCCCAAATTACGCCGGCACATTTATTCATGCTTGCTGGGTCTTTCTCTGGGTGCCCTCGGTGGTGGCGGTGACGGCGGCCGGATGGAGGGCCGGGCCGGGCCGGGCCGGGCCGGGCCGGGCAAGCGGACGGGACAGCCGCCCTTTCCCAGGGCCGCGGATGCCTATTCGCCGAGACCTTGTGCTGCCAAAATTGCAGGGGCGCTCCCCGAGTCCGCCCCAGGCCGGCGTGGGCATGGACAGGGGGAAAGGACGCGCCCGACCGGGCGGCCTCACGCAGGCGCCTGCGCGTGGACGCCCGCATGTGCGCCGGCGGCCACACATGCGCCTGCTTGTCCACGCCGGCGCGCATGTCCCGGTAGACAGTTCGAGGGAGGGCCTTTCCGCTGAACTCGACGTGGGAAAGGAATTTCCCGTCCCGGTGCAGGCTCTTTCGGGCTAAGGCACGGCCCAGCTCCCGGAGCGGCGGCCCTTCTCCGAAGGCGACATATGGGGCCCATGAAGAGAGCGGGCAGGTTAGTGGTTTGGCCGCGTAAGCAAGCGGCATGTGGGCCCCCCCCCCCCCTCTTTCCCCCCCCCCCCCCCCTCGCGGTGGCTTTCCTCCCCATCCGCCGGGGGTGCCCTCCGTGTTGCCCTTGACAAGCCTACCGACCAATGGTGCTCCGCATTTGGGGCCTGGGGCCGAGAAATGGCCTGCGCACGGGGGCCAAATGCACGCGAATCATCAGGGCGCGCACATTCACTCGCATGCGCCGGCCGGCTGGAAGGGGGGGGGGGGGGGGGGGCGTATGCCGGCGTGCCCCTAGGGGGCTTTTTCCTGGTGCCAGCCGGTCGGCCAGAAGGGCGGGGTCGACGACTACAACAACAACAACAAAGAGACCACACACCATTGCGGCCTTGGAGAATGGTGAGGCCCCGGCGTGGGTGTTGATTTCCGGGCGCCCCGTGGCCCTGGAGGGGCGGGGGGGGGCGAGGGGGCAGCGGCCGAAGACACTGGTGCTCGGGCCACCCGAGGCCGGCAGGACTGCCATGGCGCGCCCGGGCTGCATCCGCTTTGTCCAGCTTCTCCGCGAAGGAAGGGGCCGCAGGGGGGGGGAGCCCTTTGGTGGGGTCAGTTTCGGGCGCGGCCAGGCCCTTGTGCCCTTGGCAGCGACATTTCCAACGGCACCCTTGGGGAGGTGCGAACATGCGCCGGCTGGTCGGGCGGAGGACAGCGGGCCCCCGGGGGGCCGGGGACGCGCACGCGCGCGCGCGCCATGACAAGACGCGCCCCGGGCGCGGCTTCCTCCAGGCGGACTAGCATTGGGGAATTCCAGGGCACACTCTACTTCTTCGGGTCCCCACCGCCGGCCGGGGATCCCTCTCCCGAGCAGGCAAGGAACACGGTCGCCCGGGCCGCCTGTCCCCGGGGTGCTCTCAAACATGGTCCCCTCCCTGGGTGCACGCGTCTTTGCGCGCACAACAAATGCAAGCCCGACTGCTGGTCGTCCGAATGCTGTGGCCACCGGCCGGGCGGGGCCTGCGACTCCGGGGCTGACAGGACCGAGCAAAGGCGGGAAATGCATTTGGCAGATGGGCTCCGGGGAAGGGGGGCGAGTCGGAGACAGAGACGGATTCTGCCGAGGGATATCCCGGCTACCAGGAGCCGAATTGGTGGGCCCAGCGCCCGGGAAGGACAACTGGCTGGTCGGTGTCGCCGAGACGCGCCCTTTCTCCAGGGACCGAGCTAGTCGGTGCGTGAGTCGGCCACTGAGTGAGCGGTGGGGCGCTTGGGCATGCGTGTGTGTGTGTGTATGTGTGTGTGCGCGCGTGCGCGCGAGTGGGACAGGCCCCCGGGCCTGGGCGCTTGCCCATCCTCCCCGGACCTACCCCCCCCCCCCCCGAGGGGTGAGGCGGCCGCCGCCCCGGCCCCCTCGCCTCCCTGGCTGGGCGCCCTCGGGCACATGCGAGCGCCTGCCGGCTCGCCTGTGGATGACCGAATGCCGGCGGTTACCAGCCCGGATCTTGCGCCCAGCAGGCCGAAGCTCCGGACAACTGCCGGCCGCGGGGCAAGGGCGAGGGGCCGGGAGGGGGTGACAACGACACATCGCGAGGAGCGGCAGGGGCGCGGGCCGGCCCGGGGGCGGGC
>NW_009242978.1:1222473-1223709 GCF_000388065.1 Fonticula alba
CGGTTGTGTCTCACGCGCCTCTCAGGCGGGGCTCTCGCGCCCAAAGAAGGAGGCTCTTGAGGGGCGTTCAACTCCCACGCGCAATGGCCTAGCACACCCGCCATGGACCGCGGTCGCGATCCTGCCACCGCCCGGGGCCTCCCCGTGTGTTGGATGGGCGGTGGCGGACCGGGCGGCTGGCTGTGCCGCCCTAGACTCTATTAAGCCCGGCTCGGCGCATGAAGGGGGACGCAGACCGGGGGGGGGGGGGGGGGGGGGTGGCTGGCCAACCGGCCGGGCAGTTCGGCCGGGGTCCACCCGGAGAGGGGTGCCGGCGCGGCACGAGGGGGGCGGGCAGTGTTGTTTTTTGCCCAGCACCCCGGCGAAAGGTTTCAGCCAAGGGCGGCCCGGCCCCCATGCAGGACGGAAAAAAGCCCCGCAGAACCGCCAGTCCTCCTCAACCTCCGGCCGTTTCACGCTCGAGGAGGCCGGCGAGCCGGCAGGGCCTACCGAGGCATCCAGCCAACTTGGTGCGCTGGCAAAAGTGCCTAGGCCCGCTCTTGGGCAAGGGCCGAAGGGGGGAGGGGGGGTGGAGGGGCGGGGGCCGACTGCGGCCCGGTCCAGCCATTTAATAGGCGCCCCGTGTGGGAAGTCGGCCCAACACGCGCCCCATGTCAGGGCCCCCCCCCGCAAGCATGCCCGGCGGACATGCACGCGCCCGTGCCCTGCGCCGAAAAAGCGCGAGGGACACAGGGCAGACAGGACGGCGCTGCTGCGCCCGCCCCCCCCCCCTCGGCGCCGCGCGCCTCTCTGCACCCCCGCGTCGAGGTGAAAAGCCCGGCGCCAACACCCGGTTGTGCTCTCCTCTGTCCTTTTCCCCTTTGCTGGGCCCCCCCCCCGGCAGCCGCTGCTTCCCTTGCCCTCTCCCGGCCGCGCGGTGGATGTGTCAGCCCCGTGTGTTTTCCCGACCCGGAGTCCCCCCGAGGCCGCCCCCGGCAGACCGCCCCCTGAGAGCACACGCCCGAGACGGGGCCGCTCGAACGGGCGGGGCACGAAAATGAACATCACACGCCCCCGCCGGGCAGGTGTGATCCCGCGCGGAGCACCGGGGGCCAGGTCACGCGCGACCAAAACGATGCCACCAAATCCGCGGCGCCCGGACGAGGAGGAGCAGGACGAGGCCCAACGGCCGCCCAGCCCCCAATCGGAAAAAAATGTGGAGGGCATGTTCTCCGGGGGTGGACGCGTCCCCCCCCC
>NW_009242978.1:1223841-1228272 GCF_000388065.1 Fonticula alba
CCCCCCCGAGCTGAACCGCCCTAATCTCGGGCCTTCTCCTGGGCTCTCTTCTCCTGGGCGCCTGCGCTTTTCCCCCCCTTCCCCGTGCATGTGCCCCGCCCCGGCGGCCGGGACGGAGGGGGGGGGGGAGAAGCCACGGCAGGGTGGCACCGTGCTGATTGCCAAGTCCGTGGGCATGTGCCTGGGAGGAGGCCCGGGCGATCGGCCGCTCATGCAGGCTCCCCCGCGCCCGGCTAGGAGGATGTAGTCATGCACAGCGGGAGCGGCCCCAGACTCCGCGAGCCAGAGCTCTCTCGGCGGGGGTGGAGGGGGGGGGGGGCGAGTGCCAGACATTTGCCCGCACTCGCTCCCACCTTCCAGCGTCCCTGGATGGACAACGCCCCCCCCCCCCCGCACAGGAACGCCCCGCGCCCGCGCCCCCTCGAGCTCCGAACGAGCCGCCTGGTCAGGAGGGCGGGCCCAGAGCAGCCCAGGATATGCCACTCTTGGTCAAGGCTGACGGCGGTGGCGACCGTGTCACGCGCCCCTCTCGCAGCCCGCCGCCTCGCCCCGGGGCCCCCCCAGAGGAGCCGACACAGAGGCGCATGTGAGCCCGGGGGGGATAGCGGGGAGGGCGCGCGGGCAGACGGCCAGCACGCGCCGTGACCGGATCAGTGTGCGAGGGGACCGCGCGTCTATTGTTTTCATTTGCCGCGCCTGACTTGAGGCCCCGCCGGGGAGACCCCCACAGGCGCAGACACTCGCTCATGCGTGTTCTCCCCCGGGCGGGGGGAAGAAGGGTCTCGGGGTGTAGGCTCTTTTTGGCTGCCCCCGCGCCCCTGGCCACTTTCTGCAGACACACCGCCCCCTCCCCCCCCCCCTCGGCGCCCCGCTCCTCCCTGCTCTGTTCCCGCCCCCCCCCCTCTCCCCTCCCTGTGTATCAACCTCCCTGTTCGCCTGTCGCGCTCCCCTCCCCCCTTCGAGCGCCAAGAGCACAATGCGGCAGCCTCGTAACCTCCCGGCCGCTCTGATGCTGCTGGCCCTGATCGCGGTCCTGGGCCTGGCTATGGGTGCCATGGGCCTGCCGGTCTCGGCGGCCGATGCCCCCGAGCCGTCGAAGGTGCATCCGATGCTGTGTCTGGCGTCCCCCTCTTCCGACACCACTCACGCCACGCACACCCCTGGCCTGTGTGTGTGTATGTCTTCCTTATTCCCAGGATCACTCGTTCCCCTAACCCCCTCGTCCCTCCCCCCCCCTCCTGCTACTCGCGCCAATGCGCACAGCTCTGCTACTTCGAGGACCCCAACACCAAGGACATCTACGACCTGCGCCCCCTGCAGCGCACCAGTGCCCCAAACTACAAGGACTTCTCCCTGGACCCCAACCGGGAGTTCCTCTATGTGCTGAATCTTTGCGCGCCCGTGGTCGCGGAGACCTTCGAGTCGGCCTACGGCCCGACCAAGTGCCCGCCGGGCGGCGTGCACGCCTGCCAGATTGACATGCTCAATGACATGGAGGATGAGGTCTACAGCCTCGGAACCCTCTCCGAGGTGAACATCCTCGCCCCCGGGCAGCTGGACATTGTTTTCACCGGCGGCGATATGTGCCGCCGCAGCAACATCCCCCGGAGCATTTCCATCCTGGCCGCGTGTGATGAGAGTGCGGATGACACCTCGCCGCAGTTCGTCGGCGAGTTTGCCGTGCGTCGCCCCCACCCCCTCCCCCGCCTCTTGCCTGTCTCTTTGCTCGGCCCTCCCCATCATCGGCGGCAGTGTGCCACGACACATCTTCCCACGTCCATTGCCCCTGTCTGTGGTCTTCTCCCCCCCCCCCCCCCCCCCCCTCCCTCTCTGTCCGCTTTTTGGCCCCAAAAGAAAGCGCGCTAATGCCCCCACTCCTGCCCTTGTCGCCTCCCCCCTCCCGCCTTCGTCCGCTGGCACGCACATCCCAACCGCCAGTGTACCTATTCCTTCATTTGGGTCACCAAGCATGCCTGCCCGATTGTCACCCCCAAGCCCACGACCCCGATCCCGAACCCGGAGAACTGCTTCATCGAGGATCCCGAGCACAACATCCGCTACGACTTCACGGCTCTCTCCCTGCCCCCGGGCCAGCACTATGCCATCAACCTGCCCAAGACCATCACCGGCGAGGACTCGCGCCTGCTGCTGAACATTTGCGGCAATGTCGAGCACCCCAGCCTCCCGGATGGCACCTCCAATGCCGGTGTCATCCACGTGTCCGGCCAGAGCGACCCCGCGTCGGCTCGTCTGCACGCGGTCACCGGCCGCACCTCCCCCTCGAACATCGTCATCAACAACTCCGGCCAGAGTCTCTCCTACACCTTTGCCAATGGTGGCGATTGCCAGAACTCCGACGGCAAGACCGTCCCCTTCACCACGACCATCCTCTTCACTTGCAATGCCTCGCTCTCCGGACGCCTTGGCACGCCGGTCTTCATGAAGCACAGCGACAAGTGCTCCTTCCTGCTGGCCTGGAACAGCCCCGTTGCCTGTGGGCAGATGATTGAGCAGACGTGCGTCATGTGTTCGCTCGCCTCCGTGCTGCGCTTCTGTGTGTATGCGCGCGCGCGTGTGTGTGTGTGTGTGTGTGTGTCTCACCCTCCTGCCATCCTCTCCCCCCCCCCCTCCCCTCCCTTCCCCTGCCCAACCCTCCTCAACCCCCCTCGCCGTGGGAAAAATAGCTGCAATGTCAATGACGGCACCAACAAGGTCGATCTCTCGGCTTTGACTCTGCCCTCGGACGCCAAGACCAACTATGCCCGTTCGTTCCCATAACCGCCCATCTCCCCCTGGCTGCCTCCTCTGCGCCGCCCTCCTATGCTCTCTGGTCCTGTCGCCGCAGATGCACTGACACCCATTTGCGCCGTCTCTCCCTCCGCCGCCCTGCTGTAGCTCTGGTCCTGGCCGAGAACAACAAGCCCAACCACGAGTACCTGATGAATGTTTGCGATGACCTGGTCCCCGCGCAGAACCCCTGCCGTGAGGGTGTCTCCATCTGCATGATCGACAAGTCCTCTCCCGGTCAGGCTGGCCTCTCGCTCGGCAACAGTGGCACCCTGAAGAGTCCGTTTCCCCTCTGGCCCTTTTCGCTGCCCTGCTTCTGCATCCCCAACATCCCTCCCTCTTTTCTTTGCCCCCTTCCCGCGCTCCCCAACGCCTCCTCTCCTTCGCCACCCTACCATGCCCATGGCCCAAAACTCACCCCACCACCACCACCACCACCCCCTTCCGCTTTTTGGACGCCACACCCTGCAGCCCAAGATGGCAACACGGTCATGCGCTTCTCCGATGGCGATGCCTGCCCGGGCTCGAGCCACACCAACCCCAACGGCGCCTTGCGCATTTCCTCCGATGTGCATTACCTGTGCGACCCGACCGCCGGCGTCGGTATCCCCCGTTTGATGTCCATTCGCGAGGAGCAGTGCCACTACCTGTTCACTTGGAAGACCGCGGCCGCCTGCGAGAAGGCGATCATTCCTCCCCCGGTGCGCTTTCTCCGTCCACCATCGAACTAGGCCCCGCTCCTCTCCCTCCCGCGCCCCGCCTGGCCCATGTGTAACTCACGCTCGATGTCCCCTGCCCCTTGCGGGTGCTGCTTCTCCCACCCAATAGGCCTCCGGCGGTCTTTCGGGCGGCGTCATCGCCATCATTGTCATGCTGTCCCTTGTGTCGGTCTATGTCATCGGTGGCATCGTGTACAACCGCTTCTTCATGAACAAGAGCGGCCTCGAGCAGATCCCCCACTGGGAGTATCTGGAGGCTGGCTACTACTCGGCCAAGCACATTTTCGTGCGTCTCCCCACCTGCCTGCCCTCCGGGTCTGCCTCATCGCCCTGCTTCGCTAACACCCTCCCCCATGCATGGCCTGTGTCGATCGCCGGGCAAACAAAAAATACCGCCATCCCCAGACCGGCAACCGGGCCCCGAGCGGTTCGATCCAGATCTAATGTGCTCGCGGATGATGATGCACACATCGCCCGGCTGGCATTCGGGAAGCACACTCACATCCATTTCTCCCTGACATTGCGCATCCGCCCGGCCACCGTGTCCCCCCCTTTGCCTCTTGTACATTTGCCATCTTTCAAACATCCCCCGCCGCGCCGGGCGCAGGTGCGCGCGCGCGCCTTGAGCATCCCTCCTCCCTCCCGAAGAATATAGCCATCTACTCAAGAAAAACAAATGGACGCACGACGTGCGTGCGCGTGTCAAGATGCGTCCCCACGTCTCGAGGCGCGCTTCTGGGCGTGTTCCCCTGCAAGTACTACCCGGCTGTTGGCAAGGAGGAAGATCTATTGGAGGAGGGGGAATGTTTGCTCTGTTGATAACAAGGGGAGGTGAGGGGTGAGAACAGAGAGAGAGAGAGAGAGAGAGGAAGGGACCATCAACACCAGGTGACTCGTCTAGACATGAATTACACTGGCAGGGGCA
>NW_009242978.1:1228617-1232340 GCF_000388065.1 Fonticula alba
GCTCATCCCGGAACGGGAGGGGGGGGATGGGGGGGAGGGGGGGGAGGGGGCGACAAATGGTGTCGTTGTTGCCGTCGACGTTGTCGTTGTCGACGACGACGACGACGACGACGACGACGATGACAGGCTCAGAGTGGGCGAGGAGTCCCCCAGCTCCGAGGTGATGGAGAAGCTGCTCAGAGGGTCGGAGCCAAAGTCGACATCGCCGGCTGCCGGCTGCGACGCCTGAGCATGACGCTGGAGGTGGGGAGGGAGACCCGGAGGAGCGGCGTGGGATTCAGCCAGTTGGGCACTCCCACGGAAATCGGACATAGGCGAAGGCGGCGAGCTGAGTACCGACGCGGCCGCCGGGGGGAGGGCCCCATTCGAGGTCGACTTTGGGTGCTGAGCCGCCGACGCCCACATGCCAACTTGGCCGGGGGGCAGGTCCGCCGCCTGGGAGGGGGCGGCCTGGCGAAGGGCAGCCACCTCGGAGACAACACCCAGCACCGGTGAGCTGGCTGGCAGGGACCCGGGGCTACTTTCGTCCAAGGCCCCCGGGCCAGACGCCGCCCGTCGGATGTGCACCGACGGGGCGTCGGCCATGACCAGCACCGTGTCCAGCACGCGCACCGGGCCGTCCGAGCCACTGGACGCCGATGACGACGCCGAGCACAAGAAGGCTGCAGAGGGATCGCTTTCACGGCTGCTCGGAGCCTCGGGCGCCGGGCTGTCCACGGAAATGTCTGATGAGCTGCCAAGTGGGGCGGCTTCCGGTCCGGCGCCAGCGGCGAGGGCCTCGGGTGATCCAGCCAACAGAAGGGGGACCTAAAAGGAGGGAATTCACGCGCGATGGAGAAGTGTGGGCAGGCAGGGAGAAGGTGGTCAGCGGCGAAGGCACACAGGCGTGGGCGGGGAGGGGGGGGGAGGGGGGGGGAGGGCCCAATAGCCAGCCAAAAGAGACGCACAGGAGCCTTGTCCAGACTCGGGGAGGTATCGTGGTCAAGGAAGACACGGTTCAGGACAACCCACTCATCGTGGCTGGAGGGGCATGAATGTGAGGGCACAGTGCAGGAGAGGGTCAGACAGGCACATGGAGAGCAGACAGAACAACGGACAGCCGGCCAGACATACCGTGAATTCCAGCCACGATAGTGCACCAAGTAGAACCGGGTTGCCGGATCGGCTGGGTCGCTGACTGGCAGGGCAGCCGCCGGATCCGCGGCCACCGCCGTGGTCGTCAGGACCCCGTCCTCGTCAGGCAGCGCGACCAGAAGTGGGGCTGAGTACCGGCAAGACCCACTCTCCCCGCCCCAGGAGAGCGGCTGGACAATGCTCCGCCGAACAACCGACCGGTAGGCCATTTTGTCACCGTGGCTAACAAGAACCGAGTCGCCGGGCTCAAACAGGCGCTGGAAGCCCACGGGAGTGGGCGTGATAGCGCAAGGCAGATCACCTGTGCAGGGATAAATCGAAGAAGCCATGTACGACCCGGAGGCGGAGGGGAGGAGGGGGGGGGGGGAAGAAAAAAGCCCGCAAGAGGGCGAGGGCGGGAATTAGCTGCGGCCGACCAAAGGACAGTAACCGGGCAAAGGAAAGGGGCGCGCAGGGGGAAAGAAACACGAGGCGACGCACTCTGGACAAAGGTCCGGGCATACGAAGACGGCCCAGGCGAGACGCTCGAAGGCCACGGGGCATCCAAGGCAGAGTCGGGGTCAGCGGTCGAACACCAGGCCGGGAGGCCGGCAGACGACGAGGATGTGCGTCGGCGTTTGACCGGGGTCACGGGAGCGGGGGGCACACGCCCTTGAGTCCCTTTCGGCCGCTGAGAAGAAGATGCCCCGGCGCGGGAAGGAGTGCCAGCTAGGGCCGTCGCGGTTTTCCCCGCTCGGGAGACACCCGCCGCAGCAGAGGCAGGAGCGGCACCCGAAGTGCGAGTGGCGGAGGGAGTGGCCCGGGCCGATCGCGCGGAGGCGGTCATTGGAGTCGAGTTCGTCGGAGGATCGGTCCCGATGAATCTCGGCAATTTGACGATAATTGAGGGCCCAAGAGCCGATTCCAGCCAGCTGGGCAGAGCAGTGGAGGTTGTGGCCTGGCTGGCGGGGGCCTGGCTGGCGGGGGCCCGGCGAGTCGACTCGGCAGCTGGGCCGGCCTTAGCGGGGGCTGCCTGGTAGGGGCACATTTGTGAGCTATAAGGGTTCCATCGTGGCCAGCGGAAGTGCCTCGGGAGGGTGCCGGTGGCCAGGTATTGCAACGCTCGACGAAGGCCGAGGGACCCACGGAAGGAGATGCGAGTCAGCTGGCTGGCCAGCATTGGCAGGGCCGACAGCGAGGGCAGACAATCCTCCGGCGCAAAGAGGGCACGCTGCTCCGGGTCCCCGGATGCATGTGCCAGCTCGGCCGCACTTGGGTAATACCGGTTGAGGAGTGTACGTAGGGGCTCCTGTCCGGGAATCAATCGAGCCGTGTGGGCCATCTGCACCACCGAGTAGGAAAGATCCTCGAAATACCGGACGACCACCTCCCCCGGGCCGGGTCGGGCAAACATAGATGGATCCATCTCGTCATAGGGCACCGTCTGCGGGGAGGGAGCGAGGAGGGGCAAGCCGCCAGGTGAGAAAGGGCAAGGGCAAGGGAGGCACAGGGCATCGCCGGGGGGAGGCGGGGGGGGGGGGGGGGCGGAGCGCACCATGGCCGGCCACCAGAAGGTGTCTTTGTCTTCGAGAGGATCAACCAAAACGACAACACGCTCCAGATGAGCTGCGTGTGCATGGTGATGCCCAGGGGTACATGGGGAAGAGGAATTGGGGGGAAGGGGAGGAGGTGAGTGAAGGAGGGAGAGAGAGATGGGTGAAATGAGAAAGAAACGGAGAAAGAGAGAGAGAGAGAGAGAGAGAGGGAGAGAGAGAGAGAGAGAGGGAGAGAGAGAGAGAGAGAGGGAGAGAGAGAGAAAGAGAGAAACAGAGACAGAACCATGTGACGGATTCAACGCACGATGTCTGATGCGGCCAGAGGGCGGGAGGGGAAGAACCAAGAGGGAGGTAGATGCACATCAGGCCGGGTCAGCATAAGTGGGCCAGCCGCGGCTTCGGAGGGGAAAGAGGAAACAGGCGGGAAAGACGTACACAACACGGAAGCCCTTCAGGGGGAGCAGGGCACTCGGCCGAGACACAGGGTACGGACTGCAGAACAACTGGACAAATAGCTGCAGCTCGCTCTTGACGGCTTGCAGCGATCCGGGCTCCGGCGTGTGGTTCCGGTTCCGGCCATTCGCGCCGGGCCCACGGACGTTGGTCTTGATGGCAGCAAAGCGCCTCACCCGGGACATGGCCTCAAGAGCCCGCTGGCAGAGAGATGGATCCGATTGGAGGAGATGCAGCGAAAGCCCTGGCAAAAAACTGGCCCGAAGCGATGTCCCCGGGAAAAGCCCGAGTTGCAGGGAGGCCGCACTCAACTCCGACTGGCCATACTGGAACTGAGCGGTGAGCCCGGTGGAGTCAACCACCGACACGAAGAGCCCAGGCCCGGCGCTTGGGCCAGACCCCGGCCCTGGGGGGGTGACAATGCCGCTGACAGTGCCCAACTCGCCTGGACACCCACTAGGCCCATAGCCACCGGGGACTGTGTCGGACTCCCCATTCGATTGCGCGCCTGACAGGGAGCTGCATGGAGCATTCGCAGCGGGCTGACCATGGGGACCAGCCGAAGAGGAGAACCGCAAGGTCCGGGCGGGGGGCCGGGGGG
>NW_009242978.1:1232363-1234173 GCF_000388065.1 Fonticula alba
CCCCCCGCCCCCCGGGCGGGGCGGGGGGGGGGGGGGGGGGGGTAACATTAGTGTGCGACGCGGAGAGGAAGAGCAATGGACCTCGATAGATGCCATCGCCAAGGAGGGCGGGGAGAGACAGCAAGAAGGAGTGTACGAGGAGGACATACTCGGCGACGCTTCAGGATGCGAGTGGGCCAGTGATGACCAAAGATCGACAAGTGTACCACACACGACCGGCACAAATCCCAGGGGATCGTGGAGTTGCTGATGGGCACGTAGGACAGCGGGTCATCCGGGTTGGTGGGGTTGCCACTGGGCAGTCCATTGTCAGCCGGTATAGGCTGAGCCGGGTAGAAGTCCTCCGAGGTCCAGGTGAAGCTGGTGGTATCAACCTTGCAGCCGCAGTCGCGGCACTGAGATTGGTGTCAGACAAGCCAAGAGCGAAGTGGGCAAGGAGAAGGAGGCCGGCAGAGTGGGCGGCCAGGATGAAAAGACCCTCGCACCGAGAGCTCAAGGGGGTTTGCCGGGCTGACTGTGGCCGGGGTCGCGATGGGGGGTGTGCGCCGCCCGGAGGCGGCGGGGCCTCGCTTGGCGTTGCCGGACAAGGCCATCGAGGAGGAAGAGGAGGAGGCGGTGGGGCCGTCGACCACCATCCCGGCGTCAGACGCCAAGGCCGGGGGTGGGGGTGATCCGGAGGTGCCGGAGTGCGGGGTGACTGCATGACTTCCGGCATCCCGGGGATTGGGCCCGCCAAGGAACACCTCGGCCGGACTGCTGCCCCCAGTGTCGGAGCCGGACGCCGAGTCGGCCGAGGTCGTGACGGCCGGCACCGGCGACGTCGCCTCGGGCATGGCCTGCACCGCGGATAACCCACCCGACGATGTGGGACTGGTTGTCTCGGTGGCCTCGGCCGTCTCGCAGAAGGGCGAGTAGAAGTGGAAATACTGTGCCGAAGCCAGGGCTGACGAGGAAGACAGGTCGCAGGCCACTCGCGAGGCATGGGTTTTGGCCTCTTCACGATGCACTGAGATTGAGAGGACGAGGAGGGGGAGAGGGGGGGGGGACAGCCGGCAGGAGGACACCGGATTCGCCATGGTGTGAGTCGCAGGGGAATGCATCAGGGCCGGGCGGGGAAGGCGACGGTGCTGACCGCCAAGGCCGCACCATATTGTGGACGCTGGCGCTGGGGCCGGGTTGGCCGGGCGCGAGCGGGTGGCTCGGCCGGCCTGTCATCCACATCCGTGAGAACGAGGTCGGCCGGGGCGGGTGCCTCCAAGTCGGAGGCCGCTCGCGGGGACTCTGCACGTGCGGCCGGACGCTGGGCTGCTGTGGAAGAGAAAAGGTAGGAAGTCAGGGATTGGCCAAGTGAGGCGGCAATCAGGAGGAGCACGTACACTTTGAGAAGGCTCCCTTCTGCTCGCTGGGGGGGGGGGGGGGGGGGGGGGGGGGGGGGGGGGGGGGGGGGGGGGGGGGGGGGGGGGGGGGGGGGGGGGGGGACCAACCAAATCGCGGGATGACCATGAGACAGAGGTGCGGTCAGCAGGGGCACACCACCAAGCCGCCGGGGTGCAGGTGAGGGGAGAGAAACTCCGCAGGAAAGAGAGATCGTACCTTTCGCACGTTTCACACTCGCACTCGATATTACCTGGGCCAAAGTAGTCGGCTCCATAGAAGACGGTGATCTCTTCGCACGGGCCGATACTGCGCAGGGCCATAAAACAAACTCCATGCTGACCTGAGGGGATGAACTATGTGCAAGAGTCAGCTGCTCGGGGTCATCTGTGGGAGCCGGTGCAAATGCATGATGGAAATGGAGGGCGAGCGGGGG
>NW_009242978.1:1234206-1235212 GCF_000388065.1 Fonticula alba
GGGGAGGGGAGACAGAGGGAGATGTGGAGGAGGAGGAGCAGGAGGAGGCGGAGGACGAATTGGGAAACACACCCGGCAGTTGGGGTTGCAGTCGTGGTTGACAAAGCGTGCGGGTCCGAGGAACAGGCAGTTTGCGCCCTTGCTGGTACTGAACATGACCGAGAAGTCTCGCTGGTCGCTGTCCGTCAGACGGCGCTCCTCCTGGGTGGTCAGCCGGGCGACATACCCAGCACAGAGGAGGATCTGATCCCCAGGGTTCCAGGACTTGATCGACCGGACGCAAACCTCCTGCTTGCCGGAGCGATAGCGATCCGTGACGGCCACCTCGAAGCCGGCCGTCGGGAGGAACATGCTGAGGTAGCGCTTCATGTGACTGGCGGGGGGGTCGTGGGGGAGTAGGTGGATCGGCCTCCGGCGACCACCAGCTGGCAGATGGCCGTGTGGGGAAGGGGCGAGGGAGGGCGAGGGAGAGAGAGAGAGAGAGAGACAGAGAGAAAGCGATGGACAAGGGGGAGGTTGTGCCGAGGAAGGAGCGGGGGACATACTCCTTGAAGCCAATGCGGTCCTCCGGCGCCAAGCGCTGCCAGAAGGGTTGAGCGAGCTTTTCCGGGCCGGAGAGGATCTCAAGGTCCATTGGCGAGGCCAGGGCCGGGTTGGTTTCCTGGCCGAATTGCTCGGCCTCGACACCGAGAATCAACTCGTAGAAGGCTCGCTCCAGGTCCCGGTGGAGGACCAGACGGCGGACCACGGCGATGGCCCGGACTCGATCGACCGTCTTCGACCGGTACCGGGGGCTGGCTTTGTGCACGGAAATGCCGAGCAGCGGATCGGTCAGCAGGTTGTTGCACAGGTCATCATAGGCGACCAGCTGCCGGAAGGTGAGCTCCGGCCGGGACATGGCTGGCCAGGGAGGAAGGGCCGATCCGCGTTCCGGCGGATCGCACGAGGGGGAGGGAGAAGGAGGAGGAGAAGGAAGAGGGAAAGGGCGGGGAGGGGGGGGGGGGGG
>NW_009242978.1:1236004-1245084 GCF_000388065.1 Fonticula alba
GGGGGGGCCGGTGTCGGGTCCACGCGACAACCTGCCCCTCGTTCGCGTCAGCAAGGTACCCCCCCCCCCCCCCCCCCCCTCCCTCTTTCGGCCCCCCCCCCCCCCCCCCCCCCCCCCCAGCCCCGGCTCGCTCGCCTTCCTTCTCCTTCGCTTCCAAGACTGGGCCGCCTGCCCCGGCCCTGCTCCCCGCCTTAGCCGGCCGGTTCCACCCTCTCCCGTCTGGCCACTGGCCCGTAGCCCTGGTCCCCCGATGCGCGCGCGCGAGCGGTGGCCGCCGTTCCCACCGCGCCCGGTGAGCAATTAAACAGCCAGTTCAACAGAGGGGAGCGGGCCACTCCTCCCCAGCATGATATATCCCTCGCCCGCCCAAAGGGAGGGAGGGGCCACCCCCCATCATTAGATCGACCGGAATAGCGAGGCCCCCCCCCCCCCCCCCCTGGAGGCCGTCCGCCCGGCCGCGGTCTCCGGGGGCATGCTTACACACGGACGCACCCCGCGCGCCGGCACGCAGGCGCTGCCGGGCGCATTCGCGCGCCTCCACGCGCGGGCGGCCCAGCCAGCCGGCCAGTAACGCGCGCGCTTAGACGGCCTCCGGGCCCCAAGGCCCGCCTTGTCCCGCCTTTTGAGTTCCCAATTCATGACCCCCCGCGTCAGGTGCAGCCGGCCGGGTCGGAGGCTGCTGACCCTGCGCGCCGGCGGACCCTGCGCCGCGGTGTGCCGGGATCCCCCCCCCCCCTCTGCCGGAAAGCGCCCGCTGCTCGGGCGGGAGGCGCCAAGATGGCACCGCGCCCGTGCCGCCGCCCTCGTCCACACTCCCGCCCGCCCGAGGGGGCCTGGCACACAGATGACCCACTCTCGCGGAGCCGCCAGTCTGCCCTCCGACGTTTCGCTCCCGCACCCCCCCCCGCCCCCGGGCGCCTCGGGACACAGGGCCGAAGCACGGCAGGCAGCCAAGCCCGGCCAGCCTCCGGCGTCTTCCCCCGTCGTTCCCCGCCCTCGTCCCCCCCCCCCCCGGTCCTCTGGCCGCGTACTCATGGCGGGAACGCATGCGTGACCGCGGCGTGACCATGGTGATGGAGATCCGCCCGCCCGTTCGCCAAGCATCGCGAGACACGCCCGGGGGGGGGGCGGCCCTTTTTCGTGGACGCTCCTCCTGGCAGGCCTTGGTTGATGCTGGTGTCCGGCCGATCTTCCTCCTGGCAGTGCTCGCTGAGCGGGTGCGGCCCCTTCCTCGCCGCCGGTGAGGCGCGCGGTGCCCCAACTTAAGCACGAATCCGCGTCCACCACCTCCCCACAACCAGCCGGTCAAGTAGGGACAATCTGGTCGGGAATGGCGCCCCAGATGCGTAATCGAGTCAGACAGAACCGCATTACACGGTTAAATGTACACCCATGTTAAGTTTCCGGTCCCAGCGGCCGGAGGTGCCCCCCCCCCCCCCGCCCGCCCGTCCGGTCGTCCAAACAGGCGCCAGCCCCTCGGGCGGGGGAGGGCGGGGGAGGGCGGGAGGGAGAAGGTGGGAAAGCATCTTCATGCAGCATCCTGCCCACCCCCCGCATGCCAGCCCTTCGCCGAAAGGTGACCACGAAGCCGCCAGATCATTCCCCACCCAAAGGGGGTCGTGCTCCGGGCTGGGGTCCTCGATCGCGTCCATCGAAGAACGCGAGCCCCTTCAAGAACCGGTGCCCTGGTTCACGTCGCGCCAGGCGGCCCCCATCCTGTTCGCCGACGCTCGTTCCTCCCCCCCCCCCTTTGCCCTTTGTCGCGACCTCTTTCCCTCTTCCTTCGCTCTTCCCCCCTCCCCTCCCCTCTCTCCCTCTATCGCACCCCTCCGCCCCACGCCTCGACAGCCTTCGGAAAGCACACCAGGACCATGCTCAGCGGCGGGCCCTTCTCCACGCTTGTTCGGAGATCCTTCTCCACCTTCCGTCCGCCTGGCAAGCGGCCGAACTTCCTCAATTCCGATCGCTCGCGCCGCGTCGCCGAGGCCGCCAGCAAGCCGCTCTATGCCAACCAGTCGGCCTCGGCCTCCGGCCAGGGGACCTCCTCGTCGCAGACCCCCGACAGCAACCCCTCCGCGCACTACACCCCGTCATACATGCCCCCGGAGACTCCCTTCTCTTCCTCTTCTTCCTCTTCCTCCTCCTCCTCCTCCTCCTCCTCCTCCTCCTCCTACTCCTCCTCCTCCTCCTCCAGCGCCGCGGCGGGCCACGCCTCGACTTCCAGCTCCTACGAGGCCGGGGTTTCCGGTGCGCCGCCCGTCACCTGGCCCGGTGCTGAATCTACCCCTCTCGATATGGCGCGCTTCATGCTGAATATGCCGTATGTGATCCTGCGCCGTCCCATGCGCTGGTCCAACCTCCTGCTGGACATCGATGTGGCCTTCAAGTACTCGATGGACACGCCGCGCGCCCACACCGACCCGGCCTTCGTGCAGGTCCCCGGCGCTCCGACCGAGCTGACCCCCCTCGGCGAGGCCATCGAGATGAGCAACGGCCTGAAGGGCTTCCTCCAGCGGACCCTCCTCAAGCGTCGCCACTGGTCACACATCCGTGTGCAGGACTTCTACGGGCGCGATCTATTTGTCATTCGGCGGCAGCCCTTCCTGGTGAACTCCGTCACCCGGATCTATGACCCCTCTGAGACCATGCTTCTGGGCGAGGTCCGCCAGGTGTGGCACCTGCTCAGCCGCAAGTATGATCTCTATGCCGAGTGCGTCGGTCCTTCGCTCTGACCTCCGGGACCCCTGCCTGGGTCTCTCCTCGTCGCCGTCTTTCGCCCTCTCTTTTTCCTGACAACTCATCTTGGCACCCTCCCCTTGGTCTCTCCCTCGCCCCTGGGTCTCTCCCTCGCCCCTGGGTCTCTCCCTCGCCCCTGGGTCTCTCCCTCGCCCCCGGGTCTCTCCCTCCTCCCCGCCCCCCCCCCCCGCCCCCCCGCTTAGCGGCGAGCGTTTCGCCCATACCGATGGTGGCATTTTGGCTTGGACCTATCCGGTCCAATCGACTACAGATGGCCAGCTGATGACCGTCACCCAGCGTGTTTTCACGGCGCTGGCGCGCGAGGTTCGGCCGCCCCTCTTTTCCTTGCCCCTTCCACTTCCTCTCATCCCCTCTATCGGTGTCTTCTGCCCTCCCTCCGACGGACATGTGTCCTTCCCTATTCCCATGCTGACCTCGCCTCCCCTGTCTCACCCTCCCCCCCCCCCCCCCCCACCCCCGGTCACACCGCACTGGCAATCAATAGCTGTTCGTTGACCAGAGTGTCTTCGTGGTGGGGATGGACGCCCAGCCGCCGAACTGGCCGGGGCCGCCCAATGCCTCCCAGCGGTTGGGTGTCGTGCCGGAGAAATACCGGCCCGCCCTGCTCGCTCTGGCCTTCGCCATTGACATCGACTATTTTGCTTTCCGGCATTAGAGCCACCAACAGCCATGCCATGTATCTGCACACGCGCGTGCATCCCGTTGCTGTTGTCCCCGTGTCCCATACACGCAGGTGGAGGCAGACCCACCCAAGTCCCAGTCTATGCGAGCGTCTATTTAGTGTGTGGGTGTGTGGGTGTGTGGGTGTGAAAAAATGGGAGACAGAGGGAGGGGGAGAAAGAGGTAGAGAGGGGGCGGGGGGAGGAGCAGAAGGAGACAGGGAGATAGAGGGGAAAAGGGGGGGGGGGGAGGGACACAGTGCCGCATGCAGCCGGGCGGGCCAGCAACTTCTATTCACAGGCGTGGCTACCTCTCGTCCCTCCTTTCGGAGCTGGGGCTCCTTGGCTCTGCCATCTCTCGGTGGCGGCTGGAGGCCGCGCCGCCTGTCTCCTCTACTCTTGATCCTCCGGGAGCGAGGTGGGCTCACTCGCCGGGATGACCGGTATGGCGTTCCCCTTGGACACAAGCATGGCCGACAGCTCGGCCACACTGCGCATCGGATCGAAAGTCCCATTGCCGAACCAGGCCGGGGTCAAGCCGATGGAAATGTCCGCCGCCAGGGCCTGCTGCGCCAGGCGCACCAGGAAGTCCGATCCATAGATGACCGACCCGACCGAAGCGACAGACGGTTGGAAGCGGACCGGCGTGCCGGGCAGCACCGTCACCGTGGCATCGGCATAGGTGGCCAGGAGCTCGTACGTGCTGCCAAACCGACGGGTCACCGGCTCCAGGGTCAGGAGAGTCTCCTTGCGCCGGGAATCGATGCCGATGGGGCCGGGGGTGACGCGCGCGGCTGCCAGGGCTGCCTCGGCCGCCGGGGAAATCCGCCGACGAAGGGCCAGCGTCTCGAGCGACGGAAGCAACGCCCCGCTGGCTCGGGGATCCAGGCGGCGATCCGCCAGCATGAAGGCCGTGAAGGGCGGCCGCAGGCACCGGGCCGCCGGCTCCAGGAGGAGCACGCGCTGATTGTCATTGCGCATGAGTCCAGCCCAGGCATTGTCCTGCGGTGCCTGGTTCAAAGCCGACCAAAGGGGATCCTCCACATCGGCCGTGCGCGTGAGCAGCGGACTGGCCGAGAAGTCCCGCTCCAGGGCGGCGGATGCCTCGCGCGTTGAGGCAAAGCGCCGGAAGGCATCCGGATTGGCGGTCAGGAATCCGGCAAAGGCCCCCTGATCGTGGCCGGAGTCATCCAGCAGCTGGTTCTGCCGATTGGCATGGGCCAGGCCCAGCAGGCCAACACCATTGAAGATGCCAGCCGAGTTGGCCACATTCCCCATCGAGGTGACCCCCTGCAAGAAGGCGTCCGTCCGGCTGAAGGACCAGTTGATCAGGGAGTCGGTGGTCGGCCGAGGAACATGGCGCAAGCGTTCCAGGCGCTTGGCCAGCTCGCCGACCGGCGGGGGAATGCGCACATCAAAGCGCAGGGGATGCTGGCTGGCCGTGGCGGTCAGCTGCGATGTCAGGAACCGGGCGTTCGGGCCGCCGGGCGCGGAGATGTCCATCACCATCGGACTGCCCTTGGACCAGGGGGTATTCTGGCTGGTGTGTCGCCGGGATGGCCAGAGCCAGCTGGACAGCAGGCGCGCATCGGCCGCCGCCACCGCCGCCACCAGGGACAGCCGCGTGGCCGAGGCGAAGGACAAGTGCGACGAAGCAAACACATCCATCGGCGACATCATGAAGAGACTGGACCCGGTCCAGCCACGGCTGGTGGCAGCCTCCAGGGCTCCGAAGGAGTGCGGTTCCATCCCGGCATAGAGGTGCCGCGAGCCGCCCTCCGGCAGGGGGTTTTTCCTGTCGGAAGCCGAAATGTCAATGTGCGGCAGAGGCTCCAGCCACTCGGGCCGCGAGATGTAGGAGTTCTCCATGACTCGGCGCAGGGCGCGTGGCGAAAGGACACGCAGGTCGCCACCGGCTCGGGTCAAGTTGGCCCCGGCCATCATCAGGTCCACATACTGCCGGCATAGGGACCGGATGGCCGGCCCGGGCGTGGGGGCCGTGGGGGTGATGACCGCGGCCGCGCGATTGAGACTGGCGATGCGCTCGGCGAGGTGGCCAAAGGCTGGTGATGGCCACCGACCGGCAGGGGAGGAAGGTCAGAAAGTCATGCACTGGTGGGTGGGAGGGGCGGGGGGGGGGGGGGGGGGGGGGGGGGGGGGGGGGGGGGGGGGGGGGGGGGGGGGGGGGGGGGGGGGGGGGGGGGGGGGGGGGGGGGGGGGGGGGGGGGGGGGGGGGGGGGGGGGGGGGGGGGGGGGGGGGGGGGGGGGGGGGGGGGGGGGGAGAGGGGGAATGCCCCGGCGAAGGGGACCCCATGGGTGCGTACTTGGCTGCAGGCGGCCATTCGGCTGGGCTGCCAGGCGCTGGTGCTCGGCAATCAGGTCCCCGGTGTGGCGTTCCAGGAGCAGGACCACCTGCTGGTCGATGGCCGCCTGGAGCCGGTTGAATTGGGCCCGGGTGACCCGGACCGCGACGCTACTTTGCCCGGCCCCGGGAGCCGGCGGCCCCGCGGCCAGCGAAGTGACCAGGGCCGCCTGCTCGAGCGACGGACCGGCCAAGGCGAAGAGGATGTCATCGAGGCTAATTCCGAAGAGGCTCCACCGGGAGAGGTCCGCGGCATTGTCCTCATTTAGGAGCGACTGTCGCAGGCGATAGGATGCAAGGACCTCGTCGGCCGCGCGGACGGCCCCATTGAGACGGGCCTCCAGCTGGGGGAAGTCCCCCTCGGGAACGACGGCCGGGTTATCGTCGGCAACCACGCGAAGACCCCGCAGGGGGGCTTCCAGCATGGCCACCGCCCAGGCAAGGCCCGGGTCCAGGCCGAAGGAGCGGCACTGGTCGATGATCAGCCCGCCGGACAGCAGGGGCGTGTGCGTCTCGCGATCGAAGAGGTCCAGCTCCGTGCCAACTCGCGAGGCGAGCATCATCTCCCGGGCAAATGCACCGGCAAAGGGCCGGGCATAGGGCCCCCGCGTGGAGTAGAACTGCTCAAGGGACGAAAGCGACGAGGACGAGTCATCCTCCTCCGGGGGTGGGATGAGAATCGGGTCCTGGCGCAGTGTGCGGAAGGTCATCTCGCCGCCGACCTGCATGAACCGAAGGTGGTCGATCACCGTGTTCAGCCGTGACGTCAAGGGGTTGCCGGAGATGGTGCGCTCCTGCAGGGGCATGTGGCTTGAGCGTGAGAGGAAGGAATTGCGCCAGATATCCTGGGTGTTCTCCGGCACAAAGGAGTGTTCCTCTACCGAGGCATATGTCAGTGGGGGAGAGGGGGGACCGGCGAAAAAAGAAGAAAAGGAAGAAGAGGAAGAAGAGGAGCAGGACGAAGACAGGAGGCTCCGCTGGCAGACGTACTGTTCATCAATCGCTGGTGGTTGTTGGACGCCGAAAAGTGGAAGAGGAACCGGACTGGCGGCGGGGGGGTCGACTTGTTGATGAGGATCGGCAGATTCCGGATGTGCAGATAGTCCGCCGAGTGCATGGCTTGCGACTCTGCAGGTAGGGACCAGTGGGTTAGAGAGGGTGGTGCGCGACTTGGCCGGCAGCAAAGGCGGGGACATACCACGGAGGTCCAGGCTATCCAGGAAGAGCGACTGGGTGTACAAATTGGTCAACGACTTGACGAGAGCCTGGGCATCGATCTCCGGATTGTCTGGGAAGGACAGTGCCAGGAAGGTTAGTGAGGCTCTCCGGGAGCGACGGACGGGGAGGGGGGGGGGGAGGGGGGGAGGGCGGTCACCCAAAGTGGTGGATGCACAACGTGGACATACGGGACAGATTCAGCGACCGGAGCTCCGAGTAGATGCCACGGGGCAGCTCGCTCCGAGATGTGGGCAGGCTTTGAACTCGCTCCAGGGCCGAGAGAAGAGTTTGCGCGCAACGCGTTGTCAAGCGGCAGTCTGAGGGTGCGGGGGGGGGGGGAGGAAAAGCCCGGAAGGATGGAGGGGCGGTGAGGGGCGGAGAAGAGGCGGCATGAGCACCGGATGAAAGCCAAGCAGGCGGCGCCAAAAAAAGAAAAGTGGACACGAGCCGGCGGCAGGGGCGGAGGGCAGGAGCGGAGGGGGGCGCACATTCCAGTGTAATTGAGCGCGCTAGGCAGCCACGGTTGGCAATCACCTCGGCGATGGCCTCGGCTAGATACTCACTCTGGCGGACATTTCGCCGGAGGGTCAGGTGCGTGACCGGAACTTGTTGGAGGAAAGAGGCGAAGTGGTGGGCAGAGCGCTCGGTCTCCGACTCGAAGCCGGAGATCGACAGGTGCTCGAGGCCCTTCTGGCTGGACAGGGCGATCATGATGTCGGTGAAGTCGTTGTCCTGGATGAGGCAGTCTTGGCGGGGGCGACGGCGCATGCATTTCCAAAGCGCGAAGGGGGTCAGGGGCGGGGAAGGCCAAAAGCAGGAAGGCATGGTGCAGCTCGAGAGTGGCGTACCATTCAGCGAGAGAGAGGTAAGATTCAGCGAGGGAAGGATCTTGCAGAGAAAATGCGAGTCAAAGGCGAAGCCTGCGAGCCGAGGCCGACGGAGGAGCGGTCACGGCGAGGATGGGTCAGACAAAGGGAAGGGCGCAGAGACATACGGGCAACGGGCGACAGAGAGAGGCAGAGAGGCAGAGAGGCAGAGAGAGAGAGAGGCAGAGAGGAAGAGGGAGGCGGGCCCGCTGGCCAGCAAGACGGGCTGGTGGTGGCACACATACCCGACAGGCGCAGATGCCGCAACGTGTCAGCATGATCGGCGATCGATTGGAAGATCTTTTCCTGGTTGGAGAACTTCATGGAAAAGCAGGGGGCCCCTGGAGCAAGTGACAGGACAGGAGGACGTCAGCAGCGCGGCACACATGGGTAACAAGGGGCACGAGTGGCACGCACCCCGGAAGGTGTTCGAATGGAAGGGCCGCGCATTGGCCGTGATGTATAGGTCCTGCAGGGAGGTGCTCAACTGGATGGACTCGGCAATCTGGGCCGTGGCTGGATATGGGCAAGGACGAGCATGTACACATGTGTGAAGGAGGACAAGGGGGATGGAGGGGGGGGGGAGGGGGAGGGGGAGGGGGGGATGTCAGCACAGGGACCAGGGAGAAGAAGCACAGGGAAAGCGCAAGAGAGGGGGACCCGTGTATGCTGGAAGCCAGGGGGCGGAAGGGGGGCCCGGCCAAGGGCATGACGCACCGTCCACCGGCTGAGCCAGGAAGATGGAAAGCTGGCTCAGTGGGCTGAAGGGGTTCTCATCGCCCGGGGGCCGAGACCGGAAGACCGAAAGCGGGGTGCTTGGCCGGATGGCCGGGACCTGGCCGGTCGGCAGGCCAGAAGTCTCGGCATCAGGAAGGACGGCCAGGCCCAGGGAGCTGTTGGCCGAGATCGGCTCCAGCGAGTTGCGGCTGGTGAAGCGCGCGTGCTGCAATTGGGCCTGCGACATGATCGGCGACATATCGCGTTGGATTTGCTTCGAAAATTGAACCATGCAATTGGCAAAGGTCAGCTCCCGCCCGGGGAGGTATGCCCGGGGGTAGGAGGATTTCTCATGGCCAAAGTGCAGGTCGCTGCGCGAGGCCTGTGCCGCCAGAAGCGACGGGCTTAGTACTCGCAGATGCGAAAAAACCGGCGGCGCGCCGTGCAAAAAGCGCGACGGCAGCATCCTGGCAGGAGAAGGGGAAGAGGGGGAAGGGGGGG
>NW_009242978.1:1245204-1250368 GCF_000388065.1 Fonticula alba
GGGGGGGGGGTGGCGAGAGGGAGAGAGGTGAAAGGGAGAGGAGGGGAGGAGCCGGCCCGGAAGAGGGAAGGGGCTTCGCCAGGGGACGACGGGGAGTGGGAGCTGAGACGAGGGGGGCGAGCGGCACCAGGGACAAGGGAGGTGGGTGCCAGACAGGCGCCGCCGGTGCCTGCGGACGGCCGCCTTTTACGGCACTGCCTGGGCCCATTCTGCGCACCAGCCCTGGCGGAGGGAGGAGCGGGGGGGGGGGGGGGGGAGGGGGGGACGCGACGCACCGAGAGCCCAGCTACCGCCGCTCCGGGGCCGAGGGTCGCACCGCAGCCGGAGTCCGTGGGCGGGATCTTGAATGGGCGTTGGCACATGCGGATCCCATGTGCTGGTGGCCGGCCGGAGGCGCGGGCGAGGGGGATCCCGGCCTAGCCAGATGGCGGCGGCGGCGGCGGCGGCGGCGGCCCGAACATTTCTTTTTGGGGGTTGGTGGGGGGGGGGGGTCCCCCGGTTCCGGGCGCGGCGGTGGCAGGGGCTCGCGGCCGGCGACCCTATTCATCAGTCCGCGCGTGTCTGGAGCTCCGCTCCTCGCAGCGTGGAGCGAAAAGGGCAATCACCCTCTCGACCTTGATCTCGATTGCCGGTGGAAGCTTTCGCCCCTCTTCTCCCCTTGTTGCTTGCCCTCCCCCCCCCCTCCCCCTTTCCGCGCCCGCCGTCGTCCTTTCCCCCGGATCCCCCCCTCCCTCCCTAACGGCCCACCTTGCGTCGGACATGGCCACTCGCCGGCTCCTGCCCGTCGGCAGCGGACCGTCTGCCCTGGGACGGCTGTTGACCTGCTCATTGGGTCACTCTCGACCGACGGCACTGTTCTCCGGGTCTCCCCTTGTGCGGTCCTTCGCCACGGGTGCCGCTCCAATGGTCGATGCTGGTACGCCCCCTGACCCTGAGGCTTTCGCACTCGATCCCCACTCAGCCGGCCCTCTGACACATTGCCTTCGCACTGGTGGATGTGTGCAGCGCCCGCCGCCGAGGCTGCCCTTCCAGGGTCAGCCGACGCCGCTTCTCCCCCGGTGGCCCGGGCAAAGAAGCCGGCCAAGCCCCCGAAGCCGGTTCCTGTCAAGATCACCCTGCGCGATGAGGACCTCCAGGAGCAGTTTGTTCGGGGCTTCGGCAACGGCGGCCAGAAGGTCAACAAGACGTCCAGCTGTGTGATTCTGTCGCACGCGCCGACCGGCATTGTCGTCAAGGTGTGTCCGCTGCCTTTTTCACGCTTGTGCATGCACTTCCCCCTGTGTGCTTACCTCCTCCTCCCCCCCCCCCCCCCACACCGACCTCCCCTCCATTTCCCATGGAATGGCAACACAGTGCCAGAAGACCCGGTCCCGGGAGCAGAATCGCAAGGAGGCTCGGAAGATCCTGATCGGCCTTCTGGACCAGCGGATCAACGGAGACCTCTCCAAGCAGGCGCGCAAAATGGACAAGATTCGGCGGCGGAAGAGCCGCGCCGACCGCCGGTCCCGCGCCAAGTACGACACCGCCACCGCGGCCGCCGGAACGGCCGCCGGGCAGGCCGCCTCGGTCTCCGACGCCCGAGACCATGACAGTGATGACGATGGCGGGGAGGAGGAGTACTCGGACACGGAGTTCGACTCCGACTTCGACTCCGACTCCGACTCCGCCTCGGGCCCTGACAGCGATGCTGAACGGGCGGATGGCAGGTCATCCGGGCCGATGATCCGGACCCCCGGCGCGGCATTTGCCCCTTCCGCTCCTGTGTTGTTTTCGCACCCGCCGCCGGACCGGCAGGACTCGGCCATCACCTCGGGTCTGGCCCAGAGCCCAAGCGAGCAAGCCGATGCCTCGGACTCCGAGGTGCCCTGGGATGCGCACATTCCCTGGGACGCGCACCTTTACTGGGATGCCAATGTCGAGACCCTCGCGGGCTCTCCTCCTGGGCCGACACCATCCGCGGCCGACCAGACACCGGTGCCTGTGGAGGGGTCTGGCAAACCGCTCGACATGGTGCCGGAGATGCTGCACTCCATTTTGGGCGAGGCGGCCAGCCGGGATATCCCCGAGCAGGACTTCAACCTGGCGGACTTCCTGTCCGAGGAGGACCGCTTGCAGCTGGCCCAGCTGCAGGCGCGCGAGGACCAGGACAAGAAGGCCATCCAAGAGTTGTCATCTTTGTCTGACAGTCCGGAGGCCCTCCTCCAGGAAGCCATGCTCCAGGTAAGCCAGATATATGCCTCGCAGCTGGCTGCTGCCCACAGCTTGGTCGAGGTTCTGCGTGAGGCTCTGGCCCCCCTGGACACAGGCATTGCCCCAACCCCGGCGGCCGAGGATGTCGAGGCGCCCATCTCGCTGGATCTGCTGATGGAAATCCTTGCCCTGGTGGAGCTGATGGACTCGCCTGCCCGGGCGGCGGAGCTGCATTTGGCGAACCAGCGCGGGCGACGGACCTCTTCCTTGCCGAATATCGAGCTCCCCCGGGACCTGTCTCCGGAGGAGCAGGAGTTGGTGGTGCTCCTGCCGGTCATCCATGACACGCTGGTGGAGCGGGTCGCCGAGAGGCTGGATGCCGGTGCCGGGAGGAACTACTCCGGCGAGGAGCTTCGACAGCTCTCGGAAAGCTTGGACTGGGAGCGAGGCGAGCGGGCCCGGCGTCTTGAAGCCCAGCGCCAGAAGGAGCAGGCCGCCCTGCAGGAGAAGGAGCGCCGGGCAAAGGAGGCCTCCGAACGGTCGCGCAGAGGGCCGCCTGTCCGTGGCGCCAGGCGTCTGGACCGGAATCAGCACACGGCTCTGGAGGCTGCGAAGCCGGGCCCCAGCCCCCATGGCGTCTCACCGGAGGTGCTGGACATCCTGTCGGGTGCAATGCGCGGCGGCGCCGGTGGTCGAATGGGCAACTGGCCCGGGCTGCCTCCTGGCATGACGGCGGTCATGCCCCCGCCCGCTCCTCAGATGCCGCCGTCCAGTCCCTTGACCGGCCCTCCGCGGTCGGCCTCCAACCGGCAAATGGTCGACAATTTGCTGCAGCAGGCGCGAACCCTGCACCAGGTTGGGAAGGGCGGCCAGCGTGGCGGCGCCAGCGGCGGCATGCGTGGCGGCGGCGGCGGACGCGGTGGCGGGGCGCGCGGCGGCGGTGGCGGCCGGCGCTACTACAGCACATCTGCCAGCGCACCCCCCCCTTCGGAGGGATATGTGCTCCGTCTTCTGGGGACGCCAACCTGCCAGTTGTGTGACCTATCGGCCGAGGCGCTGGTCGCTGCGGCGCACCGGGTTTTCCCTCGTCCGGCTGACGCGCCGCCGGCTCGCTTCGGCTGGGAGTACCGGTGGCCGGAGCACGCCCCGGTGCATCTGGAGCGGGTGGACCTGACGGCGGAGCACTTCCGCGGGACTCCCCTCCAGCGGCGGCTCATCCTCCATGTGCCGGTGTTGCTTTTGGCCGACGCCAAGGCCGACTCGGATGCCTGGACGCCGGCCTGTCGGCTGTTCCCGGACGCCCTGGCTCACGATCTCGGCCTAGAGGTGTCCCGCCATCGGGTATCCGAGGAAGTGGCGCGCACGCTTCTTGAGACCTTGGCTGCTGGGGGCTCCAGCGACCCGGATGCCGAGGTGGACTAGCTGCAGGGCTGTCGATTTGTGGCGTGCCGTTAGCTGGTAGGCCAGAGCGGAGAAGGGGTGGGACCCCCCCCCCGCCCTGTGCCAACATCCAGGCCTCTCCCCCCCCCCCCCCCCCCTGTCGCACTTGATGACCATAGAATAGAGTGGAGTGGGCTGCATGAGTCAAAAGAAGCACATGCGGCTTGAGAGGCCGGTGGCTGGGGAATTGTCTAAGTGTAGTAGCGCGCGTGCATGGCGCCAGGAATGTGTACAGAGGAGGGTGCGGCCGGGTGGGCGGGCGGGAGGAGGACGTGGAGCCCGCCTCCCTCGGGGTGGCAAAGCAGCGCAAGGGGAGGAGAGGGAGAGGGGATATGCGCATGGGGGCAGCGCAGGGAGATCCCTCGCCAGCAGCAGACCGTGGCATCGTGAAAAGGGCGACCGGACAGGAAGAGGCACTTTGGGAGCCCCTAGAAACGAGCGTTGTTACGGTCAATGTAGTTGATGAGCTCCTTGACAGTCATGGAGGTGGGGTTGATCTTGGAGATCTGGTTGTCGGCTGCCATTTCGGGGAAAGGGTGGCACAGGGAGGACGAGGCGTTAGCGGATGGACGAGAGACGGCCTCAAGAGAACGCGGAGAGCGGAGAGCGGAGAGCGAGGGGGAGGCGGAGAAAGGCATAGCCGAGGGCACAAGAGGCCGGGAACGTACTCCAAACAACCTCGATCACCGGTTCAGACATGTCGCTCTTGACAACGGGCTTGACCTCGCAACGGCCGTTGGTGTTCCGGCACTTGTCAGTCATGACCTGAGACAGGAGAGCGCTGCGGTTGCGCGGCGTGGCAGCAGGGGCGGAGCGAAGGCGAGGAGGAGGGGGACAAATAGTCAGACAGGGAGGCCGATTGGAGCAAGGCTGTATGGCAGACGGGGAGGAGCATGGGGGAGGGGCTCCCTCGGGGAGGAGGTCACACTTACCGGGTGGATGTCGACTTGGGATGGAAAGGAGAAAAGGTGAAAGTGATCGACTTCATGTTGTTCAGGCGCAACAGGTACGAGGGCTTGATAATACCCATGATGGGAAGGGGGGAGGGCAGCCGAGCCTGAGCGAGCAGACAAAAGCAAACAAAGGTGGCGGGAGGGGAGAGGGGGAGAGGACTACTTTGCGGAGTGGAGAAGGTGCCCCATCTGGCAGCCGGCTGTTGAATTTGCTCGTCGACGTGGGTAGATCGACGCACACCAGAGGGCACCCAGGGGGGGGGGGAGGGAGGTGAAGCACAGGCATGTCGGCCCTCCGCGACGCGAGGGGCCAGGCCGGCGACGGAGGGCCGCGCACACGCCCGCAAGAGCGCCCAACTGCCGATGGATGTGGCCCTGGCTTTCCCTAAATATTGCACGTGATTTCCAACTACCAGCGCATAGCATTGGGTTGGGGTTTACGAAAGTGGGCGCGGTGCCGCAAAGAGAGGGGAGTCTATTGTACGGTGTATTGGGTTGGTAGGTGTGCCCCACAGGAGGTGGGTGCATCTCTCCCCTTCAGAGGGAGGGAGCTGGCTGCGCTCTGGCAGGGAGGAGGGGGG
>NW_009242978.1:1250418-1255967 GCF_000388065.1 Fonticula alba
GGGGGGGGGGGGGGAGGAGAAGGCGAGCGCACGCGTGCGCGCACGCATACGCACCAAAGAAAGGGGAAGGGGCGTGCCGGTGTTTGGCGATTATTAGTGGGCACCGCCGCCAGTCCACTCGATGGTCTTCAGGTCAATGCCCTCCTGGATCATGTCCCACAGGGGGCTCATCTCACGGAGCTTGGTGACGTTATCGATGGTCTTCTGCAGGCAGAACTCGATCTCGGCATCGGTGGTGAAGCGACCTGCATTCCGGGGGGCGGGGGATAAGCCGAGGTTAGTGGGGGGGAGAAGGGAGGAAAGCCCAGCGAGAGGGGGAAGGGGAAGCAGCACATGGAGGCGCGCTCCGTCCTCGGCCTCTCCCGCCGCCCGCGATGAGCGTATGTATATGCATGTGTGCGTGTGTGTGTGTGTGAAAAACACACGCAGGGAGGTGGGAAGAAGCATGTGCCCCGGGAACGCACCGATGCCGAAGCGGATGCTCGAGTGGGCCATATCCTCATCCTGGCCGAGGGCACGCAGGACATAGCTCGGCTCGAGGGAGGCGCTGGTGCAGGCCGACCCCGAAGAGAGGGCCATATCCTTGAGGGCCATCAGGAGGGACTCGCCCTCGACACAGGAGAAGGACACGTTCAGGCAGCCAGGCAGCCGGATGGGCGAGCCGGCCTCCTGGGGGCCATTGACAGCGATGTGGGTGAGACCCTCCTGCAGGCCGGCCAGCAGCCGGGCGGACAGCCGGGAAATGCGCTCATGGTCGTAGTCCATCTCGCGGGCGCAGACATCGGCCGCCGCGCCGAGGCCGACCACCAGCGAGGTGGGCACGGTGCCGCTACGCACACCGCGCTCCTGGCCACCACCGGACTGGAGGGCCTCAATGCGAACACGCGGGCGACGGCGGACATACAGAGCACCAACACCCTTCGGGCCGTAGATCTTGTGGCCACTGATGCTGAGTAGATCGATGTTCATCTTCTGCACGTCGATCGGGATCTTGCCGGCGGCCTGGGCGGCGTCGGTATGGAAAAAGACCTTGTTCTCGCGGCAAATCTGGCCGATCTCCGTCAGGGGCTGGATGACACCAATCTCGTTGTTGACGGCCATGATGGACACGAGGCAGGTCTCCGGGCGGATGGCAGCGCGCAGGGCCTGGACATGGGCATCCACCGAGGAGAGGGGAGGGGAGGGGAGGGGAGGGGCGGAGGGGGCATGAGTACAAGGCTCGGAGTGAACACCAGAGGGAGGAATCGGCCGAGAGCGGCCGGGCGAGAGGCGACCGGTGGCACGCACATCCAGGTCAATCAGGCCGTTGCTCTGCACCGGGAGGTAGGTCACCTCGAAGCCCTCCTGCTCGAGGACACGGCAGCTGTCCAGCACACACTTGTGCTCGGTCTGGGTGGTGATGATGTGGTTCTTGCTCTTCTTGTAGAAGCGGGCCACACCCTTGATGGCGATGTTGTTGGACTCGGTGGCGCCGGAGGTGAAGACCACCTCCTTGGGGTCGGCGGCGCCGATCAGCGAGGCGACCTGCTCGCGCGCGGTCTCCACGGCCCCCTCACTGTCCCAGCCATAGGCGTGGGTGCTGGAGTGGGGGTTGCCATAGAAGTGCGACGTCATGTAGGGGAGCATGGCATCGAGGACGCGGGGGTCCTATGGATGGCGGCGGATGGGTGGATGGATGGGTCGACGAACGGGTGAGGGAAAGCATGGAGAGGGCTGGGAAGGCAGCCGGGCCGACGAGGGGGGCACCGGGGGACATAGCAAGAGAAGGGGGCAGGGGGGGGGGAAGGGGGAGGAAAATGCTAACACACCATCGGCGTGGTAGCCTGGGCATCCAGGTACAGGGGGAGAGTGGTCATGTCGCTCTGCTCGCGCGAGGAGATGTCCTTGCGCACGGTGGGGATCCCATAGGTGCCAGCACCACCGCCGTAGTTCTGAGTGGCGAAGGAGCTCGCCCGGTCAGATGGCCGAGGGGCGGCCGAAACCCCAGTAGAGTCTGTCCCGGGAACAAGGGGCAGCGGGGAAGACGAAGGGCGGAGGGGGGGAGGGGGGAGGGGGAGGGCGGAGGGTGAGCTTTTGGATGCATGAAGAGGGAAGACACCGGTGGGCAGACGCACAGGCAGCGACGGCACGAGGGGTCGCCGAGCGGAGGGTAGCCTGCGCAACGATGCGCTGAGCAAGACGGCTGCCGCTCGCGCGCATGACGTGGGAAGAAATCATCTTTCAGGGGGAAGGAGGGGAGGGGCGATGCATGGCGAGAGGTGAGCACCTGGTGGGACACAAAAGGGTGGGGCATGGAGGCGGGGGGGGCGGGGGCGGGGGCGGGGGCGGGGGCGGGAGAGGCAAGACAGGAGGTGGGTACAGTTACGGGAGTGTCCGGGACAGGAGAAGGTGGAAAATGGGGGTGGGGTGGGTGGGGAGGGGGGGGAGGGGGGAGGCGACGACAGAAGACAGGGGGGACGGGGAAGGGAGATGTGGAGGCCCCCAAGGTCTGGGGAGGAGACTGGCGGGGGGGGCAAAAAGTCAGCCGGACGATCTTCCCTTCCCGGCTGCAGCGGCCGCGCCCTCGCCCCCCGCCCCGAGCGGCACACTAGTGGTCCGGCCAGGGTTAAAATGACACGTTGTGCACTGGCACACCGGCCTTGGCGCCGCCCCCCTCTCATCCCGGCGGCCGCGGGGGCGCGGATTTCCATGGCTGAGTGCGCGCGCCCATGGCGGGTGTGGAAATCACCTCAGAGTGATACGTTCTCGGACCCCCTCGCCGCCCCCCGGTCCCGCCCCCGCGTGCACCTGGCGAGCGGCCCGGCGGGACGGTGGGACTGGACCGCGCGCGAGCCCGGGCGACAAAGTGGGGGGTTGCCGGCGGGGGGGGGGGGGGGGCGGGCGGGCCAGCCCCGGTTATGCAGGAGGCACCCCTTGGCCGGCCAACAAACGGGGGCTTGGATGGTCCCCCTGTGCCTTGCTTGTCCGACGAGCGGCGGCCACCTTCCGGAGGGAGCCGGGGGCATCCACCCCATCAGTGGGCACCCCCACGGTGGGCGGGCTGAGGGCGGGGCGCGTGGATGACCCCTGTAAGTAAGCAGCGAGACAAGCCGGGGGGGCGGTCAACATGGCGAACGTCAGGATGGCGTGAACATCCGGGGCGTGATTCGTCGCGGTCAGCAGCCCCTCATGTGTTCTCCGTGGAATGGCGGCTATGTTGTTCAACATGCAGGCCGGCGATTTCGCGCCAGGGCGGGGGAGATCGGACACGGCGGCCTGTTCGCGGGAATAACGTCCGCGGCGGCGGCGGGAAGGGGGGCCGGGCGGCGGCGGCGGCGGGAACAGCGAGGGACAGCGAATTCTCACCATCATCATAGCCCCCTTACGCACAATGTGGGTCCCGGTTTTTTCGGGAAGCCGCGGGGGGGGGGGACAGGGGAACTCTGGCCGCGGAGGCTCGCAAGGCCCTGGCGGGTATTTGTCCCGGCCTGGCCCGGCCCGGCCCCCCCCCCCCCCCCCCCCGGCTTTCTGGTATGTGCGGGCCAGGATGCTTGGGGGAGTAAGGCGGCGCCGAAAGGGGGGGCAGACGAGGGGCGCCCGGGCCCGTGCGGGGGTGGAGGGGCGGGGGGGCGTCGACGAGGTTCGGCCTGCGCCTGTCTCCCCGGCCCGGGCGCCCCTTTGTCCCCTGTCGCCCCTTCCCCCCCCCCCCCCCTGCCCCCTCGCCTGCTCTGTGGGCGCTTTCCAACCGAGTGTGCATCGCCCGCTGGCTGGCCGACAAGGGCGAGTCCACTTGACAAGCTTGGACCCACTGCTGCTCATCATGGGGGGGGGGGGGGGGGAACTGCGAGAGGGAATAATGCGCATTTATTATTTATTGCCCCTCCGTTCCCCGGGGGCGCCAACCCAACACGCCCCGACCCCCATCGCCGGGGCATATTGCCGCAGTGGCAGGGGCGCACCACGGTGGGTCAGCCCTCGGGTCTGCCTGTGGTGGTCCGTCTGCTGAGAGTGCTGACCCCCCCTCTCTCTCTCTCTCTCTCTCTCCCTGGGGCCGTCCCCCCTCCCGCGCGCCCCCCAAAAACACGACTCTGTGGCGGACCGGCCTGGCCGGCTGCCCCGACGGAGGCTCGTGTCTGACCCCCGCTCGGCCCCCCCCCCCCCCTAGGACGAGGGGGGCGGCACACCCTCGGGAGCCTCTGCACGACTGGCTGCTGCCATTTGGCGAACAGACGCACGACCGCGCCGGGGCGCGCCTGAACGAATGTCTCCAGGACAATTGTGTTTTCTCCACACATGCCTGCTGGCGCTGGCACTTCGGGAGATCCCCGCCCCCGTCCCCGAGGGGAGGGCGGTGCGCAGACAAGGGCCGGACGGGCCCGGAGAAGTGGAACGAGGGGGGGGGGGGGGCGGGCTCGGGCCACCAGGCGACTGTGCCGTTTTGCCCTCCCGCCGGGCAATTGAATGAGTGGAGGGGCCTTGCAGGCCTGCCAGCCTGGGCTGCCAGGCCACCCTCTTCCTCCTCCCTCCCCCTCCTCCCTCCCCCTCCTCCCTGCCTTCGCGAACGAGCGGACGTGCCCACTTGCCCGCCCTCTGCCCCCCCCCCCTCCCCCTTTGCCCATCGCTGATCGGCCCGTCCTTATTCCCCTGTTGGTAGGCAATCCACCCCGTTTGCCAACATGCCCCCTCCGAAGCGGTGCGCCCCCCCCCCCCCCTCCTTCCTGGCTGCCTTTGTGCTCTCGCTGCGCCCAGTCCCGACATTTGCTCTGACACCCATCTCGGTGGCTATAATCTGGCTGTCCATTCAGGCGGCAGTCGACGCGGCGTACCCCGTCGTCGTCAGATCTCACTGCTAGCCAGGCTGAGCGCAAGCAGGTATGCGGACGGCCTCCCCCCCACGCCATGAGTCGCACCCCTCTCGTCTCCTGACTCGCCGATTCACCTCCGTCCCCCCCCCCTTCCCCTGCTTCCCCTTTCCTTCAGGCTCGCGAGGAGAGGCGCAAGGCCCTCCTTGAGTTGTCTGGCGCCCCATCTCCCAGCGCGACCTCTGTGCGTCTCTCTCTCTCTCTCTCCCTCCCTCCCCCAAATCAGGCCTCTGCCCCTTCTCTTTCATGCACCTTCCTCACCTTTCGTCCTTTCCCCACTTCACAGTCCTCAATCGAGTCTACCCCCTCCAGTTGCCCTCTCGATGGGGAGGGCGATGATGACATGAAGGCCTTCGAGCAGCGGCAACGGGAGCGGGCAGAGAAGCGTCGGGCCCGTCAGGCCAAGATTCAGGCTATTTCCGGCGATGGTGATGCCGATGCCGACGGGCCGACTGGCATCTCTTCCCGTTCGGCTGACACCATTGTCATGGACACTCGGAGCCCTGAGCCAGAGCCTGTTGCAGAGCCGGAGCCTGTCGCTGAGCCGGAGCCGAAGCCGGAGCCTGTTGCGGAGCCGGAGCCTGTTGCGGAGCCGGAGCCTGTTGCGGAGCCGGAGCCGATTGTGCAGGCCAAGTCCGAGCCGGAGCCCGAAGCCAAGCCCGAGCCGACTGTCGAGGAGGACACTCCCGAGGCTCGGATTGCGGCTCG
>NW_009242978.1:1256271-1263520 GCF_000388065.1 Fonticula alba
CGCGCTGCCGCTCGTGCTGAGATGCTTAGCGCCGCTGGCCTGGGCCCTTCGCCGACTGGGTCTGTCACGACGTCCCCTGCCCTGAAGCCTGAGCCAGAGCCCGTTGTCGAGCCTGAGCCGGAGCCGGAGCCTGTTGTTGAGCCTGTTGTTGAGCCTGAGCCTGAGCCTGAGCCTGAGCCTGAGGCCACTGCCGAGCCTGAGCCTGAGCCTGAGCCCGTTGTTGAGCCGGAGCCGGAGCCGGAGCCCGAGCCCGTTGTTGAACCCGAGCCCGAGCCCGAGCCCGTTGTCGAGCCGGAGCCCGAGCCTGTTGTTGAGTCTGAGCCTGAGCCCGCTGCCGAGCCCGAGCCCGTTGCCGAGCCCGAGCCCGTTGCCGAGCCCGTTGCCGAGCCCGAGCCCGTTGCCGAGCCCGAGCCCGAGCCTGAGCCCGTTGCCGAGCCCGAGCCCGAGCCTGAGCCCGTTGCCGAGCCTGAGCCCGAGCCCAAGCCCGAGCCCGTTGCCGAGCCCGAGCCCGAGCCGGAGCCCGTTGTCGAGGCTAAGCCTGAGCCGGCTGCCGAGAACAAGCCCCAGGTCAAGGCTGAGCCCAAGGTTGCTCCAACCAAGCCACTCTCCGGTATTGCGGCCCGGATTGCTGCTCTGAACTCCGGCGAGGCCGGTCCTTCCGGTGGGATTCCCACAGGTGGTGCTGCCCCGCCCTCCAAGATCAGCGCTCGGGCGTCCATGTTTGAGTCCCGTGCTGCTGAGACTACTCCGGCCCCGACTCGCGCCGCTGCTTCCTCCTCCGTGACCCCCCAATCGGAGATTGCCTCTCGCCTTGCCTCCCTGCGCTCTACCGGTGCCGCTAAGACCGAGCCCGTCAAGACCGAGCCCGTCAAGGCCGAGCCGGCCAAGACTGAGCCCGCGGCTGAGCGTCTGTCGCATGCCTCTCGGCCCGTCGGCCCCCGGGGCCGCCGGGCTCCGACAGCCGACGGTCTGAAGGAGCGTGCGGCCCTGCCGGCTACCCTGCCCCCGGAGCCGACCTCCTCGACCAGTGAGATCGATACCTCCAGCCAGAGCGATGGGTCGATTGCCTCGCGCGCCGGGATGCTCAACCAGTCGACCGGTGGCAAGCCGCCCGGCGTGCCGCCCGGCGCTTTCAGCATGTTCGGTGGGGCCCCCCCTCCGAGCATTGTCAGCCGGAGTATGGCCGCTGCGGCGGCCAGCGCCGAGGACGAGTCTTCGACCGGGGGCGGCGCGCGCAAGCCCTTCCGCCCGCCTCCCGGCGCCGTGTCCATGATGGGCGGCCCTGGGCTGATGGCCGCGGCCATGGCCGCCGGCGGGGCGTCGCGTCTGCGCCGCGCTGGTGGTGCTGGTGCCGACCGGCCCCAGTCGATGTTCGTCGATCCGGCGGCCTTGAACAACTTCCTGGCCACGAACTCCGCGGCCCCGGCGCGCAAGTCCACCCACGAGCCGGTTCTGGTGCGCCTCCGTGGGCGCCGGTCTCTGCCGGTGGTTGTCCCGCTGGAGGTGGCCTCCCTGTCGCATGCCGGGGTGTATGTCATGGTGGTGGATGCCGAGCAGGCGGTCTTCGTATGGCAGGGTGCTCGGTCGGCCCAAGTCCGCCGTGCCAAGGGCCTGGAGTTTGCCCACCGCGTCAAGGACCAGGACTACTCCGGTCGGGCGGTGGTGACCGTGGTGTCGGAGGGTGGCGATGGGGCGGAGTCTCGCCCCTCGCGGACCTTCTGGCGCCTTCTCGGGTCCGACTCGGCCAGCGGGCCGCGCCAGGTGGACGAGGCCCCGGCCTCCGGGCATCCCCTCGATGATGACGCGGCCTTCGACAAGGTCCTGGCCCTGGAGGATGGGGACCAGGCGCCTGCCGTGGATTCCGTCGATGCCAGCGGCACGGTGACCCGTGTGGCCACCGGCTTCCCGTCCTTCTCTCGGTCGCACTTGAAGGCCGACACGTCCATTGTGGTCCGGATCCCCGGGGGCGAGGTTTTCCTGTGGCACGGTCGTTCGGCGTCGGAGGAGCAGAAGCGCGCGGCGGCGGCTCATGCCACGTCGCAGCTGGGCTCCGCTGCCCCGGGGCGCGGGGTTCTGCTGGAGGAGCCGCGCGAGGAGCGGTGCATCTTCCGCGAGAAGTTCGCCGACTGGAATGCCCCGCGTCGGGTGGCGGCTGCTGGTGGCGGCGGGTCGGGTGCCGCCGGGGCGGCTGGCAGCGCGGGTGCCGCGTCGCCCATTGGTGGCGGCCTGGCCGCCGGCGAGTCGGTCTTCATCCCGCGGCTTCCGCAGCAGGGGAATATCAAGGCCGTCGACAAGACCTTCAAGGTGTATGATCGTGGCTCGGATGTCGGCAGCATCAGTGCCATTGACATCCCGACCATGATCAAGCCGGAGATCATCCCCTCGGAGACGCCGCTCTTCGACGTCCGTCACCAGGGCAAGGGTACCATCCTGCGTGTGCGTCTTTGCATTTCCCGCCGGTTCTTTGTCTTTTGGCATCTCCCCTGCGCCTCCTCGCCGCGTGCTGACCTGATGCGGTGTGCCATCTTGTGGCACCCGCCACCCATTCCGGCACCAGGCTTGGGCCATCGTCAACAGCGAGCCTGCCGAGTTGACCGCCGAGCAGATTGAGTCCTTCCGGGAGTTTGGTTCTACCGACACGGTGATCTTCCTGTTTGAGTTCCGCGCGCCCAATCGCGAGGGCCCCGGGGACCGTCCTGCCAGCGTCATTTACTACTGGCTGGGCTCTGGTGCCAAGACCGTGCGTGATGGCGCCCTTCTCCTCTGTGTCCCGAAGCATGCAGCCTGTGCCTGTGTTGCCGCCCTTATGTCTCCTCTGACTCTTGTGCTTCTCTCGCCCCCCCCCTCTCTGGATCTTTCCATCTCTTCATCTCTTCATCTCTTCATCTCTCCATCTCTCCATCTCTCCATCTCTCCATCTCTCCATCTCTCCATCTCTCCATCTCTCCATCTCTCCATCTCTCCATCTCTTCATCTCTGGATCTCTGGATCTCTGAATCTCTTCATCTCTGCGTCTCTCCCGGTGGATCCCGTTCCCAGGGTGACACCGGCACTGCGGCTCTGTTCGCGGCGGATCTCGAGCGCGAGCATGGTGCCCCGCTGATGCGCATCGTCCAGGGCCACGAGCCGGAGGACTTTGTGGCCATCTTCCGCAGCCGGATGGTTGTCCGCGAGGGGTCCTTCCAGGATGCCGACAGGAAGATGACCGCCCCGGGGTCGGAGGCCCGACTCTTCCGGGTACAGGCTGTTGGCACCGGGCGCATTTGCAAGGCCGTCCAGACGCCAACCACTTCGGCCGAGGAGCTCTTTACCGGGGCCTCTTTTGTTTTGCTGACGCCGCCGACCGGACCGGTGACGGCTCTCTCGGGACCGACGGTCACCGTGTGGCATGGAGCCGGGGCCTTTGAGTATGAGCGGACGGCTGCCGAGCGGATTGCCCGCTCGGCCAGTCTCGACGGGTCGATGACCATCCTGACGGAGGCCGACACGGCCTCCAACGCCGGGCATGCCTTCTGGTCCAAGGTGACCGGTGGTCACGCCTCCTTCGCCGGGTCGCTGGACTGGCAGCGCCCGCATGCGACCGCCAAGGCAGCCGCCTCGGCTGGCGAGTATCGCGTGCGGCTCTTCCGCCTTTCTCACATTCGCCACGGCAACCCCACGGTACGTGCCGTGTCCCTCCCTCCCCCGGCCAGTTGTGTCCCCTGTCCTGCGCTGTCCCGTGCCTCCCTTTCCTGACAATCTCCTCCGTGGTTGCCTGCCTTCCCCCCCCCCCTCCCCCCCGTGCGGATGCATTGCCGGTGACTCCTCGGCTATCTGCGCTGCCTCCCAGGCCGAGGAGATCGAGCCCTTCAAGCAGTCGGATCTGGCCATCGAGGGTGTCTACTTCCTGGATGCCTTTAGCCAGGCCTTTGTCTGGGTCGGGCGCGGGTGTGTGCAGACCATTCGCGACTTGAACCTGGCCATCAGCACGTCGCAGAACTATGTGGACCATGTGGAGCGCCATGAGGCTGGGCGCTTGTCGCGCGACCGGCTCTTCATGATCCACGAGGACCATGAGCCGGCCAACTTCCGGCGGATGTTCTTCAATGGGTGGCAGCCGTGGACTTCTTCGCGTGCTGGCAGCATTGCCCCGGTGCACATCGCCGACTTCGACCGGTCGCCGATGACCGTGGACCAGGTGCAGCGGGACTTCTTCGAGGCCAAGTACTCGCCGGCCGTCCTGATGGACTTCCTGCGCTTGCCGTTCGGCGTGGACCCTGCCAACCTGGACCACTACCTGAGCGATGCCGACTTCCAGGAGAAGTTCGGCATGTCGCGCGAGGAGTATGCCAGCCAGCCGAAGTGGCGCCAGACCAATGCGAAGCGCAAGTCCGGCTTCTTCTAAGCATGTGTGTGCGGGTGTCTTTCCGCGCATGGACCGCCATGTGCACTTCTACCCCTGTTCCTACCTGTGCCTTGCCTTCTTTTCTTCTTGCTGTTCCAAAATGCCTGTCTTCCCCCTCTGGTCCGCCTCCCCTCCAGTCCTTTTGCGGGGCGGTGGATTTGTGCGGGATAATATAACAGGTCATGTACATATACCTAAATCTCTCTCTCTCTCTCTCTCGGCACCTCGTTTTTTTTTCGCCAATGCTTTGATTATTCCTTTTTGTCCTTCCTCTTTCAGACTATTTGCCACCTGTGTTGTAATTGTGTGCAGGCGCTGGTACCAGCGGAGGCCACAGTCTCAAGGCATTCCCCGCGCATCTGTCATCTTGCACATGTATGCTGGGTGCCATCCCCTTGTGACCGTCTCCATATCCTTCCTCTTTCGTGAGGTGTTTCTCCTCGGCGTCCTCTCTCTTTCCCTCTCTCTCTCTCTCTCCCTCTATGTCCCTCCCTCTATGTCCCCCCTCCCAACCTCATCTCACAGCCGAGCATGCTGAAGCACATAGCACCAGAGGGGGGTTCTATTTGGCGACTCGCCATGTGCCTTCTCTCTCCTCCCTGTCATTCATGCCCCTTGTTGCTTGTGCGCGTACATGGTCGTTCGCTCGCTCGCTCGCACACATGCAAATGTGTTTCCTTGTCTTGGAGGCCGGCCAAAGAGGATGATCGTGAAGGCATGAACAGGGCAAGCGGTCTTTATTTTGCCCCTGGCGCCCATGTGGCCTGAGCGCGTCGTGCTCCACCAAGCACACCGGTCATGCCCCAACTCAGAACCACATAAAGTGGCCCTGGAGGTCGGTGGCCTGGCTGGAGAATGGCCCGTCCGAGCAGGCATGGTGGTTCTTTCCCGGGTAAACCACGGTAGCAACGCCGGGCTGGAGTCATTTTTCGTGTGTCAGAGAGGCGGGCTCTTGTCGCTGGTCTCAGGGCGGAGGGGGAAGATGTGCCCGTGAAGCCACCGGGGGGTAGACACTTGGGAAATGGGGCAAAATGGCAGGCACCGAACAGGGCCGGGCCCGGGGATGCCGGGGGCTATGGCGTACCTCCAAGTCCAAGCGCTGGCCGCCAATGCATACGTTGCGCGCGCGAGGCACATCAATCGGCAGGGCGGCCACGAAGCCGCGCGGGGTGCTTGCCCGCGACAAGTGGCCGGCGCCCTGCAGCTGAAGGGTGGGCGGCAGGCGCAGGACACGCGCCCACTCGACCATGTCACCGAGGTCGCTTTGGGGATCGGCCGGGCGGATTCGCGTCACGCGAGCCCAGCTGTCCTGGTGTTGGGTGTCGCCATCGGTCGACCGGTGGTGGGCGTCGGCTGCCGGCACGAGCTCCGTGTCGGCACTGTATACCCGCTCGGTATTCCCGTCAAAGGTGCACACGCGTACCGGGGCGGCATGGGGCTCCGGGAGCATGGGGAATGGCTCGGCCCGGTCGACGGCATACAGCTAGATCCGGGTCCCGGGAGAGGAGGCCCCCGGGGGGAGGGGGGGGGGGGAAACACGGATGAGGCACGCAGGCAATGGCATTGGGCGGTGCGACGTATGTGATCAAGAGCATGGAGACGCGAGGGAGAGGTTAGTCCCGGGGCACATGGGAGAGCGAGGCGGCGAAGGGGGGTGGGGAGGGGGGGGGGAAGCATGTCGATAAAGAACCACACCGCCGAGGAGGCAGCATGAGCAGGGCGGCAAGCCGGGGGCCCTTCCATCGTACCACTTCGCCGGAGTGCATGCAGCCCTGGCGGCCGACGATGAGGCCGGTTTGGTCGGTGATGATGGCTTGGCGGAGGATCTTCTCGGTGGGTTCCAGCTGCTGGCGCCGGCGCAGGGTCAGGTCGCCCATGAGGCGAACCTGGCAGGCCACCTGGCTGTTGGTGGCGGCCTGCCCGCGCAGGACCGACCGCCGATACTCGTAGTCCCCGCGACAGGCCAAGCCCCCGCCGACGTTGTGATAGCGCTTGAGCTTGGCGAAGGCGGCCGCACTGCGGGGCACCTCCACCACCAGGGCCCGGTCACCGGTGCCAGCCACCTGGGGGAGCGCCACCCGGTCGGCCCCCGGCGGCCACATGTAGACGATCATGACCACGGCCGCGGCCGACACCACGAGGGCCGTGACCAGGCGCTCGATGCGCTCCTGCAGCATGGACTTCGGGTTGACCCAGTGGCTGACGGCCTCGCGCTGGCGGATGCGCGCCAGCCGGCCCCGCTCGGTGGGGGTCAGGTGCGCCTCGGCCGGGTCATAGAACTGACTGGCGTCCGGCAGCAGCGAGGACACCACCCGGCCCGAGGCGTCCAGACACTGGCCCTCCGGGGAGATGCGCAAGGCGCCGTGGGTGCTGTTCGGCGCGGCGGGGCTTTCCGAAGTGGCCCCGGGGCGTCGGGCGGCCCCCGGGCGATTGACCGAGGCCGAGCTTTCATCCAGGCGCAATGTGTCCGTGCTGGTGAGGCCCGGCAGCGAGGCGTCCGGGGCGATGCCCTCCGCTCGAGCGGCAGTGCTGGCGGCCGAGAGCGAGGCTGTCCCCTTGCGGGAGGCTTGCGAGCGGCCCTTTTGCACGGAGGTGGAGGTCCCCTCGTCGAAGTCCGTGGCATGGCTGGAGGGCGACTCGCCGCCCTTGGTGGAGGTCCGCGTCATGGCTGTGCATGCGTGGGCGAGTGGAGGCTGTCAGTCGGAACCACGGAACTGACCGGCGGCCGGGCGCGCGGTGGCCGGGGGCGACAGAGTGTGCATTTGTCAGTCGATGCCATACCTGAGCGGGCACTTGGTGTGCTGGGGCTCTTGCTTCGCCAGAACGAGCGCTGACTGGTGGTGGGAACTGTCCGGCCGGGGGGGG
>NW_009242978.1:1263530-1274561 GCF_000388065.1 Fonticula alba
GGGGGGCTTTCTTGTGTGGCTCTATGCCTCGAAGGGGCGATGCGCCAAAGTCACTCACGGGAGGCAGGACACCGAGCGGCCGTGTGCGAGTGTGTGTGTGTGTGTGTGTGTGTGTGTGTATGCGAGTATGTAGAGGCGTGTGCGGATGGGAGGATGGAGAGAGGCAAGGAGGGGCTCTCAAGAGACAAGGGCACGGCCGTGCTTCACACGAGGGGGGGGGATATGGAGGGGAGGGGGATTTGGTTAAGAACCGGGCAGAATGCCTGGAGGCCACTCGATGCCAAAAAAATGATGCTCCCCGATGCCGGACCACAGAAGCAAGCCAATGCGGGCTGTGGGATTGCGGCGGGCTCCGGTTCGCGCCCCGGCCGATGGGGATGCCCCAGCACTCCGGCAGGGTCACTGCACACCGGGGGGCAACCGGCCGGCAGCCATTGCCCTCGACAAGGGCAAGCCTTGGGCCCGGGGCCGGCGGCCGGGGTGGGGCCGGCCAAAGGGGGGCCCATCTGCTACTGACACCCGGATCCGATATGTCATATCCGGATATCAGGGCAGGGCAGCTGCCATCCTGCGAGGCCCCGGGTCTGGCACCGCCCGAAGCCGCCCCGGCGGTGGGGGCGTTGTGAAGCCGCCTCCTCGCCGGCAACGGGGCGGAAGATCAGTTACCACCGGAAGGAAGAAATGCCATGTGCAGGAAGCTCCTCGGCCTCTTGTCCCCTCCTCGAATCGTGGAGCCGCCTGGGCAACGACAGATGGCGGCGGCCCTGGGGACCATCGGCCCGCCGGGCCGCGAGGAGGCCAAGTGCCCCGGAGAAAGCAAGAACATGGGCGCGAGGCCGACCCGATTGACGGCTATCCGGGGCCGGGACAGGTATCACTCCCCCCCCCCCCCCCCACGGATATCTCACTTTCGAGGCCTCAGCTGCCAACAGACCCGAGGGCAGTCGTGGGCTATTTTGCGACTGTGGGCTATGGGATATTCCCGGTGATCTGGAAGTCCCCCACCGTGCTGGTTTCCCCCCCCCCCCCACCCCACCCCTCGCCCCCTCCAGTCACCGAGACCGGGCGCCTTGGCAGGTGCGACCGACCGGCCGCGCCCAATGTGCTCCCTCATATCGAGTTCCCTCGCGCTCCCCCCAGTGGGGAGGTGGTCATCACAGGCACGTCCGGGCCTCTTGCCAGGCCCATGCTGAGCTTGCGTTTCGCGGCCGATCCCCCGCCTCTTCCTCGGCCTGGCGCTCTTCCTGCCACCATGGGGTGCGGCTGCATGATGGACAGGGAAAATTTCCCACCCGGCGCATGAGTGCGGGGGGCGGGGGGCGGGGGGCGGGGGGGGGGATGGGCGGGGTCCGCCCCAAGTTTTCGACCCTCCGACACGGGCAGCGTGAAATTTTCATCACCGCGCCCGGGAATAGCACTCATCGCCATTTGCCAAGTTTTGCCTGACTGCCCCTGCGGGGCTCGACGAGGCGTGTGCCCTTCGCATGAAGGCACACGCTTCGCCGTCCGCCCGCTCGCCCACACATGCCCATCCCGGAAGGGCGGGAGAGGCGGCAACATGAGGACCGCGAAGGGGCAGCGAAACCCCCCCGGTCCCCATGGCTACCCGGACCGGGGGCGGGCGGGACGGAGCCATGTGCCACAGGCAGCTGCGCTTCCCTGCGGGGGGGGCCGGGCAAAAGCACATACGCCCCGGAACGCGGTGGCGCCCCTCGGCAAATAGCCGGCGGGTGGCAGCAGGGGCTTCACACCCTGCGGTGTTAATCCCCCATCGAAGAGACTAGAAAGCGGGCCTTCTCCGCGGAGTTGACCCTGCCCTTCGGCAGGGGGCATTTGGAAACACCCTGGCCCGCATGACCGAGCCCGAGGACAATCTATTAGTGCTCTTCCGCCAAGAAGTGGAGGGAGCAAGAGACGGGCAAAAGGGAGGGGGGGGGGAGGCAGGGAGGAGGCACACAGCTGGCCAGGAGCGGATGCTTGGTGCCATGGGGGAGTAAGGAAAATAGACCCGAGAGTGCCAGCATGTGTGTGTGGGCACATGCACATGTCAACTTCGCCAGGCTGTTACCGGAGGACTCCTCGTCCTGCCCGGCTGGGCTTGGGCGGCCGTGCGGCCGCCCAGGCGGCTGTGCCCTTTGCAGGGCGGGTCAAATGAACTGCTTCGCCGCATCACGATACCAGTCCGGAATATCGGCGGTGCTCCAGTCCAGCCGGGTGAGGGCGGACTTGCGATTTTGGCTAACTTGCCGCAGGAAGGACGGGATGGTGTCTCGGCCTGGGGCCGGGTCACGGGGTTCCTCCTTCTGAGGGATGTAGTAGCCGTAGGACACGAAAATCTCCTCGCCTACAAGGGGGACCCGAAGAGGAGCCCGGCGGGCGGCGGGGACGGATCCCAAAGGCAGAGAAGGCGCAGAGGGGGCAAAGTCAGACAAGGGCGAGGGGGGGGGGGGCAGCGGTCGAGCGAGGGCAAGCGGTTGCGCCGTCGGAAATCACATACCGGCGCGAATGGGCCGCGTAGAAATGAGACACATGATGTGCCCGAAGCGTGGATGCCAGGTGTCCGCGAATCGGGCATTCACCTGGCCCTGGTCGAAGGAATGGTTGGCCTTATGTGCCAAGGTCGCGGTGTAAGCCATGGCCGGGGCCACCTGGCGCGTGCCCGCCACGCCGAAGGCCCCGAAAGAGGGGGAGTCCCCTGGCGGCACGTCCAGCACCGTGAACCGGCAAAGGGTGATGGCATTGATGTTGGCGTGCCAGGGTCTACTGTCGACGTGGTGGGCCGAAACTCGGATGCCATTGTAGTAGGAGATCAGTCGCTTTGGAGGACGTCAGTCATCGGGCGAGCGGGCGGACGGGCGGGTGGACACATCGAGCTCCGGGCAGGGACACCCGCCTGGCCGGGAATGATGGCAAGAGGAGAACGCACATCCTCCTCCAGGTCACACAGGGCGAAGAGCCCGTCTCCGGCGTCGGGCCCAACGCCCGATGGCCCGATGGCAGTCCGGCACAGCCCCAGCAGATCCCGGCTCCGGGGAGCCTGGCTGAAGTGCTGGCAGTTGGAGGGGTCATAGGATTCATCGATGTTGATGCGCTCATTGCCGGCAGACAGGTCCACCTGAGAGAGGGCTTTGCGCAATCCGGGGGGCGGGTGAGCGATCAGATGGGCTCGCTCCTGCTCGGTGAATGCGGGCGCCTGGCCAAAACGCCCACACTACCCAGGCGGGAGGGAGGCGTCCGGCGAGGGAAGCGGAGAGGGGGGGGGGGGGGTGCGGGGGGAGGGCGGCATACCAACGCATGGTTGTAAGCAAGAGAGTGGACCTTTCAAGCGGAGTCACAAGTGGCAAGAGAAAAAGCCGGACAACTAGGCACGCAAAGAGCACACACAGACACACAGACACACAGACACACACACACAGACACACACACACAGACACACACACAGACACAGACACACAGACAGACACACAGACACAGACACACAGACACACACACACAGACACACACACACACAGACACACAGACACACAGACACACAGACACACAGACACACAGACACACACACACACAGACACACAGACACACACACACACCTTAAAGGTCCCGAACACCTCACGGCCATTGTCGAAAAGGACGGAGCTCGCCGGGCCTGGCAGGGCACTTTGACGGGCACATGCGTCGCCCTTGCATCCGAGCAATGGACACGACTCGACCATGCCGTTGAGGGGGGAAATGCCGACATTGGTGATCCAAACACAATAATCTCGGCTGTCGTCGCACTCGTCATCGGCCAACAGCATCAGCAGGGTCGGCTGGGCCGGGGGCACATCGAGAGGCATGCGAAGGCATTCACATCGGACAGGCGGAAGAGTCGACCCAGCCGGCAGGGCCAGGCAGGCGTCGGTCTGTGCGGAGGCCGGCACCTCCGGCACCGCCTGGCAGTGGGCAATGCTCTTGAAAACGGCCGGGCAGGTGACCGGGTCCAGTTCGGCCGACACCGAGAGCTCGGCCCGGCGGACCCCGGGGGCCAGGACGAAGTCTGCCAGCAGGGGCTCCGCGTGGCCGGTTTCCGGCAGCTGCTCGACCGTCGACCGCCCGGCACATGGGAGATCGTCCACCACGCCGGGACGCAGGGCAATCACCGAGAGCGGGGGCAAAAGGGAGGCATCCGGGGCGCGCGAGGGCATGTTCACATGCCAGAGACGAATGCGCGCCAAGACCCCGAAGAAGGCACGTCCCTTGAGAATGCAGGCACCCGTGTTGTCGAAGACGCGCACTTCGCCGTGCGGGACAAACCAAGGCCCGGGAGCCTCGGCACTTGGGGATGGCCGCCTGGTCGGCTCCCCGCCGAAGAGGGGCTCCGGGGCTTGTTCACGCCAGCGAGGCGCCAGCCGGGCTCCCGGGAGGGCACTTCGCCGGACTGCCATGGCAAACCCCTCCAGCCGGGCATACCCCCCGGTGGAGTATTCAAACGTGGCGGTCGGTGTCCAGGCGCGAGGCGCCATCTCGGGCGAGCCGGCCGCGGCACACGGGCGCTCGAAGAGGGTTGCCCCGTTGTCCGAGTCATAGGGAACCAGGGGGCAGGGCAGGGCCCCGGTGCCGGTGCCGGTGCCGGTCCCGGTGCCGGTGCCGGTGCCGGCATCAGCATTGATGGATAGGCCCAGGAGGCCCCCAACAATATCAGGTCCCTTGCAGGCCTCAGCACCGGGGCCAGTCTCGCCGCTGTCGTCGCCATCAGCATCGTCATCGTCATCGGCGCCATCGCTGCTGCCAGTGTCCTCCTCATCGGACCAGGGGAGATCCAGCCAAGCACCAGCGGCCGCCAGGTCGGAAGCCAGATCCCCAGTGTCCGTGCCCCCGGCAGGCAGGAGCGCCGCTGGGCAGGACGGCGGGGCGCCCTCGCGGTCGAGGGTCGTCCGAAGGGTGGAGTGATCCGGCAGCCAGAGGACCACACGGCCAATGTGCCGTCCGGCCGAGGGGTCATAGCGGCCGTCCACATGGGCAATCTTCGTGCCCGGGGGGGGGGGGGGGGGGAGGCGAGCGGGTCAGCGTACGTCAGTGGCCAGGCGGCGAGGAGGGAGGCGAGCGACAGGGGGAGGGCGACTGTGCCGCCAACGGGCGGCGGAAAGAGACCCCGACCCGGGCACAGGGAGGGACGCACGCCAGTCAGCTCGCGGTCCAGGCGCGGCAGCCAGGGGATGCAACGCCCGAGGAAGTATGGGTCATCGCCGAAGCCATCGGTCTGATCGGACGCAGGGTTCCAGGCTGCCGGCACCCCGGCCGCGTTTGCCTCGGGGGCAGCATGCATTTGGGCACCGGCGACGCAGGGGAGGCGGAAGAGGAGCGGACGGAGAGAGGAGGAGAGAAGGGAAGGGGGAGTGGAGGAAATGGGAGATCTGGGACCTGTATATGCGGACGATGTGGGATCCCGCGGTGGGAGGGCCGCCGGCCCGGCGGCCGGCCCATTGAAAAGGGGAGGGAGTTTGTCGGGGAGAGGCGCGGGCGCCCCGCCGTGCAGGGGCCCCCCCCTCGGCGCCCCAGGCCGCTCGCCCGACCAGGGGCAGGGACGCGGGATCGCGCCTCCGGCCGGACGGCGGCCGGGGTCTAGCGATCGAAGCGTTGGCATCTTCTGATCGGCGCCCACGGACCCCTGTGGCGGTCGTTTTTTCGACTGGGCGAGATCTCGGGCGAGGGGCGGCTGGCTGGCTGGCTGGCTGGCTGGCTGGCTGGCTGGCTGGCTGGCTGGCCGGCTGGCGGGGGGTTCTCCAAGGGGCTCCGTGCGTGCGGGCGTGCGTTTTTCGGCGGCCAGCCCCGGCCCAGCGGGCCCTCCCTTCCTCTTCCGCCCCCCGCCCCGCCTGCAAAAATCGTGTGGCCTTCTCCGTCGCCCGTGCTCCCTGTCGCCCTTCTCTCCGCGCCTTTGCTGCTTCCCCCGCCCTCCCCCCCCCCTCTCTCTCCCTCTGGCAGCGCACACTTGACACGCCCATTGGCCGGCCGCCTGCCATGGTTGAGAGTGCCCATCCACTGCCGTCGGTGGTTGCCAGCACCAATCAGTCGGCTCTGCGGCGGTCGCTACTCAAATGCCCCACCGAGCAGCTCGTAGCCCTGGCCTCGCAGTCTTGGGGAGTTGCGCTCCCCGGGGAGCTGGTGGCTCCGGGCGAGGCCGCCGCGCCGGTGGCTGCCCCCGGCGACCCTGCCTCGGGCGGAGTCGCTGACAGGCGGCGCCGGGTCGCCGGGGCGACCCTCTCCGAGACTCTCCGGCGAAGGCATATTGTTCGCGTTATTCTGGAGGACAAGGTGCGCCCCACTTGCCGAGCACACCTGTTCCTGGACTCTTCTGACCTTTTTTTCCCTTTCCCCTCTTTTGGCACTCGGGCTGACCCGCTGCTCGCTTGGGGTATCCAGGAGGGCGGCTTCACGTTTCAAGAGGTGGCGGAGACCGAGATCGTGGGTATGTACCTGCCTGGTGTTCGCACTCTTTGCCTTGTCTCCCCGCCCCCTATCACCACCACCACCACTACCTTGCTCCCACGCATGGACGGCTAACTGCCCCATCCCCCTCCCCCTCGTCGAAGCATCCAAATATGGAGCCGGCAAGACTTGGTCCACGCTGCGCTACCGGAACACGGACCCGACACGTGTGGCCGACGCGTCGGGTGGCCTCAGCCGGACGGCTCTCGAGGCCCTCCCCGGTCTTGCATCTGCGTGCCAGGCCCGTGTGGCGCAGTTTTCCAAGAATGTGCGTCTTTATGCCCGGCGCCGAGCCGTTTCCCCCTCTTTTTACCCATGACATCCCCCCTGCCCCATTTTCTCTGCTTCTCTCCCGCCTTCCCCCCCCCTCTCTCTCTCTCTCTCTCTCTCTCTCTCGCTCTCGCTCTCGCTCTCGCTCGCTCTCTCTGTCTCCCTTGGACACCCATGACTCATCCGAATCTCGCCAACCAAAAAGCATACTTTCATTCAGGCAGATCAGGATCTGGATGCCTTCTGGATCCGCGTGGCCCTCATCGATGGGCTGACAGCCACCTCGTCTGTTCTTTCCTCGGACTCGGTCTTCTTTGTCCTTCTGCCCGAGACCGACATCTTGCTGGTGTCCGGGGGAAAGGCCACAACACGGGCCTTTGTCCTTGAGGTGCGTCAACGCACACATGGTTCCCCCCCCCCCCCACACACACACACACGCGCGCGCGCGCGCGCGCATGCATGCATCGGCCGGGCGGCCGTGGCGATGAGCCGCTTTAGCGACAAGCCCATGCACATACGCACGCGCCGCGCACAGGCAGGGGCGCACATGCATGCATGCACACACCTGGGCGCACCTCACCTGTTCGTCCTTCCCTTTGGCCCCCCGGCGCTGGACAGGCTGTGGCCACCGTCTTGCGGATCCAGCTGCGTGCAGACGACCAGCCAGTGAGGGCGGCAGCCATTCGGACCCTTGTCCGGTCACTCCGCCAACAGATGCATCCGGGCCCGGAGCTGAGCACCCGGCAGAGGGCCCTGTTGGCGGACCCGGCATCGGCCGGGCCGAGCCAGCAGCTGGAATGCACCCTCAGTGCTCTGCCCTCGGAAGCACAGGCCCTGGTGCGCATGAATGCCGAAGCGCTGCCGCAGATGGACGACCGCCTGCTGGAGGAGCTGCTCAGTGCGCCGCCGGGGGAATTCCTCACCAGCGCCGCGGTGACCGACGCCAGTTTGTGGACATTCATCCGGGCCGAAGCGGCGGCACTCTTCGGCGACCATGCCGCCGAGGATGCCGCCACGGCGGAGCCCAACATGGGCATGGCCTTGTCGCAGATCCGGGTGACGCTGGACCGGCAGGCCGATGCACGGCGGGACTGTGTGCATTTGGCCCCCGGGTCGGCGAGGCCCATGCTGCCGGCGGATCTCCAGATGCAGGAGCAGCGCCTGGCGCACATGCTCCAGGACTTGCGCATGCGTGAGCCCATCAACATCAAGTATTCCATCAACCTGGTGGGGACCGACATTGGCGGGGCCGTGCGCCGTGGGGACTTGAAGCGGTATGGCCTGGTGTCCGACATTCGCCGGCCCTATGCGCCCTTGTGGCTGGCCGTTGGCCGGGCCCGAGGGGACATCATGGCGGAGGAGTCTTCCACCGAGAGGTGGTCCTCTCCCGGTGATGATGGAGGTCCAGCTGGCGGGCCGGCAGATGCGCTGGCCCGGGTGGCCGGGCTGGATGCCGCTCGGGCGGCCGCCGCCGACGCAGACCTCCCGGCCACCGGGTTCGGCTTGTCCAATGAATGGACCATCGATGTGAACGGCCGCGTGCGTTGCCCACGCCAGGGCCGGTAGCAATAGACCTCACACCTGCTGACACCCGAGAGCTGGCGCCGGTAACGGCAAAGGGGCGCGACAGGGGGAGAGAGAGAGAGGGAGAGAGAGAGGGAGAGAGAGAGAGGGAGAGGGAGAGAGAGGGAGAGGAAGAGGGAGAGAGAGGGAGAGAGAAGGCCGAGATACGTCTGCTCATGGGCTGCGCTTGCGGCGATGGGTCAGTCTCTTTGGGCTTGGTCATCTTGGTACACCCTGGTCGTGATGGTGGTCCCTCGCCTCGGGAGGGGCGGCTCGGAGGCGGGGAAGAGGGGGGTGGGGAGCTCCAGTTTGCAGAAAGTGTAAAGGGTTGCAGATTTATTTCAGGAGAGGGGGGGGGGAGGGTGATGGGATGGGAAGGGAAAGCAACAGCCAGCCGCCGCTTCGAACCCAAGATCTGGTGGGGGTGTGGGGAGGAAGGGGGAGGGGGGGGGGGGGAGGGGCCACATAAGCAGGCCCCAGGACCCCTTACTCCAGGTAGGAGGGGCGCGGGCGCTGGGGCGGCTGGGCGTCCGGGATGGCCGCGGCCAGGGACATGACGACCACCAACCCGATGACACCCACCTGGGCGTAGATACGGCTGTGAATGAGCTTGAAGGAGAGCGGCCCCTTCTGGCTGAAGGACTTGAGCAGGGACCCGGCCATGATGGCGCCCCAGGTACCGAGGCCGATGGCCATGCGGTGCTTGACGGCCCACTGCAGGGGGGTCAGGTGCACCTCGTTGCCCTGCTCATCGAGGGTGATGCCCTCGCGGTGACGGCGGAAGGCGGTGTCCTGGGCCTGGATCTCGGCGGTGGCCTCCTGCTTGAGGGCCTCATACTCGGGGACCGCCTGGCCGGCCTGCGAGTAGCGCGAGGCCAGGACGCGCTCCATGTCGCGCTGGCGACCGTACCGGAGGACGGCATCCTCGGCCCAGATGTAGCACCCGGAGATGGCCATCGAGGAGAGGACGAACGCGCGGCCGGCGTAGTTCAGCCGGTTGCGGATGAGCGGCGAGTACTTGTCACCGAGCATCAGACCACCGATGGTGGCACCGAGCCACAGGGCACCGCCCTTGGCACCGGCCACCAGGGCCTCGGTCATCATGCCGTCGTTCTCGGACTCATGGACTTCACGCATGGTGGTGTGGGAGTGGGGGTATGGGGGGGGGGGACTCTGCGGACGGATCGGGGAGGCGGGAGGGGGGGGGGGCGATAGCGGGGGTGTGAGAGAGGGGGAGAAGCAGGCAGGCAGGCAGACAGGGCGGGGGGAGGGATCGGGAGAAAGCGGGCACAGGAAGGGGCGGAGCGCGGAAAGGAGGGGGGTGCTTACATAAAAAGAGAAAGGGGGAGGAGGGAACTCGTGTGGAGGGGGCCGGTACCGATCTCCACACGAATGAGCTGCCCTTAAATGGGCCAAGCCGCGCGGGGGCCCGGCATGGTCCACCAACCGGGCGCGTCGACCTCCCGGTCCCATTCGACCGCCCTCCGCCGCGCTGGCACCCGCCGCCCCTCCCCCCCCCCCGCCCCCCATCCGGGTCCCCCCGTCACACGGAGGGAAAGACCGAGAGGGACGGCGAGAAAGAGAGCCTCTACACCCCACTGGAGCCCCGGCCTGGTGCGTAGGGCGGCTCATCTGCGCAAGGGCACGCCCCCCCCCCCCGCCCCGGCTCCCCCTCCGAGGCCCGGACGGCCGTGACCGCGTGCGGGCACCCAGCCGACCGCCTCCCGGGTCCGGGTGAAATGTGCCGGCATGTCTGCTGCCCCAGGCCCCCGGGACCCTGGGCAGCCCGGGCCCATTATTCCGATCAACCCCCGAGTGATAGGGGATGGTCGTGATGGCCCCCGCAGGAGGGGGGGCGGGGGGGGGGGATGGGCGCCTGGATCTGGGCAGGGGCGGCGAGGCGCCGGCGTCCTCGCTCTCCCCCACCACGTTGCCAAGATTCCCACACCTCAGGTTGGGGCGCCGGGTGTGAGAATCCCGCAGCCCCGGCGGCCGGCGTTAGTCAGCATATCCCGCCCCCGGCTTCGGCACTCTAGTGCGCGTCCGGCGCGCACGCGCGCGCGCGCGCCCACACCGTGAACAGGGTCGGAGCCGACCGGAGGACTGGTGCACAGGCATGTTTGGCCGCACAGCTGCACGGACAGTACGGGGTTCGGGCTGGGCGCGGAGCACTTGAGGAGCCCCCGCCCTTTTCCCCGGGCCGACCCCCTACTGCCACCGCCGCCGGGGCGCACCCCGCCCTCTGGCGCGCGCCCGGGGGGGGGGGGGGAGACCGGGTGTGTCGGGACAGCCACTCCATCTCCCCCCCCCCCCCCCGTACGCACACACGCACGCACGCACGCACGCACGCACGCACGCACACACATGTGCGCCTTTTCGCAGAGTGTTTCCCCGTCTGCCAGGGCGAGGTGCCAGGGGAGGATAGCAGCAACAGGGCACTACCACGGCCCACCACGGCCCACGACGCGAGGGCCCGCGCCTAGCGCACAAAACACGCATCGCTCGGGACCGGCGACGAGGGGCCGGGAAGCGGCCACGATCTCCACCCCCAGAATGGTCATGAATCATCGCCAAGGAGCCGGGGGGGGGGGGGAGGGGGCCGGGCGATGTGAAAGGCCGCTTCGGCGCAGCCGCGCCCCCTCCCCGCAAACGTGTCTCGCAGAGAGCACCCTTCCCGGGAACGAGGGCCAGTGCCTGAGCCAGGGCCCATAGCTCCCCAACCAGCGACCCCCC
>NW_009242978.1:1274931-1277650 GCF_000388065.1 Fonticula alba
GGGGGGGGGGGGAAATAGACCCCACCTCCGGGCTCTGCTTGCCGGGGGGCCCGTCGGAACACGACCGGAGAACGTGCGCGCCGCCGCACCGAGACCAGGGATTCTGGAGGGCGTATATTGGATGATTCATCGGCGTGGGCGGAAGATTCCATGATCACTGGACCGAATTGAGGGAGTGGCTCAGCTGACTGAGGTCGAAACGCAGCTGGCGGACCTCGTGATCCGCCAGCTCTTCGTACGCTGGCCGATTGTGGATCTGCCCGATCCTGTGTGTGTGTGTGTGTGTGTGTGTGTGTGTGCGTGTGTGTGTGTGTGAGCGTGTGTGTGGCAGGAAAAGAGGAAAAACAAGGAGGCGGAGAGGAAGGACGGATACGCCCCCCCGGACAGAGAGCATGCGAGAAGCACAGGTCAGTTCGGGCTCGACAGGATGCACACACGAGCAGGAGGGTGGTGGGGCCGCGGCCGTACCAGTTCCGGATGACGGCTTTCCCCTGGAAGTTGACCGGCAGATGTTCGATGCCCTCCAGATGCCCAAGAATCTGGTTGAGCAGGGGCAGCACATTGTCGGTCGAGCGCATTTGCAAGTCCAGGTAATCGTTGAGGGTCACAATGTCCTTGCCGACATTGATGGCATGTGTGAAGGACTTGCCGGAGCTGACAGCCACGCCGGCCGGAATGCCAGCCTCCAGGCGGATGAGCGCAGCTCGGCACTCAAGCTGCCAGGCCCCAGGGATAAGGGGAAGGGGAGAGAAAGCCGGAGGGGGAGAGCCAGAGAGAGAGAGAGGGAGAGAGAGAGAGAGAGGGAGGGAGGGAGGGAGGGAGAGAGGGAGAGAGAGGGAGAGAGGGGGAGAGGGAAAGAGGGAGAGAGAAAGAGCCGGAGAGTGTGCGTGTGCGGTGGACAGGAAAGGGTCAGACCAAGGCGGCCCATGGCAGGGTACGGTCGCGAAACAAGGAGAAGCTCCCGGGACGCACGCCATACTGCTGACAGAAGTTCCGGACGCCCGGCATGCCATCCTCCAGGCCGGCTACCACCTGCCGCGCGACTTGGTACTGGGAAAGGAGCTGGCGACAGGTGGACGAGTAGTCCCGGTCGCTGATCATGTCCGAGATGTAGGCCTCCTCGAGGGCATCCAGCGCCACGATGATGGCATAGAGGGCTCCAGCGCGCTCGAGCTCCTCGCGATCGCGATTGCTGCGGAAGAGCTTGATCGCCGGCTGGCCAGTAGATGGGGCGCCAGTGCCGGCGTTGGGGTCGCCTGGCGCACCGGGGAACGGGTTGGGCATGGCCATGGTGGGAGACGGGGGAAAAGGAGAGGGGAGAGGGGAGAGGTGAACGAAACAGAGGGGGGGGGGAGGATCGGAGGAGAATACATGTCAGGACTGTTGACAGGCGCAAGGGGCACCGGGCCAGAAAAACGAAGCCCCAGTTGACATTCCATCGATTGCGCGCACTCTGCGGGGATCGCAAAAGAAGTCGCAGCAAAGGTGAGATCGTGGCGTGAGGTTTGCATCCCAGCCGGGGCCCGGGGGAGAGAGCGCAGGCCGCGGGGGGGGGGGGGGGGGTCTTGGCCAATTCTCTTCCCGGACCTGGTCCGCTCGCCCCCCCCCCCCCCCCCGGTGTCCGGAAGGGGGAAGCGCCCCGCATTCACCTGCACTTCCCAACGGAGGCGGCCAAGGGGCCAAAGCCGGCAATCGGTCCGCCTCGTCACGCCCCCACGGGATCAAGGCCCAAGAATTCATGGCTCCTTGCCGGCCCACCGCCCGGAGAGCACGCACAGGCCATCCTGCGGAGGAGGCCGGCGAAGCGCGCCCCCCCTCCCCCCCCCCCCCCGAGCCAGGTGCCGCAGTGCGCCTGCCCGCGCCGCTGGTACGGCTCCTCGCATGCGCCAAGACCACCCACACAATGAGCAGGGAGAGGAGGAGACGAAAAACAAAGAGAGGAGGAGCAGAGGAAGATTGAGAAAAGGGGGGGGGGGTCTTTGTTCGGACGCGCAACGAGGAGCACATCCTCGCGGCTGGCAGGGGGGGGGGGGCACAAAAAGAGGAGCATCAGTGCTCGGCTCCTTGGCCCGCACCAGAAGGAGGACGGGCCAGGAGCTACTCCTGCGGCGGGGCCGGCACACCGCCCGACGGCAGGACATCCACCAGACGGTCCCACCAGCCGAGCAGCGTGTCGCCGGCGTGGCCGAACCCGGCGAAGCCGGCTCCCCGCCATGCGCGGGCGGCGCGCGCCACAAAGGCATCCACATCGAAGGGCCACCACTCGAGGATGGTGCTGAGGGAGTATTCTACCATGGGATGGGCAGATGTACATGGCATGCGAGTGCGATGGGTCAAAAGCCGCTGGATGGAGGGGACAACGCGCCAGGAAGGGAAGGAGGATGAGGGACGTACCACCGGCCGACGTCAGTCGGGTCTTGTTCCGGTCCAGGCCTTCAAAGGTCAGGTAAACCTTGATGTCGCAGATGTCATCGCACTGGCTGTCATTCAGCGGGGCCTCCACGCCGCATGCGCCATCGATGCACGAGGTTGTGCAGCGGAGATTGTCGTCCGTCTCCCCAGCAAGGGCTCGGGGATCTTCTGGACTGGCCGCGACATTGGTGCTAGAGGAGCCGGGCGCGCTAGAGGAGCCGGGTGCACTGGCAGAGCCGGGGGCGCTGGCAGAGCCGGGCGCGCTGGCAGAGCCGGGCGCGCTGGAGGAGCCGGGCGCGCTGGAGGA
>NW_009242978.1:1278086-1279372 GCF_000388065.1 Fonticula alba
CCCACACGCGGCAGAGGACAGTGAAAAAAAGGGGGGGGGGCGGGGGAGGTGGGAATGCAGGGAGAAAAAAGGCCGAGGCACGAGCATGAGGAGGGCGCACACTCCGGGATGGTCAGGACGGCCAGCTTGTCCACAGTGACAAAGTACTCCGCGAAGAGGGGCCCGAGGTCGGGGTTGTCGGCCAACAACGACACACGAACCACATCCCCGACCCGATAGTCGGGCTGGGTGGCCAGGGCATCGCGGAGTCGGTCGCACCCGGCAAGGGTGTCGGTTGAGCAGTAATTGTTGTTGGGCTTGTCGGGCTGCGGGACGGGTGTCGCGGCCGAGGGGGGCCGAGAGGAAGGGACGCGGAGGAAGAGGGGCAGAGGTCAGACCACAGCCGGGGATAGCAATGAGAGAGGACACAACGGGCGATGGCCATGGGGCCGGCCGGCGGGAAGAGGGCAAGAGGCCCGGCAAACACACAGTAGGTTTCATGGCTCTGGCATGTGGCCAGGCGAGCGCCAGCAGGGCCAGGAACAGGAGGGCCCCCAACTGTCGAGCCCGTGCGACGGGAGCGGACATTGTGTGCGGACGGAGAGGGGGAGGGGGGGGGCGGGAGGCGGGGGGCAACGAAAAAAAAAAAGGGGATGCGAAGAGCCGGCGAGAGGAGGGGATCTACCCTCGCCCCCCGGCCGCGCCAGGGGCCACACTTGTGCCGCTGCCGAAGAATAGATCCCGCCGCGGGGCCGGCCCCTCCCTCGGCCCATTCCCCCCCCCCCCCACCGCGGTTCCGGTCCCTCGGCCGGGAGAACGGCCGGCGTGCGGCGGGGTGTGACCGCCAGAAGAATGGTCCTTGGATCTTCGCGCGTGGATTTGGGACAAAGCAACGACGGCATACGGCTATTTGAGTTTGCTTCCGAAAATGAGGCAAAATGCGGGACTATTAATAAATATCCATTTATTGAATATCTCTCCGATCTAGTTAACAAGGGGAGAACATATTTGCCGGGGAGGCAAAAAGGGGCGAGAGCACACCAGCAAGCGGGGTGGAGGAAAACACTGGGGGTCCACATTTTGCCCCTTTTTGCTGGCTGCCCTCTTCTTCCGCATGGGCGCGTGGGCTCGTGTGTATGTGTGTATGTTGTTTCTTGTCTCTTCAACGCCCACGCCCCCACATGGCGCAGTGTCTAAGCGTGAGGCCTTTCGCGTGTGGGCCTCTCCCCGCATGGAAGATGGGCATGCTTTGGGCATGGCTGCCCCCCTCTTGTTCCCTCTCCCCCTCGCTCTCTGCCTCTTGCTGC
>NW_009242978.1:1279382-1280464 GCF_000388065.1 Fonticula alba
CGTGTGGGCCTCTCCCCGCATGGAAGATGGGCATGCTTTGGGCATGGCTGCCCCCCTCTTGTTCCCTCTCCCCCTCGCTCTCTGCCTCTTGCTGCTTGCCCTTCCAAGGGAAGAGGGACGACTCCTGGGGAGAAGACACGCCAGAGGGACCGACAGGCTGGGGGGGGGGGAGGGGGCAGGGGAGGCAGGAGAAGAAGGAGGCGCGGACTGGGGAGGGGGGGGGCAAAGGCTGTGGGGTGTGGGGTTGGGTTAGGGGTTGGGTCGGCTGTTGGGGGGGTTTTGTTTTTTTCGTCTGGTGTGTGGTTTTGGGGTCTGTTGAGGGGTTTGGTGTTTTGTGATTTGCGCTCGAGCGTGGGGGGGGGGGGGCCGAGAAAAGGTGGTGATCTGCCGCAAGGACGGGGAAAGCCCCCACCGCGCTGATGAGATCCCTGCGCCCCGTTCGTGGGCTTGTGTTGCGCATCACCTCAAGGCTGCACGCCGTGGGGGCTCACCGGGTTCGAGCTCATCAGGGTGCGGTTGTTCTGACCAATGACGAATCCCTGGCCGGTGGGGCTGGTGGCGGAGGGCTGGCTCCCGGCGGTGGCCAGGGTGGCAGTGGTGCTGCCGGCTGCTGCCTCACGGGCCTTCGGCCCTCCGACGGCGCTGTTGCTCCGGGACATGGCTCCGGCCGCGCGTTCGGCGTCATCCTCCCGGTGGTACACCCGGAAGGTGCCGGTGCCATTGGTGCTGGAGCGCCGCTGTGGGCCGCCACCGCCCGGGCCACGACGGCGCCGGCTCCAGACCACCAGGCCGACGGCCACACCACTGACCAGCAGTGCCGCGCCGACAGCCCCGACGATGGTGCCAATGAGGGCGCCCCCTTGGAGGCCGCCGCCAGCCTTCGGCCCGGGCAGCTGCTCGGACACATTCTGCACCCGGACCAGCGACAGGACTGTCCAGCTGGGCGCCGGTGGGGGTGACATGGTGGGGTCCTGGCCGGCGGAGGAGTCCTCGTGCCCGGCGCCCGGGCCGATCGACCGGAAGATGTGATCCGAGTCCTGCATGTCCGGGGTAATCAGCGAGAAGTAGATGCGCGTGCTGTG
>NW_009242978.1:1283449-1284562 GCF_000388065.1 Fonticula alba
CCCCCCCCCCACGCGGCCCTCTCTTCCGGATCGTGGGCCCAGGTCTGGCGAGGGCGGCCAACTACTTGGGCGGTCTTCTGCGGGAGAGCCTCCCCGGGCAGCCAGGGGGTGTTTTGAATCTGTCGGGCTCGGGAGGGCAGGCGGCTGTTCCTTCCCCTGTGTCGGGCCGCTCACCCCACCTCTCCCCGGGGGGGAGGGAAGGGGGCGGGGGCACCCAATCCGCATCCAGGCCGTACATCGCCAAGGCTCCAAGGCAGTGCCAACGCAGGATTCTGGGCCCGAAACCAGGGACAGGCCAGAGGAGCCAGGCGCGGGGCCGCCCCAGACACCTTCGTCGGCCCTTGGCCGCGGCGCGTGTGCCCGGGGCCCCGGATCGAGCATGACGCGAATCCCGGAACCACGCCCGGCAATGGTCCACAAGGAATGATGCACCGCCCTGGGGCTGGGCACGCGCATGCGGCGGCTCGCGAACCAGCGAGTTCGATGTCCGCCAGTTTGCCGAGCATCTCGGCAGGGCGGCCAGCCGGCGCGGGGCGGCGGGACGAAGGAGGTGGCAGAGCAACGCCTCGCGCGTGTGCGCGCGCGCGCGCACGGCATCCTGGCCGGGGGCTTTCCCCCAAGTTGTGGGTGATGTCACAGCGCAAACACCTCCGCAATGGACACGTGGGGCACACGTCTCGGTCACGTGCATCATGCGTACAAAGTGCGGAGGCCAAAATGGCTGCCCCGGCGCTGCCCATGTGTGTGTGTGTGCGCGCGAGCGCGCGCATGCGTATTGTGGCCGGGCCGCGGTGCCAGTGGTAAACCTTGTTCCGGTTTCCACGGGGGGGAGGGAGGACCGCGCGGGCCATGACAGAAGGTCCCAGGACGGGGGGGACGGCCAGGCGCGTCGGACACACATGGCGATCAGCTCAGGGTGCCGAGGGGGACACGAGGACGGCAGTCCGCCTGCCGGGCGGCGGCGCCGACTGCGGCACTCTGGCAGACGGACTGGTCCCCCCCGCTGCGTGTATTACCCGGACAGCACCACCGTGGCAATGTTCCGCTGTCGGAAGGACAAGGCCCCTCCCTTGACCCTGCCCCGCTCTCATATCCCGCCAGGGGGGGGGGGGG
>NW_009242978.1:1284572-1286860 GCF_000388065.1 Fonticula alba
GGGGGGGGGGGGGGGGGGGGGCGATCAGGGGTGGCATACGCCGGGGTCAGGGTCACGCTGGAACGTCATCTGGAAGGGAGGTTCTGCAGGGCTAGATGCCTCTTGACGCGGGGTGTTTTCTTTGTCTCCCTCCCTCCCTCTGGGCCTTTTTGCCGGTCTTGTCCTCGTACCGGCCCATGTGGGTGCCCTTCTCCACCGTGTCGGCCCGGTTAACCATCAGGCTGTAGAGATTGGATGTGCGATCGTGATTCAGGCGTGTGATGGCCTGGCCCTTCCAGCGTTGTGTCATGCTATCGTTCCAGTCGCTGTACTCCTTGTCCAGGATGATGATCCAGACTGGCGTGATGGGAGGGGGGGAAAGCCGCGCAGACCCCCCAGCAGGGCGTCAGAGAGAAGAAGGGAGTGCAGCATGTTCGGTGGATGTGCGATAATTTGTCCCGGCACTGCCCCCGGGAGGGCGGATGTAGGGGCGAGCTTGTCATACGCACAGGAGGTGGTTTCATAGCCGCCCGGGGGGATGACGCCACTGGAGCCGCTGCTGGAGTCGGAAGTGCTACCAGCATGGCTGTCACCGCTGGAGGAGGAAGAGGCGTGCTCGGATGAAGAGGCATGCTCGGACGAGGAGGCATGCTCGGACGAGGAGGCATGCTCGGAGGAGGAGGAGCCGTGTCCCGAGGAGGAAGTCTCATGCGAACCGGAGCCGGAGCCGGAGCCGGAGCCGGGATGCGAGTCGGTACCGGAGGCGGAGCCCGAATGCGAGCCGCTCATGCTGCTGTCAGTCGGGGCGCTGTGGGATTCGCCATTGGAGGCTCCCTGGCTGCCTGAGACATCATCCGACTCGGAATCCGAATCTTCACCCGGTGGCAGGACAGTGGGAGCATCGGTGGGCGCCTCGGTAGGGAGCTCAGTCGGGGCGGTAGTCGGGGCTTCAGTCGGAGCGGCGGTCGGGGCTTCAGTCGGAGCGGTAGTCGGGGCTTCAGTCGGAGCGGCGGTCGGGGCGGCGGTTGGAGCAGCGGTCGGTGCCTCAGTCGGGGCGGCGGTCGGGGCGGCGGTCGGGGCGGCAGTCGGCGCCTCGGTCGGAGCGGCGGTTGGAGCAGCGGTCGGGGCAGCGGTCGGCGCCTCGGTCGGAGCAGCAGTCGGAGCAGCGGTCGGCGCCTCGGTCGGAGCAGCAGTCGGAGCAGCGGTCGGCGCCTCGGTGGGCTCGACAGACGGACTCTCGGAGGGCGATTCGCTCAGGGGAGCCTGGCCCTCGGAGGCCCGCTCAGTGGGCTGGGGCCGGACGGGTAGCCGTGGGACCTCATTCACCGTGCGGTCGCCATCTATGTTGTGGGTTTCCCCCAGCCCCACCGGACGACACGCGGCACATCGACGGTTAGGCGGCGCGGCCGGAACAGGGAAGGGCACATGCACGGGTCAGGGTTAGTGGCGACGGGGCGGCTGGCGATAATTCGGCCCAGCCAATGGCCCAGCTGGCGGATCTTGCTACGCACCGACATCCTCGAGATGCTCCTCGAAGTCTTCCTCCGAGCCTTCGAGGGTGGCCGCACGAACCGGGCCCTTGTCCTTGGGGGCCACAGGCTTGGAGGGTCGAGGGACGATGGTGGGCAGGATGGTCGGGAAGAGAGTGGGCTTCGGCTGGGGGGCGGTCGGCTGGGGCGGCACGAGCGTCGGCCGGGGGATCAGCGTCGGATGGGGCTCCGGAGCCGGGGCCGTGGGAGGGACCGGGTCCTCGGTGTCCGGCGGCGGGCGTAGCGTGGCCGTCGGCATGGGCACCCCCTCGGAGGGCAGCGGCTCCGGGGACATGGTCGGCATGGGCTCGATGGTGTCCTTGGCCGGTGGGCCGGCGGTGGGCATGGGCTCGATGGTGTCCTTGGCCGGTGGGCCGGCGGTGGGCATGGGCTCGATGGTGTCGTCCTTGACGGGCGGCGTGGCGGCCGTGGGCTCGGGCTCGGGCTCGGTCGAGGGGGTCGACGGGCGGGGCGGATCCACCACCTCCTTTTCGGTGGGCTGCTCGGCCGGGCCATCGGTCGAGCCATCGGCCAGGGACCCGCTGCTGCCGGCGCCCAGCTCGGCCGTCGGGATTTTGGGGACCTTGGGAATGGAGGGCACTCGTGGGATGGTCGGAACCGGCGGCACTGTTGGCACCGTGGGGATGGGCGGGATGGTCGGGATGAGGGTCGGGTTCTCCGGGGCGTTGATCTCCTTGGTCCCCGGGTCGACCGTCACCGTGGTGGGCATGACACTGTAGGGGGCCAAAGGCGCGGGCGCGGCGAAAGGGGCCTCCGGAG
>NW_009242978.1:1286922-1288400 GCF_000388065.1 Fonticula alba
GGGGGGGGGCGGAGGAGGACCAGGCGGAGCGGCGGCGAAAGGAGGCAGGCGGCGAAGTGGAGCAGGCTAGAGCCACGTACATGGTCGTCGGCACCGGGCCGTAAACGGTGATGGTACGATAGATGGTGGACACCGGGAGCTCCGAGTCGTCCTCCTGGGCCAGCAGCCATCGGCGGTCGATGCGCAGCAGGTCGCCCTCGTCCTCATCCTGAGCGGCCTGCTGCCGGAGGTGGCGCTGGATCTGCTCGCCGACACTGCGCCGCTCGGGGTGGGACGCGGCCACGGCGCCGGAGCCGGCGGCCCGCAAGCTGGCAGCCGCCGAGGTGGCGGTGACGGCCAACGCCGCGAGCGCTAGCAGCACCACCAGGCGCATGAGGCGCGAGTGGAAAGGGATGTCCGTCATCTGGCGTGCCGGGCGGGGCTGTCTGCGTGCTTTGGACTGGCCTCAAGTGGTAGGAAAGACACTGGCTGACGAAGGGGAGGAGGGCCCTCGGTTGAGTGGGATATGTGCTTGGCTTGCCTCTTCTCTTGTGCTTCTTCTTCCTTTTGCTCAAATGGAGGCCATCGGAGCTGGCAGGCGACGAGGGGGAGGGGGGAGGGGGCGAAAGAAAGTCAGTGGGCGGAAACCCCGGACAAAGGAAACTCCCAGGTCCATTTAAGAAGATCGGGTGGCGGTGGTGCTGCAAGCGTGGGCCGCCAGGGCTCGCACCAATCGGTGCTGGTATATGGGGGGGGATCCGGGGTGCAGGTGCTCTCTGCTCGGGTGCGGTCCGGTGCTCTGGGTGTGTGAGTCCGGCGAGTGGGGGAAGGGGGGCAGGGGGGCAGTACCGGGAGGGTGCGTTGCTTGGCGCGCGAGCTGGCTCCTGATAAGTCCCGTCCCCTGTCCCCCCCCCCCCCCGGCTCCGTGGCGGCCGGCCTCGGGGGGGAGCGGAGGGGGCGGGGGGCGGCGAGGGCAGAGCACGGGGCCGAGGGAGCTCCACACGGGCTCGTCGGCCCCCGTGCCCCCGCCCAGGACTGCCCCCGTATCCCGGGCGCCTCCTCTCCGGCGCCAGGTCTGGCAACTGCACACGTTCCGCCTGGCCATGGCGCGCGCGAGACGCCCAAGATGCCGAGGCAGGGGCCGCGTCGCCGGCGCCCCGCCCGGCCCACCCCATGCTGCCATGCCGGGGCCGGGGGAATCCGGGATCCGTAGTTTTGGTACGACGTTCGGCCCCGCAGGCGCCCCCGCAGGCGCCCCTCCTGCACCCTGCCTGCCTGCCTGCCGTGCCGTCCGCTGCTCCCGCCCGGGGGTGGCCTCGGCGAAAGCTCGGCCCCCGGCCGCCGGGTAGCCCTTGGACCGGAGGGACAGCCAGGAAAAACCGCCCCCGGCGTCACATCCCACAGTACAGCGCCCGGGAGGCGCGGTCACCACGACCTCCGGCGCTCGAGACGCGGTCAACTTGTGCCCAAAAACAAAACACCTCCCTCCCTCGCCCCCC
>NW_009242978.1:1292758-1310003 GCF_000388065.1 Fonticula alba
CACCGCGCCGCCTGGCTCGCTGGGCTCTCCTTTGTCCTTGTGGAAATAGCTCCATCGTCAGCTGGCCGACATCGAGTCGGCCGTCGGCATGCGCTCGGCCTGCATCTACGGCGGCTCCTCGTACGAGGCGCAGGCTCGCCAGATCCAGAGCGGAGTCGATATCCTGGTGGCCACCCCCGGGCGCCTGATCGATCTGATCAACAACCGCCACTGCGACCTCTCCGAGGTGAGTGTCGTGGCCCTGGATGAGGCCGACGAGATGATGTCCCCCTCCTTTTCGGATGACATCCAGTTCATGCTTTCCCAGGCCCAGCGCGATCGCCAGATGCTCCTGTTCAGTGCGACCATGCCGCCGTCGGTGTCGTGCGTGTGGCATTCCTTTTGGTGGACCGCCCTTCCGGACCTCGCCTCGTTGGTTCTCATACTAATTACCTTCCCCCCCCCCCCTCCCTCCCCCTTGCTCTCCTCCTCAGCTCCCTGGTCAACCGCTGCATGTCGCCCAACTACCACACCATCGACACTGCCTCGACGGCTGTCCCCTCGAAGGTGCGCAGGCATGGGCACTCTGCGCCCCTCTCCCGCTGCCTCCGCCGCCCCTCCTGCCCGAGGCAGCTGGGGCCAGGACATTGAGACTGACATACTTCCCCCCCCCCTCCCCCCTCCCCCCTCCCAGATCGCCCACTTCACCTTCCCCATTCGTGGTCACGCCAGCCGGTCGCTGACCGCTTCGCTGCTGGTTTCCTCCCTGCGCCCCCGCCGTACCATCGTCTTCAGCAACAAGAAGACCGACGTGCGTCTTTCGGCCTCCCGCCCGGCTCCTCCGCCACTCAATCCCCAGCACTGACACCTGTCTCCTCCTCGCCCGCGCCGGCCCTCACAGTGCACTGAGATTGCCGAGCGCATGCAGTCGACCGGCATCGCCGCGGCGCCGGTCCACTCGGACCTGAGCCAGAGCGTGCGCACCGACCTGATGAACCGCTTCCGCAAGGGCACCCTCAAGGTCCTGGTTGCCACCGATGTGGCGGCTCGCGGCATCGACATCCCCGAGTGCGACCTGGTCATCCACACCGAGCCGCCCACCAGCCTGGAGAGCTATGTCCACCGGTCTGGGCGCACTGGCCGCGCCGGGCGCACCGGTGTCGTGGCCATGTTCGACGATGGCCAGTCGAACCAGCTCCTGCGTGACATTTCCAACCGGGCCGAGCTGTCCTTCGTCGACGCGCCGACCGAGAATGACTTCGCCCTTTACTCGGTCAGCGATGCCATCGACCGCATTCTGGAGGTGGACGACGCCATCGCCGCGCACTACCTGCCCTCGGTGGACCTGCTCATCTCGCGCCATGGCGATGCCCGCTCTGTCCTGGCCAAGGCGGTGGCCTGCAATGCCGAGGGCTCCCGCAAGATGATTCAGGACATGTACCGCGAGCCGGTCCGGCATCAGTTCAGCCGCGGTGGCGACCGCGACCGCGGCTTTGGCGGCCGTGGCGACCGTGACCGTGGCGGCCGTGGCGACCGCGGCTTCGGTGGTGACCGCGACCGCGGCTTTGGCGGCCGTGGCGACCGTGATCGCGGCGGCCGTGGCGACCGCGATCGCGGCGGCCGTGGCTTCGGTGGTCGTGGCAGTGGCTATGGCAATGATTTCGGCTACTAGAGTGCTCCTCCGCCCTCCCGTTCCCCCCCCCCCCCCCCCCCCCCCCCCCCCCCGCCTCTTTCTTCCCCGATACCAGCGGCAGTGATGTTGCCCTTCTTTCCTCGCGCACTGCTCAATCCCCCAAGCCTCCCCCCTTGTTGATAGACATCCATCCTTCTTTTGCACGCCGGCTGCTCTTTTTTGTTGGCCATGTTCATGTCCATGCCACGCGTGGGGGAGGGGGCGCCACATTTTTGGTGCCTCCGGCATTAAGAGTCTTCCAAAAAGAGGGCGCCTGCCTGCGCGGCCAGCGCGCGAAAGGCCGAATAGGATACCCGCCCGGAGGCCGTGGAGCCCGGCGGGCGAGCGTCAATACGGGCGCCATTCCGAATCATGGCCAGCACATCGGCACGGCGGAGTGGGACATCCGGCAGACCCAGCAGCCGGAACATCCTCATCGAATTGTAGATCGTCCTCACGGTCAGCCTGCTGGAGCATGGGGGGACCGGGGCGAGGGGGGCTGGCCAGCCCGCTGCCTGGGCAAACAGGGCCGCCCGAGCGGGGGCTTTAGGCTGCCCCGACCGAACGATAATGTCAAACAGCCGGATGGCCAGCAGCTCGCGATTGATGGCCGCCTGCGAAGGGAGGGGGGGGGCGGGGAGCCGAGCGTGTCAGGCGCGCGCATGAGTGCCAAGGGGCCCGCGACAGGGAGGACAGACGGACATACCTGGATAAGATGCAGGAGCTCGAGCAAGCCCGACAGAGGGAGATACCCCCCAGCCCCGGGCAGTGGTGGGGGGCCGCTGCGCAGGTAGTCGGCCACGACATCGGCGGTCGCCTGGCGAATGGCCCGGTCAAACTGACATCGAGCACCTCCTCGATGGACCGGGCACCGGAGGACCCCAGCTGGCAGGGCTGGGGCCCGGTCATTTGCCACATTCAGCCCAACAAGACTCAGCAGGGTGGGCAAATGGCGAAGATGCACACGCAAGTCCGCCATCCGAGCCGGGTGCTCAGGCGAGAGGTGGTACATGGATGCTTGACGCAGGGAGGCCTCCAGCGCGCCGGCCGTGGGACCTGGATCCTCGGCGAAGAGGAGGGCGGCCGAGCGGGCCCGTGCCATGCACATGGTGAAGCTGCTTCCGGAGCGCGGCGGGGATGGCATTGCTTCCGGGTAGGGCGTCGTGCCGGATGCCAGGGAAGCGAGGGAGGCTCAAACGGAGGAGAGGCCAGGCGATGGCGGGGGAGGGGAGAGCGGGGGGGGGAACAGGGGAGGAGGGAGTGGTGTAGATCGCAGCCAGGAGCTGCGGGGGAGGGGGGGGGGCAGATTGCACGGTCCTTTTACGGTCGCCGCGGTGTGGAGATCTGCGCGTGGCACCACCGCCATCAGTTGGCAGCTCGGCCCGATCGGCGCGCCGGGGTTCTTGGCCGGCCGTGTTTCTAGATGGGGGCAGGGGCCCGGGCGACAGTCCCCCCCTCTCCACCGCGGTCCTGTTCAGCTGCTTTCCCTTGCTGGCCTCCGCTCCCCCCGCCCCCCCCCCCCCCCCCCCCCCCCCCCCCCCCCCCCCCCCCCCCCCCCCCCCCCCCCCTCCTCCCCCCTCGCATTCGCCTCCTCGCACATAGGCCCTGATCCTGCGTCCCCTGCAAGCATGGGCTTCCTCGGGCCGAACCTCACGGCCACCGTGCTCGGGTCCTTCCTGTCCATAAAGCTCCTGGCCACCTTTGATGCCGCGCACCGGCTGCTCTCCGGGTACGCTGGGCGTGTGGTCCTGGCTCTCGATCGGCGGGCCTGCGTGTGGACATTTCCCGGCCCACTCACACGCCCCTCCCCCCTTGCCACGGCCATCAACTGACTCGTGCCCTTGCCTAGCATCCAATATTACCAGCTCCCCGATGAGAGCCAGCTTCGTGATGTCTTCCAGAAGGCTGCGCCCGTTGGAAAGGAGTATGTTCCCGGCTTTTCCCCCCGGTGTCGCCCTCTCTCTCCTTCTCTCTCTCCTTCTCTCTCTCCTTCTCTCTCACACACACATACACCGCTCTGGCCCCCTCTCCCACCCTGATCTACGTCTCAGTGGCTCGCTGGCGCATGACACCTTTGTCATCCCGATTGCCGAGCTGGCAGATCTGAAGCTCGAGCAGCAGGAGGTAGTGTTTGTGCCCTCCTCCCGCCCTTCCTCCTGCCCCTTTTGCCCGCCTTCTTGCACCCTCGAAGGCGTCCCCCTCCTTTCCCGCCGGGTGATCTGACAGTCCGTCCCGGTTGGCAGATTCGGCCCCCAGCCATCGGCCAAAATGGCATCCTCACCTTGCGGCCGACTTACGACGTGTATTCGTCGGTTTTGTCGGCTGGCGTGGCCGCCCTCCTGTCGCTCGGCACGGCGGAGCTCCTGTCGCGCGCTCTTCCCCGGTTTGCCCTCACCTCCGGATACTTTCCCTGGGCCCTGGCTCTGGCGGTCATGTCGTTTGTCTACATCCTGTGCGTGCGCGCGCGCGCACTCGGACTCTCTTCCTCATCCTTCTTGCAAATGCGATTTTCTCATGCCGCCTCCTTCCCCCTCTCTCCCCCTCTCTTCCCCTCTCCCTCCCTCTCTCCATGCAGCGCTTCAACCGCGCGCGCCAGTGTCAAGCACGGGGTGCGCAACTTCGCCCTGCAGCGCTCCGTACGGGTGACGGTCTTCGCCCTGGTGGCGGCCCTGCTGCTTCTCTGGGCGGCGGATCCCGAGTCGTCTGGCCTTCCCGGCCCGCTGGTGTCGATCGATCTCCGGGGCCAGGTATTTGACAGCATGCAAACCATGTGCCATGCATTCATGACCAGTGTCAACCAGGATCCCCTATCCAGGTGCGTAACCCTTGCCGGGTTTGCCCCCCCCCCCCAGCAAGCAAGCAAGCAAGCAAGCAAGCAAGCAAGCATACATGGGGCCGCATGGTCTGGACCCTGCTAACCCGGCTGCCCGTATCTCTGCCTCCTAGCTGCCGCATGTCATTCAGCAACCTCCAGCTGAGCGTGGCTCTCCTGCTGGGCTTCTCCACCGGAGTCATGGCACACGCCGCCCGGCGCCGGGCGCGCGCCATTTACCATCTGCTTTTCCTGCTGCCGGGCACCGGTCGCGGCGCTCGGCTACTGGCCATTCTTCCCCTGGCATTGAGTGCCCTCTTTTGCCTCTCCCTGACGCCGGTTCTCCCCCTGGTCCCGGGCCAGCAGAGCGCCTTGGCTGGGCTCGCGGCTGTCGCGCACATGCTGGCCCTGCGCCCGGTGCTGGCGGCCTACCTGGCGGCGGTGCCCTTCCGTTTGCGGCGCTTGGCCGCTCCTGGCGCCTCGTCCACGCGTCTGACCCTCGGTCTGGCCGAGCTCCAGAGCCACGTCGTGCCAACCCTGTTGCAGCTGTGCGTTGTGGCCACCGAATTGCTGAGTGTCCCGTTGCTGATGGCCCTGGCCGGCAGTGTGGCATGGAGTCTGCAGGATGTCACGGCCAGTCTCTCGCCCGGGCTCCGGGCCATTGGCACCCTGGCGAAGTTGACCCTCTGGTGGCTGCATGCGGCGACCGTCGGCTTGACCCTGGTCGGCCTGGCCCGGGCACACTATGACGCCCTCATGCCAGGCGGCGTGGTGAGTGATGTGTGAGTGTGAGAAGGCCGACAACCGCCAACAATGGAGCTGCCTTTGTTCTCTCCCTCCATTTTTTTCCCCTTCCCTTCGCCATCCGGATGGCAGGGGCGGGAGGGGGGCAGGAGGGGGGAAGGATTCTATGGTGTATTGATGTGCATGTGCGTGGGTGTCAGGATGTCGGCGGTGGGCTGCCGACAGCGAGCAAGAGCAAGCCACAGGGAACCCGGGCGGGCGCGAGGCAGGACAGCGCCAGGCAGCCCCCTTACGAAAAGACTTGGCTGTAAACCCGGTGACAGAGGTCCGCCACAGAGGGGAAGTCCTCCCGCAGCAGGACGGCCACCGAGGTGTTCGGCAGAGCCGGGCTGTATGTGGCCAGCTGCCGGGAGAGCAGAGGCCCGAAAGTGTGGGCAGTGGCCGGGGCCGCGCCAAGGATGAGGATTGGCAGGAGGTGTGCCGCCAGGTAGACATCTGCCGGGCCGAGTCTGCGGTGGCGAAAGGGTGTCAGCTTGGGAGGGAGGAGGGAGGGGGGGGAGGGGAGGTAGAAAGGAGAAGGACAAGCGGATTAGGCGTACTGCTCGCCAGCCAGGAAGCTACACCCTGGGATGCCGGCGTCGGCATCCCCCCGGAGGAGGGTCTCCAACTGGCGCAGAGCCGAGCAGAAGCGCTCCTGGGAGAACTGGGAGATGTTGAAACTGAGTCAGGACAGGCTGGCCGGGGGGGGGGGGGGCACAAAGGGAGGGCAGACGCATGTCGGCGCACGGTGTTCTGGCGCAAGGCAGACTCGTGTCTGAAGCTGTGTTCGAGGCGCTGCGAGGCGATGTATCGAGCCAACATGGTGCGCCCATTGCCGAAGGGTCGGCCACGCTGCATGGTCCAAAACCGCAGGAAGAGCTGGGCATTCGGCTGATCGTAGTACAGGTGGAACAGCTGCGGGAGGGGGGGGGGAGGGGGGGTCGGTCAATATGGCGAGCGGCGGGGGAATAGGGCCGACAGGAGCCCCAAGGAAGAGGGGGCGAAGCGGGACACAGCGGGACACAGCGACGCACCACAAACGGCCGAATCAGCTGGTGGATGAGAACCAGCAGCGCGTCGACCGCCGGATCGCCCGAAAAGAGGGGCCCCGGGACATCGGCGGGCGTGGCCTCGGCTGGGGGCTGGTACAGCCCAGGAACCGAGGTCGGCTGGGCGGCGGAAGCACGACCAAAGAAGGCACGAATGCTGTCCAGCGAGAGGCCGGCCCGGGCCCGGGCCAGCGCCTCGACCAGTGACTGGCGCACGGCCTCGCGCGACGGGGCCGCAGCCCATATCCGCCGGGGGAGGTCCGGGGCGATGGTCGCCGACGAGGCAAGCAGCTCGGCCAGACCGCCCGGGCGCGGGGGCGCCCCGGCGGCGGTGCTGCCAGCCGGCGGCGGGGGAGCCGCCAACGGGGCCGCCACAGGCGGCGGGGACGCCTGGAGAAGCAGCTGCCCGGCCGGGGCCGGGCCAGACGGAAGTGCGCTATAGTCCAGACGTTGGAGGAAGTGCAGCAGGCGCATCCGGTCCACCAGGGCCGTTTGCACATCGGCCGCCAGGACCTTGGGCTCATCATCCCCCTGGGTGGGAGCCGAGCGCGACACCGAAAAGAAGGGCAAGCCATCGAGCGAGGGCGCCCCCTCGGGGGCCACCCGGTCGCTGACCATGAACCGGAAGTTGGCGCTGGAGGGCGAGGCCCCCGGCGTGTCGCTCGGCACCCGGATGCGCGCCAAACGCAGGGCCATCAGCGCGAAGAGGCTGTCCACGTGGAAGGAAGGCAGGCGGTACTGCTGGAGCCAGGCCCGATCGGCGGCCTGGGCATCGGGGCCGCTGGCGTGCGAGGGGGTCACCGCCGGCAGGAGAACCGCCAGGGCCGGCCGGCGCACCGGGGACCACGGGTGAGCCAGCAGGGCACTGGCCCGGGCCGTCAGCGAGCGCAGCCATACCCACCCCGGCAGGCGCCGGAGGACGTATGCCTGCCATTCGGCCAGGGCCGCATCCAGGTGCGGGGACTCCGGCGTCACCGGCGCCGTGTGGCTTCGGCGCCGGCGAATGTCCTTCGGCTCCAATTCGAAGGGCGGATGCACGAAAAGCAGGAACTGGTCATTCTGCTGCAGGGTCGCCTCGGAGGTGCGACTCCACGGGAGGTCCGGCCCCGGGGCGCCGGCAAGGCGCGTCAAGTGCCCGTCCAGGAAGGAGGACTCGTCCATCTCTCGGGCAGGATCGATGCGCGACCAGGAGAGGAGGGCGATAGGCGGAGGGGGGGGGGGGCGGGAGCAAGGGGGAAGGAGAGGCAGGAAGGGGGGAGGGAGGAGGGGCGGCGGAGGGGGGCATGCAGGGCCGCGGCGGCGAGGCAGTCACACCAACCGGGCTCTTCTCTCGAGCCCAAGGCCTGCCCTCCTACCGGGCCGCGAGACGCACGTTTTCCCTCGGCATTCTGCCGGAGGGCCCTAGTCGCGTCGGTTGGCTGAATGGGGCGTGCCCGTGGCAGAGGCGGCGCCGGTGATGTGGCGGTGCCGGCGACTAAACTCCGGCGGGGCCCGAGGCCAGGCCCATCCGCCTGGAGATGGGCCGGGAGATCCCCCGGCAGGCCGGAGGCCAGGAGCAGGAACACATATGGCGGCAGCCAACGAACATGGAACTGATCGCGTGACGTGCGCGGTCAGGCGCCGCTTTTAGGTGGTGCCGGCCGGCCTCCGAGCCCTCCGCCTGCTCCCCGACCGCCGGAGATGTGGGCGTTGGCTGGCCGCCCGGCCCTCCCCCCCCCCCGGCCCCGCAGCCAGGGCGCCTCCCAAAAAGAAAAACACCCACAACCCCACAAAAACCAAGAAAAAAGAAAAAGGACAGGAAAAAACACCCCCCCCGCAAAAGAACAAAACACAGGGCACCCCCCCCCCCCCAACCCCACCCACACACCCCAAAAACACCAGAACACCCCCCAACACCCCCACCAAAACAAACCCACACACACCACCACCCCCCCCCCACTCCGCCCGTCCCTCTCCCTTTCTCCTTTTCTCGGCCCTCGCTCGCGCCTGGCTCCGGTCCTCTTGCGTCCTCTGAAATCGTCACCCCCTATCCCCACCTCTCTCCCTAACACTTGCCACCTTGCTTTTCCCCGCCCTCAGACCCCCCTCCGTGCGAACCCCGTGTCTTCCAACCACAAGTGCCACACGCACCTTGTCCGCTTCGAGTCTTGCACTCGCGCCGTACGCATCTCCCCCTGCTTTTGCCACCTGTTTTTTCCTCTCTCCTCCTCCTCCTGTCTCTCTGTTCTCCTCCCCTCACCTTTGCCGCCATTTCCCGATACTCGCCCCCCTGCTTGCACTTCCTGCCACCAGCTCCCCGAGGAGTCCTTCAAGTGCCAGCCGCAGTTCGAGAACTACATGGAGTGCCTCAACAACACCAAGGCCGTACGTGTGCCACCATCTCTCCTGCCCCTCCTTCCCTCGCCATCTGTCCACCTTTCACTCACAAGACTCCCCTCCCCCCCCCCCCACACACACACAGAACGAGTACAAGAAGCTCGTCGCCGATCGCATGCGCTACATGGAGTCGAAGGGCATCCCCATCCCCCCCTACTCCCCGGCCGCCGGCGCCCCCAAGGCCGAGTAAGGTCCCGCTCCCTCTGTCCCTCTCTTCGTATGCGCCTTGCGCGCCCTGTTTTCACATATATATATACACACACACATCATACACGAGCATGCTGAGATACCCCGTCCGCACCTATCCTTGCCTGCTGCCCACACACACACACACACACACCTATGCCGGCTGTATCCGTTTGTATGTGTGTTTGCATTTGACTCGCTGTTGCGTGCGGGCGCGGGCGCCCTCCCTCTCCGGGCCTGTCGCCCCCTCCCCCCCCCCCCCCTTCGCCGCTGCTCCCACCGGAATACACCCCGGCTTGCTGATGCTCTGGCACCCGGCAGGAGAGACGAGGGGGCGGCCACGCCCGGCGCGCGAGGGCCATCAGGCTGGCAGCGATCGGCACCTGCCACCGGCTCTCTGCCGCGCCCATCCTGACGAGGGGGGGGGGGGGGGGAGAGAGAGAGAACATTCAGACGGGCGAAGGGCCAACTCTCTCCCGCGTCAAAGAGCACGCTCAGCCGCCGTCCGTCCTGCCGCCTGCACCGCGCCCGGCCCGGTGCAACTCCCCGTCCCCCTGCCCGGCCTGTGTGTGTGTGTGTGTGCGCGCGCGCACAGCGCCATCGGGGGAAAAAAATGCCGCCACCTCAACAGACAAAAACACCCCGGCGAGATGGTGGGCAACTGCAAAAGGCTCACTTCTGCAAATACAGCATGCCGACATTGTAGCATAGGCTGCTACGGGCGCTTTGGAATGGCATTCGTGAGCATTCATAACGCGCCCCAGCACGGGGTTCCGACGATCATGCCGTCTGCTCTATTAGAACCATGTCCAAGCATTGGGAGTCGGTGAAGGTGGACGCCGGGCCGCGAGCTCGTTGTTCGGCCTCTCTCTCCCTGGCTCCCGCCCCTCGCGGGCACACTTGCGTCCCCCCGCCGGGCGCCGGCCCGGGCACATGCGCGCTTTGGCGCGCAGGGAAGAGCATGGGTGCCGGAGCGGGCGGAGAGAAAGGATGCACCGATGGCGGGGGCGGCGCGGGGCGGGGGCGCACACGGTGCCCAAGGACCAACCGCCAAGGTGGCCGGGCGGAGCAGTCGGCAGATCGTGGGCACGCACACACACACACACAGACACGCGTGTCTGTGTGTGCGTGTGCCCCAGAAACCATGGGGCGACCTGCCGAGAGGTCCCGGGCGGCTCTGGCGCCCAGCCCATATGCACACGGCCGCCCCTGTGGTCTTCCTCCGCCCCCCCCCCCGCGCGCCCGCTCGCCCGACAAACCGCAAGCCACGCGCCTAGATTGTCGCTGGGCTGCCTGTGGACCTTGCGCCCCGAACGGCATCCCTCCACCTGGGCCGGGGTCGCGTCAGTCGAGGCGACCCCCGCCTCCCCCCTCCCTCTCCACCTGACAAGAAACGCGCTGCTGGTTCGGCAAACGAGCATCCCTGCTCGGACACCGGTCCGCCATGACCGAGGAAACCAAGCCATCACGCCGTGCGGTGTATCGTAGCCGCGACCTGGCGCCAGGTGTTCATCGCACCGAAAAGAGTCCCCCGCCCTCGCGCGGCAGGGCCTCCTGCATGTTTGCCAAAACAATGCACCCGTCCCCCTCCCCCTTGCCATATCACCCCTTCCCCCCCTGCTCCCCTTTTCCCTTCGTCTCCCCGGGCGGACGCTGCATCCCTTCGCCACTGGCCCCTGCTCTCCCCCCCTCCCTCCCCCCCCTGGCCTACCTTTCCTGTGCACGCCTTTGTGTGAGCATCCAATCACTGTCGCTCCGCCGCTCCTCGACCAGCATCCCACCCTCCTCTCCCTTCACAGCACCCCCTGCTGTTCCCCCGGGATCCGGGCCCTGTACGCGATCCAGCGCATCCCACACACCGACACCGACACCGACACCCACACAGACACAGATACTTGCTGTGTAGATGCACGCCCTTTCTAACCAGAGGCTCCTTCTGACCCTTTTCCTCTTTTCCATGCCCCCCCCCCCCCTCCCCCGTCCCTCCTACCCGCACGGCTCAGGACACCGGCCGCCGAGTGCGGCCATCTCCGCTTGCTGCTCCTCGCCCTCCGGGTATTTACTTGCACCCGCCCCTCCCTGCTTGCGCCCCCTCGGCAACCCCTTGCGCATCCCATTGTAGCCCGCCGGCGACATGGCGCTCTCACTGCGGTTCGTGCGCCTCCAGCGGGCACACGGGCGCCTGGGGCCATCCTTCGGCCCCGGAGGGGTTACCCCGGCCAGTGTGACCACCGCCGCCGGTGTCACCGCCTCTGCCGCCGCCGCCGCCGCCGGCAGCCACCGGCCCTACTCCTCGGCTTCGGACCGGAATCCATCCTCCGGCGCTCGGGTCTCGCCCTGGGTGGCCGGCGGTAAGCCCGGGCCGAAGCAATTCCCCTCGCGTTTCCCCAATGCCGGGCCTCCCCCGGCGGAGGGTGCGGCTGGTCGACCCATGCGGTCCTTTTCCTCGCCGCAGGGCTCCCCCCCGGAACCGCCGATGGCCGACACCTCCGGGCACAGACGCCCTCCTTGGCACTCGTCCCCCCCAAGACGGTCGAGGCCGCCAAAGCGGTCGTCCTCCCAGCCACCGATTCCGGAGAACTTCCGTCCAATCATCACTTTCACAAATCCCTCGCGCCCCGGGGACCAGGTCCTCCCCGGGCCGTCTTTCACTCGGCCGCTCGACGAAACCACCCAATACCGGAGCCGCGACAGTCCGATTGGCCTGCAGTATGACCCTCCGCGCTACCGATACACGATCCCGCCCGCCCCCCGATCTGGCTCCCCCTCGGGGCCAATGACCCTGAGCGAGGTCCCACCCGAAGCCCGGCGTGCCGTGCACCAGGCCATGGACGACATGAAGGCCTACCAGCAGGCCACCAGTCCGCACCACCGGGTTTTGAATTATTTGGAGGACACCCATCCGATGCTCATCAATGGCCAGAGTATCTACCGTGATGCGCACCTCCCGCAGGCCTTTCGCCAGGCGGCCCTGCGAGCTGTGCCCAATCGCGCCAACCCGACGGCGCCCCTGGCCTTGGAGAACCTCACCCCGGCTCCGCTGCTGCCAAATGACATCGTCATCCCGCCGGAAGGGAGCCATATCAAGTATCTTCACCGTGGCCAGGCGGCCGCGGCGTCGGTGGCCCGGCTGCGCTTCTCCAACCGCCTTGCCCATGGCTTGGGGTCGGATTTGCGGACGGCCTTCTTCGGGGCATCTCAGCCCGCGGCGACCGGGCATGCCGCCGGCACCCGGGGGGCCGCCCGGGCGGGCCCCTCCCCCACTGCCCTGGCCAACAATGCCCCCCCTGCTGCCAGGGTGAGCGCGCCTCCGCACCTGCCGCCGGCCCGGAAGGCCCGCTTGCGTGATCTTCCCCACACCCGGCGCGCGGCTCGGCCGCTGGCCCCCTTCATCCTGAGTCCGGCCTCCTGGGTCCGGCACTTGGACCGTGTGAGCAACCTGACACCGGCCGGTAGGGCGCAATTGTTGCCGCCGCCCTCGATGCCCCTTCCGACGCCGCTGGCCCCGGGGCCGGCCACACACGGCGGCCAACGCCTGCCCCCGTTGACGCCCTTCGCCGATACGGCCACCACGCTGGCTGGCTTGCCCTTGCGACAGCGCTTGCGCGCGGCCACCTGGTCCGCCGTGGCCGCCACCACGGTGGCCCTGGTGTCGCCCTTCTCCCTGCCGCTGACCACGATGGCGGCAACGGCGGCGGCTCTGCTCTCGTCGACCGCCTCGCTGGCTCGCATGCATGATCCCCTGGTGCCCTCCCCGGCAAGCGGCTTCGGGCGTGACACGTCCCATGTCACGCTCAACAGCATCTGGCCGGCTCCGATGGCCGCCGGGGTGGGGGGGGGGGATCCCTCCCTCGCGAATGTCCGCGGCATTGCCCCTGCCCAGGCCGCGTCCAGTGTCCCGGGCCGGCCCGGGCGCCGAGTCACCATGCAGGAAACCGACAAGCCGACCATGCGCTCGGACTTGCCCGCCCATGCGACCGCCCTGCTGGAATTGCTGGCTCCCTTCAATCGCCTGGTCCAATCGCCGGTCAGCGGGATCCGGAGCTCGGCCCGCTTTGACCGGTCCACCGGCCAGGCGTTGGTCTACCTGCCGCATGATCGCCACTTCGACTCGCTCCTGTCGCATGTCCCGGCCCCCTGGGAGTCGCGTCTGTCGCACAATGGTGCCTTGGTCACCCTGTCTGACACGCCGGGCCCAACGCAGGAGGCGGAATTGCTGCCGACCACGAGCGAACTGCCCCTCTTCAGCCGGGTGTCCCTTCCCTCGCGACTGTCGATGTCGGTCTCCTCATCGACTTTGTCCGCTGCATCTGGTGCGCTGGGGCTTGTCCGGGCCTTCGTTGGCGCCGCATCCTGTTGCCGGAGGCAGCCGTCTTTTTTCCCCCTCCCGATGCATCCATGTGCCTGTGCTGACTTTGTGTGTGTGTGTGTGTGTGTGTGTCTGCGTGTGTGCCCCTTTCCTGCCCCCTTTTCAGCCCTGGCCGCCATGGTTCGCCGGCTGGACCAGTCCCACTCGCTGGAGGAAATCAGCCTCTCGGCGAGCTCCCTTGGTACGGCGTGGAGCATGTGAATCTGCTGTTCTCTCTCTCTCTCTCCTCCCCCTGCCGGGAGAAGGAGGAGCCTGCCGCCCCTGGTCCCTGTCCCGGCCCCCTTCTAACACACACGCCGTTTGCCCTTCGACCCATGCGCGTACGCGCATCCACACGGCCACACGCGCACCATAGGCTGTCTTGAGGACTCGGAGGATGTCCTGGTGACGGCTCTCCTCCGGCACCGCATGTCAATGAAATCCCTCTCCCTGCAGGGTGCGCCCCACGACCACATTAGCACCGATATGCAGCCACTTGGCAAAAAAAAAAAATTGCGCAGCCCAGCATCTGACACGCGTCCTACCCTGCTCTACTCGAGCAGATATTTCCCTTTCGCCGGAGGGATGCCGGCGGCTGCTTACCGTGGGCCAGCTTTTGTCCCTCCGCCTGTCCGGGAAGTCCTTCGAATCCTTCAGCTTCCCGGAGAATGATCGCCTGAGGCTGGACCAGCTGTCCCTTTCCGGTGCGTGCCCGGCCGGCCAGCAGCCGTGCATCGCTCATGTGCTGCCACACCATTGCGCCGCTCGGCCAGGCCGACTGACTTTTCCCCGGCCCTGGATTTGCCCCAACATGCTCAGCCTCGTCTGCGTCGCCGGAATTGGTCACGCGAAACCTGGACGCCCTGCCAGCCTCGATCAGTCGCCTCTCCTCTCTCTGTCTTGAAGGTGTGTTCGGCGGGGGTCTCGCCAGGAAAAAAATGTGTCACCTCCTTCCTTTTGTTGCTCTCCCCGGGCGGCATGTTTCTCGGCGCACCTTGACTTACACGCGGGCTGGCCCCTCCCCCACAGACCTGGACCTTACTCAGGCACGTCTGAGCATGCTCTTCTACGATTTGAAGCATGCCAACCTTCGGTCGCTGTCCATCAAGAGTGCGTTCTCCTGGGTGATGCTCCCGTCCGCCGGCTGGCCCGCTCGCTGGCCCGCTTGCTCCCATCGTTCCTTCCCCCTCACCTTTCGGCGCCCGCCTCTTGCGCGCACATATGCACCCAAAGACTGCTTCCTCGACAAGTCGGCAGTCAAGTCCCTGGCCAGTGGACTGTCGAGTGGCCGGGTCCCGGTGTCGATCTCCATCTCCTGCCCCACGTCGACGATATCCTCGCTGGATATGGCTCGCATTCTTCTGGCCCGGGTGCCTGCCATTCACAGCTGCTCCATCCTGTGTGCGTGGGCTGCTCTTGCGATGCTCTTTCCTGCCCCCATCTTTCTCTCGCTCGCTCCCCCCCCCCCCCTCGTTCTACATCCATGTTGTCGCTTACGCTCATGCTTTGCCCCCCCCCATCCTCCCCTCAGCCCACTCCTTGGGGGACATTCCCCACAACCAGGGGGACCTGAACGAAATTCTCACCATGCCCAGCAGCCTGGCCTTCCTGTCACTGAACTCGCCACACAGTGCGTCCGCAGGGTCTTCCTTTACTTGATTGGGGATGGGGGCCCTTTGCTTTCAAGCGGGCTCGCTTCCAGTGGAGAGAGAGAGAGAGGGGGGCGGGGGACCTTCATGTCTTCTACTTTCGGCAAAACACCCTCCCCCACTCACCAAACCCCCCTATTGTGTGTTTCTTCCGCTTGTGCGTGCGCGGCGGCACGCCCCCATAGACACACCCATCTGCTGGGCCCGGGATCAGAACCCCGCGCAGGTGTCCTTCGAGCATATGATCCGCACCTCCGATCGGTGGTTTGATCAGTCGGCTTTGTCCGGCTCGCGAGACTCGCCGCGGTTCCTCTTCGCGCCGGGCCCCATTGGCCGGGCCTTCCACGAGTGTCTCTTCACCGCGATGCGCCCCACCTCGAGCGATCCCTTCGCCATGCGGATGGACTTGGACGCGCAGCTGGCCTCCATTGATCAGGAGCTCGGGGCCAATGATGCCGAGAGCGATGGTACGTGGCTGCCTTCGCCTCCACACCCCCCCCCCCCCAGGGGTCCTTTTGCTCGGGACCTTCCCCCTGACGGGCAGGGCTGCCCTCCTGTCGACCGTCCGCCCTCTGACACATTGCTCTTCCTCCCTCTGCCGCCTAGCCCACGCCCGGCTGCGGGCGGTCCGCCGTGTGATCGAATCTCGCCGGAGCCTCCTCGAGTCGACGATCTATTCGGAGTGGTTCCGCGAGCGGCGCACGGCCACCTCGCTGCTGAGCAGTGTCTATCTGACGCTGGCCTGTCGGCCGTCGGGTCTCCGTGCTCTGACAGCCCAGCAGGTGCTGGCCCTGTTTGGGGACCTGGGCCTGAAGCTGCCAGCCACGCGCCTTCGGCAGATGGCCACCCCGCCCGACAGCGCGGTCTGGTCATCGGTGTCCTCGCGTCGGCTGAGCGCCTTCCCGGAGAATGTGGCCTCCAGTTCGGATCTCTATATCAATGGGGAGCTCTTGGCCAATCTGTCGGTCACCGGGCTGGCTCTTCTGACCGGGCTACCGATCGAGGTGTGCCTCCTGTTTGCCCTGCGCCTGGTGCATGCGGCGGTGTCCGTGCCATCGGACTTGGCCATCCAGCTGTCTGAGCGCCATCCGCACGACCAGAAGCTCGACCAGCAGGCGGCCCTCCTTTCGGCCCTGCTGCCGCCTCACCTGCAGTCCCGGTCGTGGCTGCCAGCAGCCGGGGTGTGTGGCGCCGATGTCAAACGCACCCGGCCCATTCCGCTGATGAACTTGGGTGCCGAGCAACTTAGGGATTGGCTGAGTGGGATTGGCGACCCGGCGGCCGCGGCGGCTCTCTTCCCCTCGAGCACGGCGATGGATGAGCAGGAGGAGGACCGCCAGGCGGATGTTAGCCCGCTGCCGGCCCTGCGCCTGCTGGCCTACCAGTCGCTGCACTTTGACCGGCAGCATGTCGAGGAGCGCGAGCGCCAGGTGGCCCAACTGGGCGCCAGCCTTCGGGCGGCCTTCCCCGGGCAGGCGCGGTATACCCGCCTGCAGGTGGCGTCCACCATTTTGGAGGACAACCCCACGTCCGGGTCCCAGGAGCAGCACGTTGCGGAGGGCGATCGGTCGAAATTGGCCCTGCTGGCCTCGGTGACCGGGCTGCACCCGGCGACGGATGTTCTGGCCATGGAGGCCCTTTGGCCCGGCCGGACGGCCGGGCATGCACTGTCCTCCACTCAGCCGGAGCTCTTTGATACGGAGCCCCGGGTGGCCGAGGCCATCCGGATGGCTGTCGCGAGCGAGGTTCACCGGGGACAGCTGCCCGACTGGGTGGCCGGGTTCCCGATGATGGTCAAGCTTGGCGCCATCATCGATACTTACCGCACTGCGCTGGCTATCCCGCCCTTCCAGTACCTGAATCCCCGCGCACAGTTGGTGCATCGTCTTCCTCCGGACGACAATCCGGAGACCGACGACAACTCCAACGAGCCTGGGCCTGATGCGAGCCCCGCCGAGGCGCCCCCCCTCACCCCTGCCCAGGCAGCCCTGCTGCGCTTCGACCCGGAGGCCACTTCCAGCTCGTACACCTGGCTCGAGGCGTTAACTGAGTAGCCTCCTCCCCTCCTCTCCCCCTCCCCCACCATCCCCTCCGGGACTGCGCCGAAGGGAGGAGAAAGTGAGAGCGAGAGAACACCGCAGCCGATCAGCCGGGTGCCCCCCCACCCACCCCCTGGCCTCCTTGCTGTATTCTGCCGTCCTTTCTCTCTCTCTCCCTCCCTCTCTGTCTTCCACACCCCCGAGCCCCTTTGGGGCCCTTTCTTCGCATCTCCCCGGATCAGTATCCCACTTTGTCCTTGTAGAACCTCCCCTCCCTCTCCCATCACCCTAGAGCCAGTGTATGGTGACACCATGCGCCATAGGGCACGATGTCTCCCCCCCCCCCCCCCCC
>NW_009242978.1:1310287-1312996 GCF_000388065.1 Fonticula alba
CCCCGCCGCCACTCTCTGGTGCACCGGCGGCGCCGTGTCCCGCGGACCAGCCCACCCCCATTACACCATTGTGCGACCCCCTCCCTCCTTTCGATTCTCCAGGGGGGGGGGGGGGGAGTGATGTGTGTGTGTGTGTCTTTTTCTCCTCTCTGCGCGCACATCCCCCCTCTGCACTCCGGCGAGGAGAGAGCGACAGAGAGAGAGAGAGAGATCGGGGGAGAAAGAAACAGAGGGGGCGGGGGGAATGGGAGATATATGCCCACGCGGACTGGGACGTGCCACACCAGGCGCAGACATCAGAAGATGTCGAAATCGTCGTCCAGGGGAGCGGCGCTCTTGGGCTTCTTGGCCTTGGAAGAAGTCTTCTTGGCCTTGGGAGGGGCCGCCGAAGAGGCAGGAGCCGCTGCCGCCGCCGCCGCCGCCGCAGGAGCAGGGGCAGCAGCGGACGTGGTCTTCTTTTTGCGGCTCGAAGAGGAGGTCACCTGCTTGGCCGGCGCGTCACCGAAGATATCCAGGATATCAGCATCGGCGACGGCGGCGGCCGGCTTCTTGGCGGGCTTCGCGGTCTCCTTGGCCGGGGCGTTGGCAGCGGGAGCCGCGGAGGAAGCCACGGGGGTGGATTTGGGTGCCGGAGAGGCGGCCGCGGCCGCCGGCTTGGCCGAGGAGGCGGCAGCAGCAGCAGCAGCAGCAGCGGCCGGCTTGGCCGGAGAGGCAGCAGCAGCAGCGGCGGCGGTGGTGGCGGCAGCGGCGGCCGGCTGCTTGGGGGCAGGCTTGGCCGCCGGCACGGTCTTCGTGGCAAAGAGCAGATCATCATCATCATCGCTGTCCGAGAGGGCCAGCACCTTGGCCGCCGGCTTCTTGGCCGCCGCAGTGGGGGCCACCGCAGCAGGCACCGGCGTGACAACCGGCAGGACGGCAGGGCTCGAGGCGACGGCCGCCGAAGTCCCGGACGAGGCGCCCGCCACGGCGGCCACATGCGACGGCAGGCGCCGGGCAGCCATGCGCGGCCGACCACGCGCCGCCGACTTGAGCACAGTCGGCGCGGCCGGCGGCGCGGCCGGGTTTGTCGAGGCACCGGTGCCGACGCTGGACGGGGCAGCTGCCATGTCGGCGGGGTCGGTGCTGCGGCTGCTGGACGAAACGGCACCAGGGCGCTTGGGCGGCATGCCCATGCCCATGATGGGGATGGCGGCGGCATTGTCACCGAAGCGACTGGCCAGGAGGCTGCCAGCGCGCTTGGACGCCACACCGTCACTCGACGACGATGACCCGAACCCCCCATCTGAGGAGGAATGCCCGCTGTCCGAGACATTCCCGCCGGGCGGCGCCAGGGGATCCTCCTCGGAGGCGGGCTGGGCAGGCTTGCGTGGGCGTGGGGCAGGACCGCCCATGAAGATCGGCGGCTCCTTGCCGCCAAACAAGCCGGACACCAGCTTGTTCTTGGCCACGGCGCCGCCGGCCGCGGCCGGAGGAGGAGTGCCGGAGGCGGCCGCGGCCGGCTTGGCCGCCGGGACACTGACTGACGCCAGCTTGGAGAAGGGGTCATCGCTGTCCGAGTCCGAGTCCAGCAGGACCACACGCGAGGTGACCACGGGCTTGGCGGCAGCCGGGGGCGGAGTGGCCACCTTGGCCGCGGCCGACGGGGCCTTGCTAGAAGAGCCAAAGGCAAAGTCGTCCTCATCATCGGAGGAGAAAAGCCCGGAGGGCTTGGGCCTGGCTGCAACCGGGGCACTGGTGGCCGGCTGGGCGGCCTTCTTCGAGGCGGCCAGGAAGGGGTCATCGCTCTCGTCGCCACTGTCGGACAAAGTGAGGATGGCCGGGCTGCGAGCCGGAGCCGGAGCCGGAGTGGGGGTGGGGGCGGTCGCAGGCGCGGGCGCGGGCTCAGCCACCGGGACTGGGGCAGGTGCCGAGGCGGCGGGCTCCGGGGCGGTCACCTTCGCCGGGGCAGCCGAGGTCGGGGCAGATACCGGGGCGGGCTTCGCCGCAGACAGGATATCATCATCGTCATCGTCATCATCATCGTCGAACATGGAAATGGGGCGCCGGGCGGCGAAGGATGGCTTGGTGGCCGCCGCAGGAGCCGCCGCAGGAGCCGCCGCGGCCGCTGGCTTCAGCTTGCTGAAAATATCGTCATCCTCATCGTCATCATCGTCGTCGAAGAAGCTGATGGGTCTCCGGGCGGCCGGGGCCGCGGCCGCGGCGACAGGCGCGGTAGCCGGGGCCGCGGCAGCAGCCGGAGCCGCGGCAGGGGCCGGAGCCGAGGCAGAAGCAGCGGGAGCGGGCTCGGCAACAGGGGCCGCAGCGGGTGCGGGCGACTTCGCCGCAGCCGGGGCAGCGAAGAAGTCGTCATCGTCATCCTCCCCGTCGGAGAACAGCAGGCCGATCTTCTTCTTGGCCGGGGCCGCAGCCGCGACCGTCGCAACAGGGGCCGCGGCCGCGGCAGCCGGAGTCGCAGTCTCGGTCGCCGCCGGGGCCGCGGCAGGGGGCGCGGCCGACTTCGGAGCGAAGAGGGACAGGTCGTCATCCTCACCGTCGGACCCATCGAACAGGCTCTTTTGGGCAGCGGGCACGGCCCGGGCCGCGGCGGCAGCGGTGGTCGTGGTCTTCTTCGGGGCAAACAGGTCGTCGTCATCGTCCTCATCATCGTAGTCAAAGAAGTTCTGACGGCAAAGTAGGAGACGAGGCGGGGCGGGACGGGGCGGGGCGGGG
>NW_009242978.1:1313296-1321118 GCF_000388065.1 Fonticula alba
CGCACCGTCCCTGGGCCCTCCACGCAAGCGCAGAACAAGCACGTAACTCTTCGAGCGTCGGAGGATGTGTGTGGGCGGGGCGGGGCGGGGCGGGGTAGGGCGGGGCAGGGCAGGGCAGGGCGGGGCGGGGCAGGGCAGGGCAGGGCGGGGCAGGGCAGGGCGTTAGCGAGGAAGAGAGACCGAGAAGGGGACAGGCAGAGGGCCGCCGAAGGGGAGACAAAGCAACATACCCGGGAGAAGCGGGACTTGGCCGGAGCTGCGGACACGTTGGTGCGAGCCTGAGGCACGGCCCCGTCCGAGTCGGCATCAGAGTCGACCCCGGCGAAGCGGACCTGGGGCGCGGCCGCAGGGGCAGCAGCCGGAGCCGGACCATCGGCGGTGTCAGAGGCAGGGACAGTGCCATCGGAGCCAGGGGCGGCGCCGGCGGCGGCGCCGGCGGCGGCGCCGGCGGTGGCGGTGGCGGCCTCGTCGTCGGTGGCCCCCTCGTCAGTGGGAGGGCCACCGGCAGCGGCAGCAGCCCCGCCGGCAAGCGAGTTGGCCAGCATGGCGGCCAGACTGCTGCGGTCGGCAATCGGGCCGGTGTCGATGACCGACAGGGGGCCCTCCGGCGAGGGGGGCCGGACGGGCTCATCGCCGGTGGTCGGAGTCGGGGGGACAGAGCTGGTGGGGGTGGTGCCCGGCAGGGGGGGCGGCGGCGGCGGCGGCGGCGGCGGACCACCAGCACCCGGGGGTGGAGGAGGCGGCGGCGGCGGCGGCGGCGGCGGCACCCCACCGGCCGGAACATCCGCCGGGGAGCCGGCCACGGGGCCGGAGGCCGCGGGGGCTGCCTGCGTGACTGACGGGATGACCATCGGCTCCAGGAAGGAGGCCATGTTGGTTCGGAGGTAGGATGCCGTGCCAATGACGAAGGGCAGCGGCCGATGCGAGTAGGAGCTCTGTGTATGATGGCGAGGCGGCGTGGGAAGTGGCGGGAAAGGGAGCAGGGAGGGGGGAGACAGGGATCAGCATGGGGCCTGGCCACTGAAAGTGTGGAGAGGAGGGCCAGGGCAAAGAGGGAGAGAGAGAGAGAGAGAGAAAGAAAGAAAACGGGAGGCAAGAGTCGGGGGGGGGGGAGGAAGTCGCACGGTCAGCGAGGCCGATACAGCGCCCGGGGTGGCGGCATCATCCGGCTCGGCGATGGTCGGGCTGGTCGGGACATTGGGCTGCATGAAGGTGCTCTCGAAGACCGAGAAAGCGTCCGCCAGGGCGGTGGTGTACTTGGGGATGAGGATGGCATCGAGCTGCTCGCGAGTTGGCGGCTTGGCCGGGTCCAGCTGCTCGGTCCGGGACTCGGGCTTGGCCGGGGCCAGGCCCACGCGAACGGGCGAGAAGTCGGTCGGGGTGACGACGCGCTTTGGGTAGGGGGGCGAGGTGGGGACGCACGGGGACCGTTAGCGAGGGAGGCAGGGGAGGAGTGGGGCGGAAACGAATGGGTGGGATGGGGAAGGGAAACGCGCTGAGACAGGAAGGGGGGGTGGGAGGGGAACACGGTACGTTTTCGACGAACTGACGGTTGGCGATCATGTTGAACTCGTTGAAGGAGTTCTGCACCAGGGTCGAGGCGTCCTGGGCAGAGAAGATCAGGTTGTCCAGTCGGGAATTCACCTCGGAAGTCCGGGCGATGAGACGCTCACTGAACTGCTCGAGATATAGTCGAAGCTGTGGGCGGGGGACGGGGAACGGGGGACGGGGGGGGGGGGAGGGAGTTGGATGGTGAGTGACTGCAGCATGCCCGGGTGGAGGAGCAGGAACAGAGGCGAGGGGGAGGAGACCGGAGGAGACACGCACCCCGGCATCACTGGCGAGAGTCCATTGGTCACTGCCGACAGCGGCACGCATCTGCTCAAAAGACCAGGGCTTCTCCCAGACAGCAAGCCCGGCTGCGGAGGGAGGCGAGAGAAGGAGGCACGAAGGGGGGGGGGGGAGGAGTCAGAGGAGGGGGAAGCCAGGGGAGGAGGAAACCAGGGAGGGGCCAGGGGGGATGGGGCCGAGGAAGGTGCACATACAGCCGTCACCAGCCGACCCGGCCACGGGGGCGCTCGGATCACTGGAAGACATCGTGGGGGGGGGGGGCCGCGGTGGGGTAAGAACCGATGGAAGGGGCTGGGGGGTGGAGCCGAGAAGGGGAAAGGGGTGGGGGATGGGGAGGGGGGGGGAGAAGGAGATGCGGTGCCCGGCGGCCCCTCGGGTCGGTGGGCAGCAGCCCGCCTCAGAAATGGCCAGCCCCACCGGAGGAAAGTGGAACAATAACACGGCAGCCGGGGTGGGGGGGGGGATGGAGAACCCCACAACAATTGCGTGTGTGTGTGTGTGTGTGTGTGTGTGTGTCTCAGCCACCGAGAGGACACCAAGGGTCACCGCACAGCGACAACCGAAGCCCGCGCGCGGAGGGGGGGGGAGGGACGTTCTCGCCCCATCCCAGGTGAGTTCGGGCGACCATCGCCACCTGTTTGGGGGCAGGGGACAGGGCGGAGGGGGGGGGGGGGGGGGGGACCCCAGCCGCCCAGGGGGACACCGGCCGGCCGAGGGCCAGCGAGCGCACAAGACACACACGCGGGGATGGCCTGATGCACATCAGCTCATGTCCGGGCCTCGCGGCCAGGCACCGGCGGCGGCAACGCGGGAGTCAGCATAGCGGTGAAGGCGGAGATGCAGGTGCGCTCTTGCACGGGCCCGGGAGGGTGACTGGGGGTCGGGGGGGGGGGGGGGGGGGGGAAGGAACCCAGCCACGCAGGTGGAGACCGGCCGGCCGATGGCCAGCGATCGCACACGAGAGACACGCCCCCGGGAAACACACCGGCAGGCGCTCTCCGAGAACCAACGCGCTGCAAGAGAGTGACCCCTCGCGCCCCCCCTCGATTCGGTGACCGGAACCAGGGCACATATGTGCGTCTCTGCCCCCCCCTCCCCCCGGGGGAGGCAGCCGAGAGCTCACACACAGCCCGACCCGCGGCGGAGGCCGCCTGCCCATGATGGCTCGCAGCAGTGTTCCTCATGCCCCCCGAAAAAAGGGCCAGCCGGGGGGGGGAGGGGGACCACACCGGCCGGGAAAGCGACAACAACAAATCGCCCCTCCAGAACAGTGGGGGTAAAATTCACCAAGACCCTGGCTCGGTGCAGGGGGGCAGGCTGCATGACCTGTGTGCCGACGGATGTGCCACTCGCCTCGTGATGGATCCCCAGGTGGTCTGTCCGGTGATGTGGTGGAATTGTGTTTCCGTCGGGATAACGTGCCTGGTCGGGTGTCTTCTCGGGCGGCTCCCGGCCCATGGTTCACCATGCGAATGTGTTCCCTACCCCGGTGCCCATCCGCTCGCTGGTGGGCGCATACTTGCTCCTCGCGACGGGGTGCGCGGCCCCCGGATGCGTGCCGGACAACGGAGGCCGGGGGCGAAGTCGCCCAGACCAGGTGCCGGCCTCGAGGGTTGGGCTCTCAATTCCTTGGGGGCTTCGGGCGGTCGGCGCGGCCCCGGGCCGCTGGATTTGCCGGCCTGTATGGCATGGCGTGAGCTCGGGGCGGGCGCGATGATCCTGAGGGTCATTTTAAATTCCGTCTGCTCGAGACCGCCGCGGCTTCCTCACCGAGTCTCCGGGGGAAGAGTTCTCCGGGGCCGGGAGGGAGGCAGGACGACCCGGGGTAGTGAGGAGGCTGTTGGGGCCTTTGTCCTTCTTTGCACCGCAGGGACCCCGGCGACTGGGGGGACCGTTTGGATATTGTGTGCGTCTGTGCATGGCACTGTCTGTGCTCACAGGCGGGGCGGCAGGACTTGGTCTGCCCGGGTGGTGGCAACGAGCCGCAAGGAGTGGAAACACGGATAACCGAGGGCCAGACCCCGGGCCGGAATATGGGCCGAGCGGGAGGACCCCCCCCCCCCCCCCCGAGCAAGGCAACGAGCGGACTCTCGTATGGTGTGGCTCATCCGAACCACCTGTGTCCCTCCCCGGGGGGGGGGCGGAACAGAGACCCCCCTGCGAAGTGTCGGCCGGGAGTGCGGGGGGTGCACATGTACGGGGCTCTGCACCCATGATTGGGGCAACGCCCCTGCCCGCCCCCGGGCCTTACTCGCCTCGAGCACGGGGTGCGGGCGCGTCCGCGGGCATGGCAACCGTTCGCCAGCCAGAGGGGGGGGGGGGGGGAATTGGTGTGCGCGCAAGTGTCCTGGGTACGGTGAGGACCCCCGTAGCTTTTGCGGGACATCCCCATGAAGAGAGGGACGGGACAATATTCGGGTGGATATTTAAATGTTATAATAAGAAGACAGCCCCCCCCCCCTGCCTCCCTGGGGAGCTCGCGGGTGGGGACGGGCATTATGGTGGCCGCTGCCCACCGCACACGGGGGGGGGGGGGCGATGTGAGCTCTTCATGCGAGGGCCCGGCGGACGGGGCGCCGCCCGAGGGCCACCTTCTCGGCCGAAAAAGGACATGCCCTGCCAGCTGAAGGGGGTGGGGCGCGCAATGCCCGCTTGGGAGCCGGAGAGATGCCCAGGCGTCGGCCCAGGTGCGCCAAGATCTTGGCGCTGTTGCGCACGAACACGCGCGCGTGGCCCCCGGGCATGCCCCGGCACTCTGGCCAGGGGCGGGGCGTTTGGGTCTCGTGCGGGGACTTTCGGCCGGGCCTCCGCCTGTGGCAGGGCACCGCACTGTTGTGCTCCCGCCCCGCCCCCCCCCCCCCCCTTGGCGGTTCGGGGGGGGGGCGGTAGTCTTTTCACATCAGCGACCGGGCGGAGGAGCGTTTCGGCCTTCGGTCCGGCGCCCGGCCAGCGAGGATGCACTTGCGTGCCGGTCCCCGGCCTCCAGGCCTGGGGGGGCTCGGAAGCCAGGGGCAGGACGCGCCCTGCCTGCAGACCAATCGGCGCTGCTCGGCCCATCTGGCCCGGGAGAAATAATCATCTCCGCTCATGAATGTGTGGGTGTGTGCCCCGTCTCCCCCGCCCCCTTCAGGGGCCGTCTCCGCCGGGGTCGTTAGGCCGTTTGCCGGCCGATGGCATACGTAAGGGCCGCCCGCCGGTGCCCCGGCCGCGGGGAGGAGGGCAGCCGGCCCCGGCGCCTGGGGGGCGGGACGGGGGAAGGCGACGGCCAGGTCCAGGAGGCGCCCTGCGCCCCCTTGGGCGCGCGGAGGTCGGGGGGATGCATCTGCGGCAGCGTGGAACTTTGGTCGCACTAGCCCGACCCCGGCTTGACTGGTCGAGCGGGCGCTTGAAAGGGTGGGGGGGGGGGGGTGCCCACATCGGCCTTATGCAACGGGGGAGATTGTGCTCAACCTTCCGGCCGGAGGCGAACTCCGCCTCTGTCAACGCGGCCCGGCGATGATGAATCCCGGGCGAAGTGCATGCGTTATCACCAGGCACCCATGGCTGCGAGGCCCCAGGCCCGGGCGCGTCGGCGCCCGGCTGCGGCTCGCCCTGGGCCAGGGAACTGGCGCCCGGGCGTGCGGTTCTCCCTCGGGCCCGCGCCTCCGCGCCTGGCCTTGATGCGGGGGGGGGGGGGGGGGAGGGGGGGGGATCTTCCTTCTCGGAAGGGGCTCGCAGCTGTTTTCCCCCTGGCTCGGCTCATCCTGCGCGGCCCCTTGGGCCTGGCACCCCCGGCCCAGGAGCAGGCCGGGGCTCGGGTGTAGTCGTGCGAGGAATGCACTGCCACGCTGGGCCAGGCAAGTTCTTCGGCGGAATGCCAGCCCCCTTGCCCGGCCCCTGCCTTGGTGGAAGAAGACATCTACATGCACACACACATGCACGCGCACACACACACACACACACACACACACACACACACGCACACACGTACACCTGGCCCCGGGCCTGGTGCTAGATCGCAAGGCCAACCGGCGGGCGCAGATCTCTCCCCCTGTCCTTCTCTTGCCCTTTCTTGACCTGGGCCCTGCCCATGGCCCATGCGCGTGCATGTGCGAGCGCGGCCAATCGGACTGGGCTGTTTCCCGGGCTGGACGACCGCCCGCTGCCGGACGCCTCAGCTACGGACCGAGCGCATGACGAATGCCCCGACTTCCTGCTGCCACGGGCGGCTAGAGCTTCCCCCGCGCCTCCTCCCTCCGGGCCTTCCCCCGGAACTGCCGCACATGTGCGTGTGTGTGTGTGTGTGTGGGGGGGGGGGGGTGTGGGGGGGGGGGGGGGAGGGGGGGGAGGTGGCGGCGAGGCCAGTCGGGGGGGTTTTGCCCCAGGCTCATCCTCCTCCCCCACACAGACAGCCTCTCGGGGCCCCTCTTGCAAGCCCTTCTCCGGGCTCGATGATCTACAACAGGGAGCAGGATGCATGTAAAGAGCACCGCCAGCCAGGTCCATGCCCTCCCCCCCCCCCCCCCCCCCCCCCCCCCCCCCAACCTGCTTCCGCCTCGTAACTCGCTCCCTGCCCCTTTCCCGCGCGCGCTGAAGCCATGAGCGAGAACACCTTCCCCGATGAGGGGATCACCCAGACCACGACCCCGCCGTCGTCCTCGCCGCAGCTGTCGGCCGATTCGCCGGACATGTCCTCTGCCGAGTCCGAGTCCCTGCCGGATCTCTCCAAGCCCGAGACCCCCGTCAAGCCGGAGAAGCTGACCCTGTCGACGTCGCACCTCTCGCCCGGTGGCCCGCGGCGCGGGTCGCACCCGAACGCCAGTCCCGCACGCCGGGCCTCGGCCGCCGGTCCCAGCCCAGGCCCCATGGACATCGAGATGGGAAACCGCCTGTCAAGCAAGCGCCCCTCCATTGTTTCCCACACGTCGGTCAATTCCAGCAACTCGGGGATCTCATCGGCCCCGAGCCGCCGGTCCAGCATCCTGGTCCCCCTGTCGAGCATGATGGACATGGATGATAGCTACTCCCAGCCCATTCAGTCCGTGAACCTCACCTGGTCCGGGATCGTTCATCGTGTGAATGTGCGTGCACCCTCCCCGCCCTCGGCGGCCGGGCGGCCGGCCGGGGCCACTCTCTCCTGCTGGGTGGCCATGGCTCCGGCTTGCGCTCGGCCTCCTCTGGCCACTGTGTTGTGCCCCTTTCCTTCTCTGTTCCTGACGTCAAGATCTCCCCCCCCCCCTCTTTCTCTCTCTCTCTCTCTCTCTCTCTCTCCCTCTCTCCTCTGAACACTGCCGTCTTTCCTCACAAAGGTCCGCACCGGGCCCATCTTCCGCAAGAAGACCGTCGAGAAGACCATCCTCGACGATGTGTCCGGGCAGGCTCTCCCCGGGCGGCTGCTGGCCATCATGGGTCCCTCGGGTGGTGGCAAGACGTCCCTGTTGGATTCCATCAGTGGGCGCCTGCGCACCCGGGCCGGCACGGTTCTTGTCAATGGCAAGCCCATCCCCCGGCACTTCCGCAGTGTCTCGAGTTACGTGATGCAGGACGACCTGCTGGTGGAGACCCTGACGCCGCGCGAGCTGCTCACCTTCGCGGCGCGCCTGCGCCTGTCGCCGAAGCTCACGGCCAGGGACATCGCCGAGCATGTCAACAACCTGCTCAATCGACTGAGCCTCACGCGGTCGGCGGACACGCGCGTCGGCAAGCCCGAGGGCAAGCAGCGTGGCCTGTCGGGCGGTGAGCGCAAGCGCACGGCCATCGCCTACGAGATGATCACCAACCCGTCGCTTCTCTTCCTGGACGAGCCGACCACCGGCCTGGACGCGTTCATGGCCCTGCAGCTGATCGAGCTGCTGAAGGCCCTGGCGGCCGAGGGCCGGACCATTGTCACCACCATCCACCAGCCGAGCTCCGACATTTTTGGCCTTTTCGATGATTTGCTGTTGCTCTCCGGCGGCAAGGTACGACCTGTCTCTCTCTCTCTCTCTCTCTC
>NW_009242978.1:1324168-1325309 GCF_000388065.1 Fonticula alba
GGGGTGAATACAGAGGGGTGGGGGGGAGGGCCGAAGCAAGGCAAGCAGCTGCAATTTGGCTGTGATGTGTGCACTTGACACCCCCACGGAATGTGCACATGCCGGATGTCAATAAGAGAGCAGCTCCTTCCTCTTCTGCCATCGGGAAAGGCCTTGCGCTGCCTCGACTGCCTGCTCGCTCCTCGTCCCCCCCCCTCCCCGCCCCGCCCCGCCCCTGTCCTTTTTGCCGGGCGTGCTTCTCTCCTCTATGCGTGCATTTAGATGAATGCAGTCGCTCCTTTTTTGACAAGCGATGCGCTCATGGGAGGGTGCACACAGCAGGACCGAAATCACACTACCGGAGCTGAGGGGGGGGGGGGGGGGCAGGTGCAGAAACACCGCATGTGGCGGGGGGGGGGGGGGGGGGGGGGGAGGCGCGAGGAGTCGCTTCGCAAACAGCCAGGGTGTTGAACAAGAGGGCCCCGAGGAAAATTGTGTGTCTTTCACATGCGAAGCTGTGTAATGCCCCCGCGAGCAGCACCGGCCACGAGGAAAGCGAGCGAGGAAAGGCGAGGAGAGGGCACATGGGGAGAGCGAGACAAGCCGGGAAGAGGGGGCGGCCATTGGAGGAGATGTGTGTCTGACCAGGAAGAAGCGCCATGCATGACGCCTGGCTGGGCATTTCTTCTGGGCCATTTTTTCGGGGGAGGGTGGGGGAAGGGCGGGACGCCGGAGAGGGGGAGAGAAGGGGCGCGGATCAGTGGATGCGCGGCTCGGAATGGATGGGGAGGGGATGGGGAGGGGATGGGGAGGGGATGGGGAGGGGAGGGGGAAGAGAGGAGAGCAAAGCCGTGATGCTCGCGAAAAGGCGAGGCACATCCGGCCGGGAGAAACTTAGGACCGTGCCCCAGGCTTCTCTCTCTCTCTCTCTCTCTCTCTCTCTCGCCACCGGGGCACACTGGTGGCCCTGAGTGCCCTCATCCGCGCCCCCACCCCCTCCGGCTGCCTTTCCTCCCCGCCCTACTCGATGCCGCTCGCCCGCGTGCACACAGGCACAAAGGCAAGGGAGCAAGCGAGTGGAGCAGCACGTGGTGCTGGGAGGAGAGCACGAGGGAGGGGGGGAGGGGGGGGGGGCAAGCGGCAATGACGGGGCATGTGTGTG
>NW_009242978.1:1325692-1327841 GCF_000388065.1 Fonticula alba
CCCCCCCCCCCCCCCCCCCCCGCCTGTCTACTCTTCACAGGTCGCCTATCTTGATGAGGGCCACTTTGCTGTTCAGTACTTCGCCGACCTGGGCTATGTGTGCCCGAACTTCAGCAACCCCTCGGACTTCTTCATGAAGATTCTTCACTCGCAGTCCGAGAGCGATGCCTTCCGCGTGCGCTCCATCACCGACAGCTACCTTAAGCAGAGCCAGACGCGCGAGGCCCTCCGGTCGCCGGTGGACGTACGTGTGCCCCATTCGTCGGCCCACTTTTTTTTTTGCGCCCCCATCTCGGGGGGCTGGCCTCGGAAGCCGACTTTCCTCTCCTTCTCTGACACCCGGTGCAGGTTCCCCAGCTCAAGATCTCCCAGCCTCAGCGGGCCTCGCCCATGATGGAGTTTATCACGCTCTTCAAGCGCAGCACCCTCATGTACCAGCGGAACCCGGTGACCCTGGGGGCGCGTCTGGGGCAGACCATTTCCACGGCCCTCATGTGTGGTCTCTTCTTCTACAAGTTGGACCTGACCCAGGCCGGCGCATCTGGCCGCAGTGGGTCTCTCTTCTTCTTGACCTCCTCGCTGGTCATGTCCTCCTGCATGACCTACGTCCTGACCTTCCCCATGGAGACGCGTTATCTGATGCGCGACAAGCTCAGTGAGATGTACTCCACCAGCGCCTACTACTGGGCCAAGTTCTTCAGCGAGCTCCCCTGGACCATGATGTTCCCGGTGATTTTCGCCCTGATTGCCTACTTCATGGTTAATCTCCACCTGACTGTGGAGAAGTTCTTCATTCATCTGCTGGGCCTTTGGCTGGTGACCAGCTTGTCGACGTCGATGGGGTGCGTGATGTTTGTGCTCGGGGGGCGGTGTGGAGGAGCAGGGGGCGGGCCCGGGCATGCCCTTTGTACAGGGGGCGGTTTCGGCTTGCCTTCTCTTCTTTTTTTTTTCTCCGCCTCTCTTTCGGGGGAAGGATCTGGCAGAGGCCCTTCAAAATGGCTGACCGTTTGTGCCCCCCCCCTGGTCCTCTCCTCCATGTAGTATTGCGATTGGCTCGATGTTCGAGCATGCCGAGGTGGCTGTGACCGTGGCCCCGACGAGTATTGTCCCGCTGATGGTGCGTAGGCGCGCATAGATTCGGGGCAGGCGCGAAAGGGCAGAGCACGCCCGCGGGGGGACCGGAAAGCGCGCCCCGCTCTGCACTCGCCTATGCCCCACTCTCTTTTTTTTCCCTTCTCTCTGCCTGTCAACCTAACCGCGGCACTTTCTTGTCCTCTGTCCCTCCTCCCCCCTTCTCCTCTCGCGGCCCTTCCTCCCTTGCGCTTGCGCAGGTGTTTGGTGGCTTCTTCGCGCAAGCCGACCGGATGCTGGTCTGGCTCAACTGGATCCAGTATATCTCCCCGCACAAGTGGACCTTCCAGGCGCTGATGATTAATGAGTTCCGTGGCCGGCTCCTCACCTGCGCGCCAAATGAGTTTATCCAGACGCCCTCTGGCCCGGTGTGTCCGATCACCACCGGCGAGCAGTTCATCGAGTCCTTCGGCATGAAGCCCACCACCCGGGTCATGTGGAAGTCCCTCTGGATGTTGGCCATCCTGTTCATCTCCCTCCGCCTGATTGCCTGGTTCTTCCTGGTCCTGCGTACTCGTCGTCTGACCCGGACCCGGACGCAGTAAGCGGCAGTCTGTCCCCCCCCCCCCCCCTGCCTTTCTCTTTGTTGCTCCATCCGTGAGTGCCTGTTTTTTTTTCGGCCAATGCGTGGTTTTCCCTTTCTCTCTCTCCCTCCCCTTCTCCTATGTTTTTCCCCCGCTTCGCAGTCGGCAGTTTCCTCCGCGACCCGGGCTCTTTCCCCCCTTGTCCTTGTTGCCCCTTTCCCCCTCTTCCCCCTTTTCTCCCCTATAGAGTGAATGACAGTGTTCATTTTTCTTTGTCCCTTCCCTTTTCCCCCTTGACTCAGAATATATCTTCCTATCTTTCCCTGTGTTTGTGCTGTTGCCTTCCCCCGTACCCCGCTCCGGGCACCCTCACCCATCCTTTCTCTCTCTCTCTCTCTCTCTCACACACACACACACTCCGCCGCTCGGTTTTCTAACTGTGTTGCTATATTGCTCTCTGCTGAGGGAGGGGGGATGTGCACACCGGGGTGAAT
>NW_009242978.1:1328903-1331205 GCF_000388065.1 Fonticula alba
GGGGGGGGGGGGGGGGTTTAGCCGAACCAGGCGTTCTTGTTGCTCGGGCTTTGGACGGCGCTGTTGCTGGCGCTGACCGACTTGCTGGAGGCGGATGTGCACTTCTTGCAGGATCTCCCACAGCCCCGGCAGCCGGAGGTCCCCTGGGAGTACTGCTCGGCGATGTCGCGGACCTTCTTGAAAAGAATGTCATTGATCTTGGAGATGCGCGCATGGGTGGTGCGCAGATCGCGCGAGTCGAGGGCCAGGATGTCGAAGAGGGCCACGAAGTCGGCCCCGATCAGGTGCAGGCGCTCCGGGATGGGGGCCGAGCAAACCGCCTCGTCGGAGCATGCGCGCACCGACGACTGGGCCAGCTGCTGGGCCGTCTGGCTGGGCCCGAGGACCACCTCGCTGCCGGCCCCGCCGGCAACCATGCCGCCGAAGCCGAAGGACGCCGAGGAGGAAGTGTCAAGCATGGGGCTGGCCGAGTCGGTGGGCATCTTCCGGCCGGCGGCGGCATTGGCGGCGGCGGCGGCGACCGGCGCGCCGACCGGGGGAAGGTGCTGGCCCGACTCCTGGAGGATGGCCTCCACATCCTCCTCATTCTCGATGTACCCATCCTCGCCGCGGGAAACGAGCTCGATGCGCGCGCGCATGGCCCGCTCCAGCTGGACCAGGGCCTCGACAATCTCCGGGGTGATGATCTCGTCGGTGGACCGGCGCCCGGTGGCGGTGTCGGCGTCCGGGCCGTCGCCCATGCCGGCATCCATGGCAGTCGGGTCGTCATCGTCGCCGGCGCGGGTGGAGCTGCCCCGGCGCTTGGAGGAGCTCTTCTTGCTGCGGCCGGACTTGGAGGACTTGCCGCCGGCGCGGCGCCGGTGGCTGCGACCGCCCTCGTCCTCGTCGCTGAAGAGCTCATCGCCGGACATGACCCCGCTGCCGGCGGCCGGGCCATGGGCATTGCGGTTGCGATCTTGGATCTTGTGGATCTTCTCCACCTGGCGGTTGTGGAACTCCACCATTTCCTGGTTGGTCCGGCGGAGTTGCTGCAGCTCGGCGCGCAAGTTGTCGATGGTCAATTGCGACTCGACGGCCAGCGACTCGTGCTTGTCGATGATTTCGGCATCGCGCTTGGTCTGGGTCTCGAGCTGCTGCATGCGCAGGGTCACCTCGGCCAGGGCGTCGGTGGCCTTGGAGACGATGGAGTTGATGCGGCCCTCGTCATTGACCCCGGCTTCGATGATCTTGGCCTTGAGCCGGTCGACCGTGGTCATCAGGTCGTCCACTTCGTCCTCGGTCCACAGGCGCATGCCGATGAACTTGTTGAACACCTGGGCCAGGAAGGCCAGGTTCAATTCGCGGCGCTTGCTCTTCAGCGTGTCGGAGGACAGGTGCTTGCGGCAGTCGACGGCCGCCGCGGCGCGCAGCAGCACCCGGTGCCGGGCGGTGTCATCCTCGGCGTCGATGGCCTCCTGCACCATGTCGCGACCCACCTGCCGCGGGGCCAGGGCATTCAGCAGCCGGAGCAGGACCATGCCATCGGCCAGGTCCTCGGTGAAGTTGGTGATGCGCCGATCGGTGCCGGCCTCCTCGCGGCCGCCATTGGCATAGCCACCCCCCCGGCGGAGGTGGTAGTTGACCCAGCGCAGGAGAAGCGCCTCCGGCGGGAGGTCATTGAATTCCTGCAGGGTTTCCTGCTTGTTCATGAGCAGCACCAGCTCCGGATGGTCATTGACACACACCGTGTGCAGCAGGAACACGCGCATCACCTGCCAAAGGATGCCCATGATGATTTTGCGGTTCCCATGGACGATGTCCATCGGCCCGGCATTGACCAGCGGCACGCCGAGCTTGTTCAGCCCCTCCAGGGCCAGGTTGGCATTGGTGGTGGCCTCGAAGATGTTCTTGCTGCCGACATTCTGCACCCCGTTGAAGCTGCCGCCGGAGGAGCTGGTGGAGGACCGCTTGGAGGATTGCTCCTTCATCTTCTTGAGGGCCACAATGTCGATGCCTCCGCGGAGCTTGCTCAGGTCCACGGTGCCCGGCCGGACGAGGTTGATGAAGCGCGCCAGGACGGCCCCATCGCGGCAGACATCGATCAGGTTGTCGGTCTTCAGCGGGAGGAGCTGCTTCAGATCGCGATCGAGGGCCAGGATGTCGTTCAACTCGTCGACGATGGCCTCGAACTCGGAGTCCTCGCTCCGGAAGAAGCTGCCCGACTCCAGCTGGACCATTGTTGCTTTGGTGGACGCCGCACGAGCGAAGTGACCTGTCCTAGAGAGGCAGAGGGACGACGGGAGGAGCGAATGGGGGGGGGGGG
>NW_009242978.1:1331310-1332204 GCF_000388065.1 Fonticula alba
GGGGGGGCTTCCGCGGGCTGTGTGCTTGCAAAAAGAAGGAAAGGGGGCAAGGAAGCGTGGCGTGACGTTTTGCTCTTCGGGCAGCGGAAGCGGGTCAACAGAGTGAGGTGCAAGGGGCCCAAGATCGTTGAAAGAAGGGTCAGTCACATTAGCCGGGCACAGATGGGTGACAAGCTCGAAAAGCGGAGCCCGGCAAGGGTGGGGGTGGGGGGGGGGGGCAGGGACGAGCAAAGGGCCGGCACGCTTGGTGCCCGGACGCCAGGGCAAGGTCGATATCTCTGGCGTTGCGGCTGGGCACTGGCGCACACCCACGGTACATGTCCGGGGGGACGCCCATCGGGCCCGGCGCGCTTTACCAGGAGGGGCCATGGCAGGTGGTGCGAGGGGCCGAGCCGAGGCTGGCCCTGACTCGAGGCCTTCTCAGGCGGCTGCGGCTGCGGCTGCGGCGGGAGGCGGGAGGCAGAGGCGGGCGAGGTGGCGGGAAGGGGGACTTCGCTCTTTCGAGCATTGCGGCAGGGAAAGCATGGACAGGGAGGAGGGGCCATGAGTGCGATGGACATACAAAGGGTGAGGCTGAGGTGTTGGTTGACACATCTCCCGGAGAGACCGCCACTGTCCTGCCTCTTGGGGTGGGGAGGGGAAAGGAGGGCCGAGCTGGGACGGTGTAGGTGTGTGTGTGTGTGTGTGTGTGTGTGTGTGTGTGTGTGTGTGTGTGTGTGTGTGTGTGTGCGCGTACATGTTGCCTGCTGCCGTTGAGCTTCCGAGCCTCGGCACACCTCCGCCTCCCCCTGCTCACCCTCTCCGCCGCGCCCATCGCCCGTGTGCCCCCCCCCCTCCCCCCATCGCCGTCACCCGTCTCCTGTTGCTATATTGCTCTCTGCTGAGGGAGGGGGG
>NW_009242978.1:1332893-1347117 GCF_000388065.1 Fonticula alba
GGCATGGACGCGGCCGGCGTCTGACCCGCGATCATCAGGATGGCACTGGTATCACCGGGACCATGGCCGGAAAATGGGGGCCCTTTCACCGGCACGCGCCCGACGGACAGCGTGCGCTTCCGGGCCGGCAGCCACTGGTGCTGGTCGAGGGTGTTGGGTCCTGGGAAGCCATTGTGGGCAAGGTTGGAGGTTCTGGACGTGTGGTCGATCAGACCCCACCCTGGCGTACCCTACCGCCACCGGCCACCGGCCACCGGCCACCGGCCACCGGGCGTCACCTCGCGCCCCTCCCCCCTCCCCCAGGTCAAGTCCACTGCAGGGGGGCGATAGAGGGGGGTCAAATACCGAGGCGCACCGCCCCCCCCCCTCCAAGTGGGGAGAACCCTCGCCATGGCCGGTATTTCCAGTTTTGAGGTCTCCTTCGCGGGCGCTGTCCCCCTCCCTGGGCCGATCTGCGAACAGGGCCAGCGGCCCGGGCCCTGTCCGAGCACCAGGGGTCAAGGCCCTGGAGAGATCGAGGAGGCTGGCCGCCGGTCAAGGTGTCTGCCTCTTGCGGGAGCTCCTCCGGGGGACCAACTCGACCGGCCGCGGCCGATCCCTCCACCACAGTCCCCGTGTCCCGGGACTGGCCTTGGCTTCAATCGGGTGGCTTGCCCGGTGATTGAAGTCCGGGAACCAGGGAAACACCGGTACCCCCCTCGCCCCCCTCCCCCCTCCCCCCGCCCCCCGGCACTAGGGGCAGAGACAGACCGTTTAGCTTGAGAAAAACCCGCCGCGCGGGGACGGGCCCCCGGCCGCGGGCGGGAGGCCACCAAGCAGCGACGAGAGCGCCTCGTCCGTGGGCCCGGCCCATGCCATCCATGGCGACCTGACAAACGCGGGGCGCCGAGTTTCAAGAGCGGCCTGCTGGGCGAACAGCCCAGCTCCTGGCCCCCCCCCCCCCCCTCCCTCCGCTCGCGTGCCACTTGACTCGATCCAGGCGTGCCCCGGCCGAAAAGGAAGGGTGGGGAGCAGGCGGAAGCGGCCGAGAGGCGTTGGCGTGGCCCCTTGCCACGGGACGCCATTGGGGCAGAGTACATTTCGGCCGTGCTTCCGTGCCCCGCCCTGCCCCGCCCCCTTCCCCCTCTCGCGCGGTCCACTTGCGATGCTTGAGGGCCTGGGCGCCCAAGCGCCGGCGGCTGGCCTGTGGCCGTGTATCGCCTGGAAGTTTCGAGCGCAAGCATAATGCCGGCCATGGGAAGCCCCCGCCCTGCCCCGCTCTTTGCGCGCCTCCCCCCCCCCCCCCGGCCTTCTTGCCCCTCCGCTGCTCCGAGGAAGACTTGAGACCCCCCTTCGGGAAAAACCACGCCTGGACAGGGTCCGGTGTCAGACAGTCGGCGAGAATGTCGTTTATGCCGGGAAATTGAGCGGTATCTCGCTTGCGGGACGCAAGCGCAGGGTACGCGCATGTATGTATGGCCTCCTGCCAGTGCGCCGGCGCCAACGCAGAGGCAGCTCGCTTATCGCAGTGCGTATGGGGCCCCGAGCGGGCTGCGGGGTCAATGCGCGCGCACTGGCGCCCCCGGTGGGGGCCCAGGGGGGGGGGGGAAGGTGCGCCCGTATCGCGCTGCTGCCCATGTCGCCGGCCCCAACCCGGCTCAGGGTGGCCGAGTGCATGAGCGAGTGGATCCGGGATGTGGTGACCATGCGTGATAGGGAGACCGCCAGTGTGTTGCTGACCACTTCGCCAAGGGTATGGGCGAGGAGTGGCCAGGACGGCCAGGCACCCGTTTGCTCACAGACCATAGTACCAGCCTGTCCGGGCGGTTGTGCGTATGTTGCCGGTGGGGCTCGAGCCGTCTGCGACCCCCGGGGGCGGGCGGGGGGAAGGCCCCTCGAGTCGAGGGCCGATTAATTGCCGGCGGATCGGCGCCACTTGTGGTCCTGGCCTTGTCTCCCGCGTCGCGCGGCGCGGACCGGCGCCCCCCCCCCCCCCCCCTGGCCCCGGCGCCGGGGGGCCCGGCATCGAGCAGCAGCGGACTGGTCTCACCTCGGCCTCGGTGTATGTCGGGTGCCATGGGTGCTGCTGCGAGCAGCCCGGACCAGATGATTGGGACGCGGGGCGCCGGTGATGGTGTAGGACCGGGCCGCGCCTAAGCCAAAGCAGGGGCTGTTAAGCTGCCTCAGAGTGGGGGCCACCACGGGGGGCGGGGGGCTGTGAGCCAAGAGCGGGACCTTCCCCGCAACCAGGCCAGGATCAAAGCACCGGCCGATCCCTCTCGCTGGAGATGCCGAACCACTGGGAGGCCCCCCCCCCCAGTATGAACCACGCCAGGGCGTTGGAGAATGCGCGCAAGTGTGTGCGCAGCGTCGACGCAGGTCCTATCACTGGATGGGGCGGGGGGGGGGGGGCGGGGTGGCGACGGGTGTGCACTGGCGTGGGCGCGCAAGATTGCGACCCCACCCCCAACGGGGCTGTGTCGTTGAGTGCGCGCCCCGCAGCGTGAGCCCCCCTTACTGCCCCACTGTACCCCCGCCCCGCTGCCTTTTTGCAGCATTGTGCACCACCTCCAAGAGGGCATGTCCGATGCCGGGCCCCTAACTGGACCGAATGAAACAGAGCAACTTTCAGGCGGGGCGCCGAAAATGGACCGGTTGGTGCTATCTATTCGGAGCGCGTGAGCGCACCCGTGGGACAGCCGAAGGGGGAGGCGCGGCGATTTGTTTGCGCCAGCCGCCCCGAGCGAGCCCAACCGGGAGGGTGTGTGCGTGTGCGTGTGCGCGCGCGCGCGTGTGCGCCATGTCGCCGCCACCCCGCCTTCCACCTTCCTGCTTTGGGCCAAGCTGTGCTCATGTGTGTCCGGCGAAAGGCCCAAGGCGGGTGGGGAGCGCAAGACGGCGATGGGCTGCCAAGAGGAGTGTCGCCACCTTCGGCAGGGAAGCCGCGATGTCCGGTCGCGATTGAAGCCGGCCACCAAGAGCTTGGTACGCAACTGGCGCAGAGAAGTCCGCGGCCGAGGCCGGGAAAATGGCAGGGAGAGAGAGAGAGAGAGAAAAGACGGGCACGCGGGCACACCCGATTGTGGGCTTCCTCGCCTGCCAGCTGGAAAAAGGAGTCCATGACATGCCACGGCTGATCACGGCACACGCGTCGGCCTGTGCCGCGACGCAATTGTGGCGTATGGGGGGATGACACACGTCGGTCCGTTGGGAGTAGCGCCCCCCGCGCCCGGCTGCCGGGGCAAAACGGGCCGGCCTCCCCCGGGACCCGGGCCGGGGAGGGAGGAGCGAGGGCGGAGAAGGGGAGGGGGAGGAGGCGCCGCGGGCGCGGCCCTCCCCGGGGGAAGGGGGCACGTTAAATCCGCCGGCGTCGGTGCCCCGGCCCGGGGGAGGGGAGGCTCCAGACCGGCAGCGACCCGGCCGAGGTCCCGGCATAGGGGGCCGGGCCAACTGGTCAGAGGGGGGGGGGGGGGAGGAAAGGCAAATGGGTGGTGAGTTTGGATTTCCAGGGGCTATTCTCGCCGGTGCCGGCATGGTGCGCATCGACGCGGGGCGGGGCCGGGCGGCGAGCGGGCAGGAGGGAGGGAGGGAGGCCGGGCGGCGCAGCAATCCGGGCCGGTGCCACGGCCCGGGGGCCCACGCGGCCGGCTTGGGTATCCAGGGGCGGCCGCCGCGAAAGCATGTATGTGCCCTTGCAAGCACGTGGCACATTTCCTGCCCCGGTGGGCCCTGCCCAGGGATGTGTGTCGGTGTGGCTGGGGCGCGCGGGGGGGGGGGGGGGGAAGACGCCGCCGGCGCGTGTGCGACTGACACAGGCAAGGGGTCGCAAGGGACAACCCGCCCTGCGGGCCGCCCCCGGCGCCATGCACCTGGCGCAACCCAACAGCGGGTCAGATGCGTACCATCTTCGGTCCGGGCCCGGGTGCGCAGGTCTCGCTGGCGTTGGCGGAACTTGGCACTTCGCTCGTCGGGGGTCTCCAAATGCGGGGCATACGCCAGGCGGAGGACACGCACCCCCGGCAGGGAGGATGCGTGGCGGCGATTGGCGCGACTCTTGGCCAGCCTGGGCGAGGAGAAGGGCGCCGGGGGCGGCCCGCAGGCGACAGCGACATGGGGAGGACGAAGGTCAGGGACCGGCGTGGGGGGAGGGGGGGGGGGGGGGCACTGCGCGCGGCCTCGGCCACGCGCGTGGGACATGCGCCTGTGCATGTGGAGGCGCCAATCGAAATGGCCGGGAATGGGGCAGGCACGTACCGCGCTTGGCGAACTGTGCGAAAGGTGGCCAGAAAGACAGGCGCCATGGATTGAAATTCATCGGACTGGGTGTACCCGTAGGGCAGGTGGGCCGTGCAGAGTTCGGTCGCAAGGGCCAGCCGACAGACAGGGGCCGGTGAGGGCAGCCCACCGGGGGGTGGCTCCTCGCCCGGCCGCGCGCCAGGGGCCAGCAGCCGGCCGAGATACTCGGCCAGATCTTGGCACGCATCCAGCGGCGAGCCAAATACACGGAGATCCGGCATGCCAAAGATCAGCATGTAGCGCGATTCGTCGGCCACCGTGCACACGCGAACCGGCCGCCGGCGGCCGGCGGCGGCCTCTTCCTCCTCCTCGGGCAGGCGTAAATGCCCGATCCCCCCGAGGGCAAAGCGCCGATCGGCAGGTGGCCCGGCTTGGATGAGCTCGGCTCGGGTGTGGAGGTCCACAGCACCACCGAGCTCCGGGCGTGCCACGGGGAGATGCCCGGCCAGGGCGGCCTCCGGCGGAGTGGCCAAGGATCTCGCCGAGGCAGCGGCCGCGGCAACAGGGCGGGCGGTCATTTTGGCGGAGGTGGCCGCCGCTTGCCGGGGAGGCGGGCCCAACTCCGCGGCATGGCGGCCGCCGGAGGGCGGCTTCGCCAGCAGGGCAGCCGCCACGGCATTTGTCAGTGATTTCGAAAAGTCCGACTCCGGCACCGGCAAGGCCGGAGGGGCGTCACAGGGCTCCGGGACCGGGGCACGGCGCTGGGCGCGCGGCCGGTGCCGTCGCCTTTTTCGCTCCGGAGAGCCAGGGCGGTCCGACGGCAGGTCGGCCATCTGTCGCGCAACCGGAAGACCCCCGAGCCGGCGGGCAGCAAGAGAGGCAAGCGAAGTGACAGCGGCGAGAGGACGCAGGGCGGGCGAGGGAGAGGCATGGTTGGTGGCCGAGCCCGCTCGAGTCCGGGAGAGATCCTCACCCTGGCGGCACTTATATGTGCGCGCGCGCGTGTGTGTGCGTGTGTGTCGGCGTGCGCGATCGGGCACCGAAGGGAGCCGGGGCTGGGAATGCGGCTGATGCCGGCGTGTTTATTGTTCACGTGATCCCCGCACCAGAATGAGGGCCGCCACCACCAGCGCCACAGCCGGCGAGGTGCCGGGGTCGGCGAAGAGCTGGCGGATGTCCTGGGCCGCGGCGACGAGGGAGGGGTGGTCCTCCTCGCCAGGCTGGGCGGCATGCACGCGGACGTCGACCTCGCTGGGCCGGTAAGTTGATGAGTCGCTGTCGAAGCGCAAGGTGATGTCGAGTCTGGAAGGCCACCAGGTCGGGGGGGGGGGGGGGGGGGGGGGGGGGGGGGGGGGGGGGCCGACGCGAGAGGGCACGCGGAAAGGGAGTGTAAGAGACAGCCAACATGAAGATGAAGGGCCCTCGATAGGGGAGGGAGGGGGGGGGGGAGCGGAAGGATCGAGGGCGGCCTGCCCAGCGACACACCTTCCCTTTAGGGAGATGAAGATGCTCCCTGAGCCGGAGCCGACATCGACAATCGGAGGGTCGGGGAAGGCAGACAGCAAGACGGTGCCGAGATTGGCCGCCGGCGAGCCGGGCGCGGCCGATGGGCTGGTCAGGTCGGCCCAGCGCCGGGCAATGTCGGCCGCAAGGGTCCGGCGAACGGCGAGGCCCTGCAGGGCACGTTCGGCCGCGTCGAGCAGCAGATTGGCGGAGCTGGCCGGCTGGCGAGGCTCCGGGGGGCTGACGCCTGCCCGGCCCCCGCGGGCCAGGGAGGCGTGCGATCCGTGTGCGACCAGGCGCCGGCTGACCGTCACCGGGACCGTGTGTCGCCAGAGGGCCAGGCCGGGGGAGCCGTCGCGGGCGATGGCCGGGCGAAAAATCAGACAGGGGCTGACATGTCCAGAGCCGGGGCCGGCTGCCGGCAAGTCGCCGAGGAAGCCAACAAGGACACGCCCATGGCCGGCCTGGCGGACCACGCGTCCGGAGAGAGCCGACAATTGAAGGCGACTTTGCTGGAGCGCGCGCCGGCGGGGGGCCTCGTGGTAGGGGGCGAAGACGCGTCGCAGCAGATCCGGCCGGGCAAAGAGGGCCCGTGTGGTCGAGGCATTGGCCGGTGGCTGGGGCTGCCTGGACCGGGTCAGGCGCTGGGCCTCCTGCAGAACCACATCCGCCAGGGTGGTGGGTGTTTGGCGGGCGGAGCGAAGCGGGCGTCCGGGTGTCGGCAGGGGGGAATCCCCCTGGAATGCGCGCAAGGTCCCCTCCGGGCGGTGGTGAAACCCGAGGGCACCGATGCGTTGGACCAACTCCGCGCGATAGCGGGTGTATGCGATGGCGGTGGCCCGGAGGCGCTCCTGCGAGGCGTCATCCAACTCCGACGTGGTCAGGAGCTCGGACAAACTGCCGGAAGGGGGGAGCCGCACAGGCGAGAGGGGCATGCCGGATGTCAGAGGGCCGGAGAGAGGGGGGGCGGGGGGGAAATGCGAGAGAAGGGGAGTCCCGGGCGGAATGGTCCATTCGTGCGCACTCCTGGGTTTGCTGCTCGAGGAGGCCGAGAAAGCGCAGGGAGAAACGAGTGGTGCCGCGATCCGTCGAATAGTAGTTCATGGCTTCAGAAGGGCCGGCGAGGGAGGCCGAGCGGAGGGGGCGCGCGCCAGAGGGGAGGGGAAACAAGGTACGGGGTGGTGTGGACGGCAAATGTTTGGGGGGGGGGGAGGGGGGGGAGGGGACCGGGGGGCCGGGGAGGAGAGCATCTTGGCGACAACGCGATCGGAAGGCCGCCCCCGGTGGGAGGGACGCACGGTTTCTGAAATGGGCTAGCGGGGGAGCGCCGATGGGTGCCGGATCATGTGCCATACTGTGACCCCGACGCATGATCAGTCCCATCATTGACTTTCACGTTCGGCGCCCGCCCCCCAATCTTTAGCTCTGGGAAAAGCGGGGCGGGGCCGGGCCCTCCGCACGCCACAAGGGAACGGCCGAGGGAGAGTATCCCAGGCTTGGGACGGCCTGCGGGCGGGGAACGGGGGTGTGGACGCGCGGCGGCGGGCGGCCCAGAAAAAGGGAGAATGAAGACTGGGCACGTTCGGGGGGGGGGGGGGGGAGAAGGGGATGCGAGCACAGGCATGTTTATATTTTGATTCATTTCTCCATGTATTGGACTTCTTGCTGCCGGCAGTGTCAACTGTGGTGGAAATATGTAACGGTTGGAGGATTCCCCGGCGGGGGGGGGCCGAGAGAAAGGCGAGGCTCCCCTGCGGCGAGGCGCCAGTCCACCCGGTTCCCATTCTGCGGGGGGTTCTCCCTCGGGGGGTTCTGGCGTCCTCGTCCCTGGCGCGCCCCCTGCCCTGGAGGGAGGCGGGGCGAACGGCCGTGCCGCTAGTCTCCATGCGTGAACGGGCAGTCAGAGAAGGGGGCCGCCGGGGGGGGGGGGGGCAGTCAGTCACGCACCTGCTCGCGCGCGCGCGCGCGTGCGCGCCGCGCCCCCCCGCCCCCGCCAGCATGGGCCTGCTTCTGTGGGTGTGTATATGTGTGTTCTTTCGCCCTCGGCCTTCCGTCCGGAGGTGGTGCGGGCGGCCCGGGCGGGGATCGTGCGCCGCCTGGGAGAAAGCCCTGGGGGAATTGGGTCCGCTCCTTCCCGGTGGCTGTCCGGGCGAGTGTGGAGTCCCCCGGCGCCCCCCCCCCCCCCCCCCCCCATGTGAGAGGAGCCACCGGCCGACATGTTTTCCCTGGCCCGATGCCTCCTGTGGCCTTCTTTCGGCGCCGGGGTGCGGGGCCCTGTCGGATAAAATTGCTCACGCGCTCCTTCGAGAGTACCCATGCGCTCGTGGCCGCGGCTTTCCCCGACCCAGCCGAGAGGGCGCCGGGAGCCACTGTTGCCCTGTCGGGCGCAGGCCTCCACCTGCCAAGCCTCCTGACTGGCGGCGGCCGGGCATCTTTCCCCCCCCCCCGCCCCGCCCGAGGACAGGGGGTGCTCCGTAAGACCGCGCGCGCGCACGCAGTGGCCTCCTCTGGGCTCGCTGGGCCATTTTTCCTCCCCGACCCCTCATCCAAGTCCCGAGGAGCCCTGCATTGTGTGTGCCTCTCCCCCTCGGGCAAGAGCAAACACGCGCACCATCTCTAGTTGAGAGCCGGGGCAATCGGTCCCCCCTGGCCCAGTCGAGGCCCTGCGCGGTTCCGGAATGCCACCGCGGCCCAAGACTCTGGTTGGGCGAGGCAAAGGGACAGGGGGGCGCGGGGGGGGGGGGGCCGAGGGCATGAGGGCCCGCGCACACTGCGTCTGAGGCCTGCTGTTGAAGCGCGCGCGTTGTGGGCGCGGATTTGTGTCAACTCCCGGCAGGGGGGGAGCAAGCCGCCGCCCCCCCCCGCCGTCAGGAGCGCGAGTGGGTGCGGGTGTGCGAGTGTGCGCAGAAGGAGCGAGGATGGAGTGTGTCATAATACCACCGGATCTCTCTCGCTCTCATCCCCGGGGGCTGTGCGCAGCAAGCCCCTCGTGGTGGGCTCAAGAGGCTCCACGCCAGACTGGGCAGCCCTGGAACTGGCGCTTCAGCCGCCTCCCTTTCTAGACTTTCCGCCTTTTCCCCGCCCCCCTCTCTTTCCCCCCTCTCCCCCTTTCCTCCCTCCCCATTTGGCCCGGGCCAGTCAGCCAAGCAACGTGCGCCCCCCCCCCTGCTTCCCTTGCTCGCTCGCTCGCGCGCTCTCTCCCTTTCCCATGGGCACACGCACATATGCGTGCTGGCTCTGCTGTGGTGTCACATTCTTTCCGCCCCCTTCTGTCGGATTGTCGCTTACCTCTCTTCTCCTCCCTCCCTCCCTCTCTCTCTCTCTCTCTCCCCTCTGCCCCCTTGTATTCCGCATCCCCCCCCCTCAGTCATAGCGGGTCCGGCCTGCACACACCCAGCTGCCATACACCATGCGGCTCGCTCGCCTTCTCGGCCTGCTGCTCATGGGCGTCTTCGTGGTGGTGCTGTTCACGCAGATGATTGTCCTCGTGAATACCCCCCCTCCGGGCACAGATGCACCGGTTAAGACCAACCCCCCGGCCGGCGGCACGCACGAGCCGGCCAACGATGCCCATGTTCCCGATGGCCAGCGCGCCACGGTCGACGGCAAGCCCGGCATCTACCTCAGCAATCCGTCCTACTACAAGGCTGGCAGCAACTCCAATGGCTTCCAGGCGTCGCGGGCCTTCATCCCGGACGACCTGGTTACCGCGGCCTCCGGCGACTGGGCCTGGGCGGCCAATGTGCCGATTGTGTGCGTTCCCCCCCCCCCCCTGGGTCCTTTCCCTCCCTGGCTTCTCCCTGGTGCGGTGCTTCTTTGCTGACCGTCTTTTGGTCCTTCCCTCCCCTGCCCGATCTCTCCCCCTGTCGCCACAGCTACACCTGGGTCAATGGAAGCGACCCCGAGTACCAGGAGATCCGCGCCAAGTATGGCGGCACTCGTTCGGTGGGCGGTTCTCGTGACCGCGATAGCGGAGAGCTCCGCCATTCCTTCCGCTCGCTTGAGATCTTCGCCCCCTGGTGGAAGGGCCAGATCTTCCTTGTGTATGTGCTGCCTTTCTCCCCCCCCACCCCACCCTCTCCCTCGCCTTCTCCCATGTGTCGACACGCATGGATATGCAGCATGGTCGCATGCGTGCAGGCATCTCCATGCGCCGACGGCCTCTGAGTGCATCCCATTTCCTGTCCCGCGGCCAGCTCACTCACTCATGTTGTTCCCCCCCCCCCCCCCCTTCCGCACACATAGCTCCCCCTTTGCCCAGTCTCCTCCCTGGCTCGACCCGCAGCACCCCCGCGTGACCATCATCGACCAGCACTCGATCATGCGCGACGACGGTGAGCAGCCCACCTTCAACACCAACGCCATCGAGCAGTTCTTCTACCGGATCCCCAACATCGGCCCGGTGTTTGTCCACGTGAATGACGACTACTTCTTCGGGTCGCCTCTCTATCCGTGGGACCTGTTCCTGAAGGATGGCGGGTCGAAGCTCTTCTTCGAGCGGTCCCCCATCCGCGGCACCATCGAGAACCAGCGCTCGTACAAGAAGTCCCGCACCAAGCTCTGGGTGGCCTCCGTGTACCACACCAAGTGGCTGATGGACGAGTACTACAAGAAGTCGGTCCCCCTGCACTTCGTCAAGCACTCGCCCTTCGTCTATCAGACGGCCGTGCTCAAGCACCTCCGCGAGAACATGCTTCCCGAGCAGTACATCCAGTCTTCCAAGCACCGGTTCCGCCACTGGGATGATGTTCTCACGCCGTTTGCCCATCATGCGGTCATGATGGAGGAGGCCAGTCTCTTCAACACCACGGCCCAGGTGATGACCTTCGAGGAGCTGGTCCCGCAGATGGCTTTCCTGGTTCTCCGTGACACCACCAAGCCCAATGACCCGACCCTGTTGGACATCCTGAACCGTCGCCCGCGCATGTTCGCCATCAATGACAGCTTCAACACCGCGGCCGCCGGGCAGATCCTGCACGACGTCATCAGCGAGATGTTCCCCTGGGTGTCGAGCTTCGAGATTGACAAGCGCAGCCTCTTCCGCCCGGTGCGGTATGGCATCCCGCTTCCGGTCCCGACCCCTGAGGCTCCGTCGGCCTCCGAAACTGCCCCGGCTCCCGAGACGGTCAGCCAGAGCGCCAGCCTCCTGGCGGCCTAAGGTGTGGGCGTGCCGGCATCCCGGTTTATCCCCCCTCCCTCCCTCTCCCTCTCTCTCTCTCTCTCTCTCTCTCCGCCTTTCTGCCATGCCGTGGCGTTCATTCTTTGTTCTGTCCGCGCCGCGCGCCGGCGCACACCGGCGGGGGGACGGCCACAGTGGCGGCAGGGGGCAGCCTCTTCTCGCCTACCTTCCCCCCTCCCCCTCTCCCTTCCCCCCTGTCCTTGTTCCTGCGCCCGCCTTCGGTGTATCTCTCTTTCCCTCTCCTTTCCTCCCCTCCGCTTTTGCTCCTTTCTCCTTTTCCGCGGCACACGCTGCTCGCGGACTGCGGCTGGTTGGCGCGGGTGCAAGACACCAGGGCCGATGGAGGAGGGCCATTACGGGAGCACGAGCGGGGCGAGGGGAGGGGACAGCAGGATCGGCCGAGGCAACCCAGTAGCGACACACACACACACACAGACATCGTAAAAGGCATCCAGGCCGCCCCCTCCTCCCCCTTCCCCTGGCCTCCCCCACTTTTTTTGGCCTCCATAAAGCGGGGCCGCACTCCGATCCTCGGCCTGGCACCATACATCCCCCCTCCCACGTCTCTGGCTCAAGCAGGCGAGTGCTGCCCTCCCTCTGTAGAATACCCACATCAGTGTTGATAATGTGCCCTTTTCCTTCTTTTTTCTGGCTGTGTCTTCCCACACATGGCTTCGGGGAGGCCTTCCCCCCGAGGGGGGGGGGGGGGGGTCAGGCGTCTGGCCGCAAGGGGGGCAGCGGGGAAAAGGCCCGGCCCTGTTTGTCCACTTGTTGCCCCCGGGAGCTGGGTGGGCGGGGGGGGGGGGGAATAGTGCCGCCACCGGTCGGTCGCTTGTTGCGCGAGGTGTCCGTGCGTGAAACACGCATCGTTGGGACACCCGGCGCTTGGCGCCCGGATCCGGTGGCAGGGCGGGCGGGGAAATTCAAATCCCGGTCCTAATCACGCGGGCCGCGAGCCTCGGGCCAGGCAAGTTGCCAAACACTCAGTAGACACGCCTCTCGATGGGTGTACATGCGTGTGTGCGGACGGCGATTGGCCGCGGCCGGGTGTCTGGATCCAGCATCCGCTGTCCATCGCTCAGCGCCCCCCTCCCCCCCCCAGACTCCGCGGTCGCCACTTCGCCCGTGCATATTTGGGATCGTCCTTGGGCGGGCCGGCTGGCGAGGGGATCCGACAAAGCGGGCTTCACCCGGCGACCCCCTCCCCCGCTCCTCCTCCCCGTGCTCCCCTCGCTCCCCTCCTGCTTGGTCACCTTCTTCGCTGCCCCCCCCCCCCCACCCCACTGTACCTGTCTCCGCCTTCCAGATCGCCCGGACGCGATGTCCCTCTCATCGACGGCAATCTTGGCCGGGGCGATTGCCATCTGCGCTGGCATCGGCACGCACCGCGCCATCCCCGCCATCCAGGACACCTTCATGCGGGCGGGCCTCTTCGGCCATGATGTTCATAAGCCCGGTCGCCCGAAGCTGTGCGTGCCCGCCGCTGCTCCGGCTGTTTCGCCGCCCGGGCCACCTGCCCGGCTGCTCTCGCGCTCCCGTCCCGGACTAACTCGGCCCTGGGCCATGTCAGCCCCGAGAGTTTGGGCACCGTGGCGGCGGCCATCTACCTGGTGGCGTTGCTGCTGTTTGTCCCCTTCCTGCCGATCGCTCCGCGCTTCATCGGCGGCAACGGCTGGGCCGAGTGGGCTGCCTCCTCGGAGCTTGCCCACCTGTCCCTGGCCAAGGTACTTGCCGATGCCGTCGTGCTATCCTGCCCTGCCCCCCCCCCCCGGCTTGGCTGCCCCTTCCCCAACTGCGACTGACTGTCCCCTCCCCCCGCCGCTCCTCCCTCGCCGCCCCGCCGCGCGCCTGGTGGCCCATCTCCCCCGGGGGCGGGGGGCCCGATAGCTGACCGAGTACCTTGCAGCCCTGTTGAGCATCGGGTCGATGGCCTTCCTCGGCTTCGCAGACGATGTGCTGGAGCTCCGCTGGAGGCACAAGCTGGCCATGCCAGCCTTGGCCTCGCTCCCATTGCTGGTGGTCTATTACGCCACGTACAATCACACGGAGGTCCTCCTGCCGCGAGTGGTTCGCCTGGCCGGGCGGCTGGTCCTCGGGGGCGCGGCCCTGCCCGGGCGCACCGTCCAGCTGGGCCTGCTATACTACCTTTACATGGGTGCCCTGGCGGTCTTCTGCACGAACGCCATCAACATCCTGGCCGGCATCAATGGCCTGGAGGTGGGCCAGTCGCTGGTGGCCGGCGGGGCCCTGGCGGCGCATCTCCTGTGCCAGCTCTTCCTGCCGGCCGGGTTGCTCGGGGCCGCGGCGGCCAACGGCGGCGGCGCCTCCGGCCCGGGGACCACGCTGACCGACGAAAATCACCTCCTGGCCTTGGTGCTGCTGCTGCCCTTCCTCGGGGTGAGCTATGCCCTGTACCTGCGCAATCGGACCCCGGCGGCGGTCTTTGTCGGGGACGCGTATTGCTACTTCGCCGGGATGACCCTGGCCGCGTGTGGCATTGTCGGCCATGCGGGCAAGACCCTCCTGCTCTTTATGCTGCCGCAGGTGTTCAACTTCCTGCTGAGTGCCCCGCAGTTGTTCGGGTTCCTGGAGTGCCCGCGGCATCGAATGCCTCGCAATGCCGAGGACCCGGATGCCATGGCGGCCGACAGCGCGGAGCAGCAGCAGCAGCAGCAGCAGCAGCAGCAGCAGCAGCAGCAGCAGCAGTCCGGCCGGCCCCGGCGACCGCTCCTCCTGACGGCCAGCCGGGGGAGTCTGATTACGGCCGGGTCGGCCCGGCGCCTGGGCATTCGCCTGCGACACGCGACGCCGGAGGATCGGCTGGCGGCCGGGCGCGAGCTGGCGGCCGTCGCGCGCCGGGCTCTGGCCGGCGACCGGGAAATCCTGGCCCGATTGACCTGGCGCAATCGCGTGGGATTGCACCTGGCGCGCTTGCTCCAGGCCGTCGGCTTGACTCGCATCGATTCGGCCAAGGGGGAGTTCATCAACCTGACCTTGCCGAATTTGATGCTCCTCCATCGTGGGAACATGGCCGAGGGCGACCTGACCGCGGCCCTTCTCCAGGCGCAGGCCCTGTGGATCGGCTTGGCCTTTGCGATCCGGTATCCGGGCGCGGCGCTGGCGTACCACACGTGATCGTCCCCTTCAATATAGACTGCTGTTAGCCGGCCGCGCGCTGTTGTTGGCCGCGCTAGCCGTTGGCCAGGGCCCGGGCGATCGGGGTGGCGGACGCGGGGGGGGGGGCGGCGGCGGCGGCGGCGGCGGCGCTCGTTGGTAGTCCTGGCAAACGGACGGCCCGGGGCCCGGCAGGGGGCGGGGGGCGCGAAG
>NW_009242978.1:1347432-1347995 GCF_000388065.1 Fonticula alba
CCCACGTCTCTGGCTCAAGCAGGCGAGTGCTGCCCCCCTATATAAAAAACCCCCATCAGTGTTGATAATGTGCCCTTTTCCTTCTTTTTTCTGGCTGTGTCTTCCCACACATGGCTTCGGGGAGGCCTTCCCCCCGGGGGGGGGGGGGGGGGGGTCAGGCGTCTGGCCGCAAGGGGGGCAGCGGGGAAAAGGCCCGGCCCTGTTTGTCCACTTGTTGCCCCCGGGAGCTGGGTGGGCGGGGGGGGGGGGGGAATAGTGCCGCCACCGGTCGGTCGCTTGTTGCGCGAGGTGTCCGTGCGTGAAACACGCATCGTTGGGACACCCGGCGCTTGGCGCCCGGATCCGGTGGCAGGGCGGGCGGGGAAATTCAAATCCCGGTCCTAATCACGCGGGCCGCGAGCCTCGGGCCAGGCAAGTTGCCAAACACTCAGTAGACACGCCTCTCGATGGGTGTACATGCGTGTGTGCGGACGGCGATTGGCCGCGGCCGGGTGTCTGGATCCAGCATCCGCTGTCCATCGCTCAGCGCCCCCCCTGGGTCCTTTCCCTCCCTGGCTTCTCCC
>NW_009242978.1:1350329-1355329 GCF_000388065.1 Fonticula alba
GGGATGCGGGCGGCGGGCTGGGGGGGGGGGGGGGGGCTATCCGGCAGTCGTCGGCGCTTGTACGCGCGCGTGTGCTTCTAGCCCCCCGATGGAAACCCACCCGTACGACACATCTGCGGCAGGCCCCCCCCCTGCAAGAGCGGATCCGATGACAGAACGCCCCCCCCCGTCTCGCGCGCGCGCCCTCTTTCTTCGGGCAAGATGGCGGGGCGTCCTGTGCCCTTGGTTGCCCCCTGCCGCCCCGTCTCCCCACTTCCTGATGGGCCAGATCGCGTTTCTGATCCCCCCCCCTCTCCCGGGTTCTTGGTGAGCCTCTTCGGCTGGCGGTCAGATCACCGCGTCTGGGGGTCTCCCCAGGTAGAGGACACCCTCCGACCTTCCCTCTGGCAATCTCCTCCTCCGCCCTCTCCCCACCATCCTCGATTGCCTCTTCTCCCACTGCCCCCCCCCCCCTGCCCCTTCCCTCTCCCCTCCTGCCTGCCTGCCTGCCTGCCTGCCGCCTTGCGTCGGCTTTGAGGCCGCCATGGATCGCACCTCCTACTCGCCGGTGCTCGCTCCTCTTCTACACAATCCCCACCACCCCCACCATAGTCCGGGGGGCCTTGATCGTTTCCCGACCGCGCTTGACTTCTTCCCTCGGGGCTTCGCGCCGATTGGCCCCGCCCTCGCCGTGGGCTCGCCGCTGCCTTCGGCGCCCTTCGCCTCGCATGTGGCGTCCGGGCCCGGGGGGTCGGGGCCCGCCCTGCCGGATGCCGGCGCGTCTCGCAAGCGTCCCCGGTCCGAGGATGAGCAGGTCACCGACCCGATGGCCGACAGCCAGGGGGCGGGGATACCCTACATTGCGGCTGGCGCATGCCATCCGGCTCAGCGGCCCCGCCTGGAAATCCCCCCCCACCATCATCATCAGCAGCAGCAACAACAACAACATCAACATCAACATCAACATCATCAACATCATCATCATGCCCACCAACCGCATGAGTCTGCCCGCCAGCCTCCCCACCACCACCAGCAGCAGCAGCAGCAGCAGCAGCAGCAGCATGCCCACCACCCGCATGAGTCTGCCCGCCAGCCTCCCCACCAGTCATTCCAGCAGCCCATGTCTTCCCCGCACCAGCCGCACCAGCAGCATCACTCCGCCTCCTCCTCCGGCGCCTCCTCTCCCTGCCATCACTACTATGGAATGCCGGCACCCGGACAGCAGCACGATCCCGGGCCGGCTGTTGGGCACATCGCCAGTCCCTCCGGGCCTCGATCGATCATCTTCTCCAGGCCAGCGCCGGGAGATGGGGCCGGAGACCTGACTCCGCAGCCGGGTTATGTGCCACCTCCGCAGGCGTACCAGCCTCACCGGCACCAGCCTCACCGACACCAGCCTCACGGGGCGCACCAGGCCCAAGGGATGCCTCCACCCCCGACATCGATCTCGTCCTCGGTGGATCTCACCTCGCCGTATGCCGAAATCAACATGCTTCTCCGGCATTCGCACTTGTCATCGGTCAGTCGCCGGGCTGATGGCACTTCATCACCGTGAGCAAGGCCACGGGAGGTGCCTGGTCGACTGAAAATACACCCCCCCCCCCGTGCGTTTTGTATCTGCCCTTTTGCAAGGAAAAAAGAAGAAGAGGAAGGAGAAACCCAGGCCGCCCGGCTCCCCCCGCCCCCCGAGCAAGAGGTGTTCTCAGTTGGTATATTGAAAAGGAGGAGGAGCTGAGCTGATCATTGGCCACCGGTCTCCTGGTTGATGGCATTGTTGGCGGCAGTCAGCTGGTGGAAGAGCCGCTCCAGGTCCTGGCTGATGGCCGAGATGGAGTTCGGGCAGGCGGTCTCCAGGCTCCGGGCCTTGCTGGCGATGGCCCGAGCGATGCTCAGCTTGGCCGCGCGCAGGAGAGCCAAGGTGTCGGCATCCGAGGAGGGGGCCGTGGCGGGAGCAGGCGCCGCGACAGAGGCGGGAGTGGGAGCAGCAGCAGGGGCAGCCGCAGCAGGGGCAGCCGCAGCAGGAGCAGCCGCAGCAGGAGCAGCCGCAGCAGGAGCAGCCGCAGCAGGAGCAGCCGCAGCAGGGACGGGAGCGGCCGCGCCGGGCGGGGCGGTGTGCATGACTGGGCCAACCACCTCGAGAGCATCGTTCTGGTGCACGAACACGGTCAAGCACTTGACGCAGTGCATCTCCTTTGAGGAGCGCAGCGACATCAGCGGGACGGTGTGGCAGTTGGGACAGTGCTCACCGAGCATGGTCCAACCGGCCAGGAGCTTCTTTCCAAGAAGGGCAGAGATGTCGGCTATCGTCGGGCGGGCAAAGAGGGAAGGAGCCAATTCATGGGGTTGGTAAGGGCCGGGACATGTGGGGGAGCATGGCGAGCAGGGGATACGCACAGGAGGACATTGTGGAGGAGGGGAAGATGGCCGGGGGGGGATAGGCCGAGGGAGTGGCGGAGAGGGGGCAGAGCGCGGGGACTAGGGGGTGTGACGGTGGCGGAGAGATCTTGGTTGCACCGGTCCGCCAGACACTCCCATCTTGCAGGGGGTGCTCAAGGGATGGAGATTGGCCCGGCCTGGCTCCGGGCCGCCCGCACCCCGGCAGGCTCCGAAGCCCGCCGGGTGGCCTGCGCGCGGCATCCGGGCCATCTGCCAACGCTCGGCGGGAAGAATGCGCCTCCGCCGGATCGGCCCCCGGGAAACAGGGCCCCGCCCCGGGCTCCTGGCCGGCCGGAAGGCCCCTCCGACGGGCGAGAAGGCGCAAAGGGGCCGCCGGCTCGGGGCATTTTGTCCCTCCCCCGTGCGTGTGTGTGCTCTGTGTGTGTGTGTGTGTGTGCGTGTCCTGGCGGGCCTGGGGGACCGTCGTGCCAGGGAGCGGGGGCGAGGGCGTGCCGGGATGGCATCGGCTGGCGGCTAGTCACCCTGGACTTGGTTCTCGGTCGTCCTCCTGCGGCCCCGGAGCGCGGGCGCCCGAGAAGTGCTGCTGCTGCTGCTGTTACCGCTGCTGCTGCTGTTACCGCTGCTGCTGCTACTGCTGCTGCTGCTGCTGCTGTTGCTGCTGTTGCTGTTGCTGCTGTTGCTGCTGCCAGTGCCCAAGAGCATGCGGGTTTCCCGCGACCTGGCCTTTCTCGGAACCAACAACCCCCAGGCACCCTGCTTCCCCTTCTCTTGTGCAAGCCCTCGCATCTGATTTGTCGCCTCTTTCTCTTGCACCCTCCCCCCTCCCGCCGGGCAAACCCCTTCGCATTTTGCGTGCACACCTGGGCACATGTCGGCCCCGTCCCTGTCGTCGGCGGGCCGGGCCTCGCCCCATCATCCGGGCCGGGCGATGTCAATTGCCTCGGGATCGGTCCACTCGTTGTCCGACGATTCGGAGGCCCCGTCGGAGGAGGATCGTGCCGTGTCCCGGCCAAGCCGCGGCCCCGGGGCCATCGCCCTCAATGAGGAGCATCTGACGGATGGTTCGTTGGCTTGGGGCAGCCCTGTGGCGCCCTCTTCTCCCCCTCGCCGGTTGCCTGTCCTGCCGTTCTCTCTCCTCCCCACCTGCCCCGCTGCCATGGGGGGTTTCGCCTTACTGACCACGATGGGGCATGGTAGTCATGCGCTTTTTCGGCCTGCTCAACCCCCGGCCGCAGTGCTGGGCCGAGACGTCGCAGTCGGCGGCCAAGGCCCACACCAATGGCCTGGATCCCCTCGGCGGAGGGGAGTATGGCGAGGACCATGGGTCGGATGAGTCGGACTCCGACAGCGAAGTCGAAGCCCTGGACCGGGAGGAGTTCCTCCCCCTCGGGACAGTGAGCATGGGGGCTTGTCTGGAGTGCGATCGGCGGCGGCCCCTGCTGCAAGATGCCCTGTGCCAGGGGTGTCACCTGCGTGAGCAGGGCCATAGCCGGTCCTCCAGCACCCCCGGCCGGGCGATTGACGATGAGTTTGACACGGCCGACGATGTGCTGATCGAGTTGGAGGATGATGAGCTGGCGGCGGCGGTGGCGTCGGCGGCGGCCGAGGCAGCCTCGGCTCGGCCGTCTGCCCGCCGGCGCTTTGGCCTCGGGCTGAAGCTGCTGCCGGTTCGCGGGTACCGCCGTGCCGCCATGGCCACCATGTCCCTGGGGAATGCCATCAGCGCGGCCAGTGGTCTGACCGGAGGCCGCCACCGGCGGCAGCTGGCCATCGAGCAGCCCGACAGTTCGCAGCCGGTGCCGACGCTGGCCGCCGATGCGGAAGACATCTCGGAAATTGACATCCTCGGTATTGCCAGGTTCGTGGGCGTCCGGCGGCCGTGGGGGCGGCTATTGGTCCCTTTGTTCCTGCTCCTCTAACCCTGCGGATCCGCCCTCGCCCACCGGCGAGCTGTGTGTGTGTGTGTGTGTGTGTGTGTGTGTGTGTGTGTGTGTGTGTGTGTGTGTGTGTGTGCACCTCGGTACCTTTCCCAGCGAAACCTGCCGACGGGCCCACCTGTCCGTGGCCACGGATCCCGGTACGTCTGGCCAGCTGACGACGCCGCCGCCAGGCCATCTGACCCCGCACTCACCGTCTGCCTCTCCCTCCGGCCGGAAACACAGCCTACTCCTTTTACTCGCCGTCCTTCGATCCCGAGCTCTTCTTGGCCCTGCTTTACCACGACCAGTCGGATGTCGCCCTCTTTTCCACCCTCAAGTCCCTGGAAAACCGCATGATGCTGCGCACCAATGACCTGGCCAACCAGGTTCGCTCGCACATCGATCACTTCATGTCGGCCAAGCGCACGGTCGATCGCATCTCCAGCAATTTGAAGCTCTCGGACCAGGACGAGCATGCCGGCGGGGCGGATGGCTCTGGGTCCCGGCGTGATGCGCCCGGCGTGCGCGAGCTGGTCGATGCGCTGAGTGGTATGGTCCTTCTCCCCCGCCCCTCTCTCTCCCTCCCTCCCTCTCCCTCTCTCTCTCTCTCTCCCTCTGTCTCCCCTGCCCCTCTTGCTCTTTTGCTCCTGCTCCTCCCGCATGCATTTCTGTGGCTCGCATGCCCTTTTTCCTCCGATTCTCATT
>NW_009242978.1:1360329-1361869 GCF_000388065.1 Fonticula alba
GGCCTTCGCCCCGCGGCCCGGGCCGTCGGGCTCCTCGCAGCTGGCGTTGGATGTCAGCCGGCGGGACTTCGACCCGGAGGGGGATCTCTTTGTCACGCGCTTCGGCAGCCAGGTTCCCCTGAAGCCCGGGCTCCCGCGCCGGCTGCTGGTCCTGGCCAATGCGCTGGCCGTGCGGGACCGGTTGATCCCGGTGCTCGGGCAGCTGGTCCAGCGGTCAAGGGCGGCCGGGTCCGGCGATTCGCAGGAGCGCCGCCGTGCCGGGGCCCCCCCGGCCGCGGCCGTGCTCAGCCTCCTGCAGCAGCTCTTCCACCGGGCCAACCACCTGGTGTGCTTGCTGCTGGCGCGGCACATTTACGACTGCCAGGTGGTTTCGTCGGTGCATCGGCTGCTGCTGGCGCCGCTGCCCAACGCCGCTGCAAGTGCCGGGGCCGGCCCCGGGGCCGCTTGGCTTGTGGCCGAGACGCCGATGACCGCCACCCCCGGGGCCGCCGCCGCCGCCGCCGCCGCCGCCGCCGCCGCCGCCGGGCTGGACTCCTCCTGCGACAGCGCCATTCGCGGGGAGGCCATCGACTTGGTGTCGCACTTGGGCCTGGTGTGCGCCGCGGTGCAGGACATCTTCCCCTCGGGCCGGAGCCCGGCCTTGACGGCCACCGCGGCGGCGGTGGTCGGCCAGTCGGTGGCCTTCGCCCTGAATCTCCTGGCCATGGAGTGCGAACGCCTCTTCGGGGAGGAGACCTCGGCCGGGGGCCCGGCACATGCGGCCTTCCTGTCGGGATTCTTCCATTCCCTCTGCCAGCGGCATCTCCTCCCCGGGGGCATGGTCCCGGCACGCGCGGCGTCCGAGGCCTGCCGGCAGACTCTCCGCCGGGAGGCACGCTTCATCCGTGGCGTGCTCTTCCCCAGCTCCTGGCCCGGGCCGGATGTGTTGGGCCTGGTGGCCGGGGCCCTGCAGCGGGACTTGACCGGCGCGGCCAATGCCCCGGCTGCCGGCTTGGTGGAGCTCTGCCCGGATGCCGTGTCGGCCATGGACCATCTGGATGTGGTGCTGGGCCTGCCGGTCCCGGACCTGACCCCGAGCTCCGGATCGGGGCCCGGCGTCGGGGCGGTCTCGGTGGCGGCCGGCAGCGGTGCAGGCCCGGGAGCCGACAAGACGACCTTTGCCCTGCGTCGGGCCCGGTCGACGTCGGTGGCGGCTGGCACGGCTGCCGCGGCGGCAGCCGCCGTGGCGGCTTCTTCCTCTCCGGCCGCGCGCGAGCTCGAACCCGCCGTCCGGACCGCCGTGGCCCGAATGGCCGTCAGTTGTCGGTCGCTCCAGTTTAAGTGCTTCTCTTAGCTCACCTCGCCGAGGAATGTCATTTCCCCTGTTAGCACATCCGAATGCCAACGCACGCCTATTAGCCGCATGGTGTCCTTTTGGTCCCTTCCGCTCTTTGGCGCCCTTCACCGGTGTGGTGCTGGTGTGTCCTCATGTCCGGGGGGCGGGCGGGCGGGCGGGCGGGCACAAGTGTGCGGGCGTCTTCTCGGCGCTTGGGGGGGGGGG
>NW_009242978.1:1362254-1365248 GCF_000388065.1 Fonticula alba
CCCCCCCTGTGTAGGCTCCCTCCTGACCACGCACCTCCAGTCTGGCCCCGAGTCCTCGGCTCGCTCCGCCTCCCCGTCGGAGCCGGCCTTCCCCGATGCCCCGTCCACCCTGCATGTGATGAAGAGCACCATGCAGCTGCGCGGCCTGATGACCATCATCCGTGACCGTAGCACCTCGCGCGCGGACTTCGTCTTCTACGCCGACCGTGTCATTCGCCTGCTGATCGAGGAGGGTGCGTGTCCCATGTGTGACCGCCTGCAGGGGCGTCTGCGGCCCCTGCAACCTGCCCCCCCTGCCTGCTTTCTGACCCCCTCCCCGCCCCCCGCCCCCATGGCCCTCCCCTGCACCGTCCCCTCCCCAGGCCTCAACTTCCTCCCCTTCCGTGAGCACACTGTCATCACCCCGACCGACTCCAGCTATGAGGGGCTGGCCTTCACTGGCCGGGTGTGCGGTGTGTCCATCATGCGTGCCGGCGAGGCCATGGAGAAGGCCCTGCGCGAGTGCTGCCGCAGCATCCGCGTTGGCAAGATCCTCATCCAGCGCGATGAGTCGACCGCCCAGCCGAAGGTGTGTTCTGTGATCCCGCTGCACTTGCCGATGTTTGCCCTCCTTCTCATGGGCCTCTTCCCATGGCACTGTGTACTTATCGATTCCCCCCCCCCCCTCCCCCCCTTGCCGTGGGTCAGCTTTTCTACGCCAAGCTCCCGCCTGATATCGCCGATCGCCATGTCCTCCTGCTGGACCCGATGCTCGCCACTGGCGGCTCGGCCATCAAGGCCGTGGAGGTCCTGATCGAGCAGGGCGTCCCGGAGGACCGGATCATCTTCATCAACCTGGTCGCCGCGCCGGAGGGTGTCCTGGCCTTCTCCAAGCGCTTCCCTCACACGCACATCATCACCGCCGAGGTGGATGACTCGCTCAGCACCTCGAAGCACATCATGCCCGGTCTTGGTGACTTCGGCTGTCGCTACTTCGGCACCGACGAGTGAGCATATGCACCCTCCCGCGAGAGGGTGCCCCGCACCTGCCTGCCCCCCCCCCCACGCCCGCATGTCCTGTCGGGTGGCGATATCGGGCCGCCCCGGCCGGCGTGCCAAAGCGGCCTCCACCCCTCGGCAGCGCAGCAGCAACGTGTGCCCCTTCATTCTATCTCTCTCCTCTCCCCTCCTTGCAACAATACAGCTCATTCCCCCCATTTGGCATGGCCCTTTCGGTGGCACGCGGGGTCGCAGACTGGCCACTTGCCGAAGCAGGCCGGCCCCATGCCACAAGATGGCCCCCTCCTACGAACAAAGAAAAGCACAAACCCATCAGGGGGGGGGGGCGGGGGGGAAACCTGGAGAAGTCTGGCGTGTGTGTGTGTGTGCGCGCGCGCGTGTGTGTGTGGATCTTCATGCTATTCGCCGGACAGGTCAGGTCACCAGGACAGATCGGATTGGCCGCTGCCGGGGCCGGATTGGCTGGTCGAGCAGCCGGCGCCGGCGCCGGGGCCGGGGCCGGCCGTTCGGCCGATGATTTCCGGAGCCCCAGCGCCGCCAGGCAGAGCCGGAGCCTCGCGGGCCCGCTCAACCAGAGCCCGGCGCCGGGAGAGACGCATGGTCCAAAGGCCGACCCCGGCGCCGGGGGTTCGTTCCAGGGTCCCGGCCGTGGTGCTCAGCGTGGTTGTCAGGAGCCAGGCGCGGGAGCCATGCCCCGGGGCCGGGTGCAGGGGCGACCCGGCGGGCAGAGTGACCAGGCGAATGCCACGACCGCAAGCGCGTCGAGCCGCGACCAGCGCCGCCTCCGCTGCATCGTCATCATCGAAGTCCGCGTCGCCGGCTGCGTGGGCCCCCTCGCCCAGCCATGCGGGCAGGGTGACGGTTAGCAGGACGAGCGCTCGCCGGGCCAGAGCACGCAAGCGCCACAGGAAGGCCGCCACCTCGGTGGCCTGCATGGGTGGGAGGCGGGGGGCGGGGGGCGGGGGGGCGGGGGGCGGGGAGTCAACTTATGGAGAGGAGGCAATAGGGACAGGCAGACGATCCCGGCAAAGCAGAGGGGGAGAGACCGCGAGGGGCAAAAGGGAGGGAGGTCCGTACGTCGGCCGCCCGAGAGGCTCCCCCGCAGAAGGGGGCCAGATCGATCCACATGCGGAGGACCTGCAACCGGTCGATGGCACCGTGCTCCTTCATTTGTGTTTGGAATCTGCGATTCGAGGATGCCGGCGAGAGTCAGAGGCACGGGCAGCCAGGCGAGCAGGGGTCCCCGCGATGGGGGGGGCCGGGAGAAGGGCCAGGAGGAGGTGATATCACGCACTCGAATTGCCGCAGGATGGTCGCGCACCAGGCCAGCAGATCGCCCAGGTCGCCCCCGGGCGGCGAGGGGCCGGCCGGCTTGGGAGGGGGGCTGCTCGGGACAAAGAGCGACGAGTCGTCACCCTCGGCATCGGGAGCCAGGTGGAAGGATCGCGCTGCCCCACCAGCGGCGCCACCCTCAAAGGCAAAGACATTGGCACATGCGCGCAGATCGGCCCGCTCAATGCGGCTTTGGAAGTTCACCTCCAGGACCCCGGCTCCCGGGAGGGCCTGGGCGTCCGACACCTGGGGGTCTCCCCGCTGGCCGCGATAGCGCCAGGCAATCTTGAGGCTGGCGTCGTCGGCGGCCGCCGCCGCGCTGGCTGCCCCGGCCGCCGCGGCATCGGGAGTCGGGTCGTATGTGGTGGGCAGTGAGGCAAGGGTGGCGCGTGCCCCGGCCCCGGCGAAGGCCAGCGCATGTCGATCGGGGATGCCACGTGCCAGCAGGCCGCGCGCCAGCAGCCCGGCCGCCGCCTCCGGGCCGGACTGGACTTCCGGCCCGGCATGCGTGTGGCCCGGCTCCGAGGGGGGAAGGGCCCCGGACTCGCCGCCAGCCTCAAACAGGAGGATGGCCCCGAGCGGCAGGCCCCCCTCAAGACCATCGCTCAGGAGATCTGGCCGGGAGAAGGGGAGTCAGGAGGGGCGGGGGCGGGGGCGGGGGCG
>NW_009242978.1:1370199-1370670 GCF_000388065.1 Fonticula alba
CGCCGCCAAGACGGCCCCCGGCTCACCACGGGCCGATCTCGCCTTCAGCCTCTACGTCGGGGTTCGCACGTGCGCCTGGTTTCCCCCCCCCTCCCCCCCCCCCCCGCCTGCGGCCCTCGCGCCATGCCTGGCACTAACACGACATTCTCCCACACACCCACACTGCAGGGAGCCAAAGCCTGGGTGCCGGACAAGAAGACCGGCTGGGCCAGCGTGGAGCTGGTGTCCGTGGAGTTCCCCTCCAAGGATGCGCCCATCCCCTCGAAGCTGGTCTTCGCCCGCGATGACGGCGTGCGTGGTCGTGCACATTTGCCGCGCTTTTTCTCTTTTCGTCCACCCGCCCCCATGCCCACGGGGACTGACCATCTGCTGCCTCCTTCTCCCCCCGCCCTCTAGACCGACGATGAGATTGTCATCGTACCGAAGCCCGATGGCTCCAACCTGCCCCCCCTGGCCAATCCGTCCGTCACA
>NW_009242978.1:1370680-1373477 GCF_000388065.1 Fonticula alba
CCATAAATCGAAGATTCGGCTCTGGATAGTCCTCTGTTGGGGGGGGCCTGGGGGGGGGGGGGGGGGGGGGGGGGGGGGGGGGGGGGGGGGGGGGGCGGGGGCGGGGGCGGGGGCGGGGGGGGGCGCGGAGGGAGGAGGGAGAGAGAGAGAAAGAAAAAGGGAAGCAGGAGCGGGGAGTGGGGAACGGAGCGAGGAAGGGAGAGGGGTAGGGCGCGAGGGGAAGGAAGGAAGGGGGGGGACACACCTGGCAAGCCGGAAATGCCGCTCGGAACGGTGAAGGTGGCGATGCGCCGGAGAACGCGGCTACCGCGCGGCGCGTCGCCGGCCGGGGCGCTCTGCGGGGCAGCCGGGGCCCGCAGTGGCGATGGTTGCTGCTGCGGCTGATCAGATGGGGGCGGGGCCCGGGCGAGGGGGCTCACCCCGCGGCGGAATCCACTCATGCTCGGGCGAGGAGGAAAGGAGAGCGCACAAGACCCCAGACGGGCGAGGAGGGCAAACGGTGGGAGCGGAACACGGGGGCCGGCAGCAAGAGGGCGGGGGAGGGGAGAGAGTATGCGACTGCCTCTCCGAGAAGCTGGCCAGGTGAACAGGGATGCCTGAAAAGACGAATCTAAAGGCGGCCGGTTGGTGTATTATTACGGGATGCACGTGCAGGCGTGCGCGCGCACACACACACACGCACGCAGGCACACGCCCGGGGGTGGGGGGATCACTGTCGGGCTTGCTCCCCGTCTCCCGCCCCGGGGCCGGAGATTGCACGTTCGTGTGTGTGTGGGGGGGCGGGGGGACGGGGGGGGTGCACGCGCGCCGGGACGCGCCATCGGGCGGGTCAGTTGGCAGGTGTCCCCTCGCCGGCCTTGGGCATGGTGGCCGGCGAGGGGTCCGGGGCCAACGCCGCGGATGATGACGCTCCGGAGGATGAGGAGGCGGGCAGCCGAGGTGTCGAGGGGGATGGGGTGGCGCCGGTCGGCTTGGGCACGGGGGTGGTCGCCGGGCCGTCTGGCGCGCGGCGGGGACTCCCACCGAGGGCCAGCGCCGCGGAGGGATGCTTCATGAGGGCATCAAGGCCGCGCTCCAAGGGAGGACGGTGTCCGCCCATGGTCAGGGCACGGCGGAAGAGGAGCAGCTTGTCCAGCAGGCCGCCCCGGATGATGGCCCGGTCGTCGAAGTACGAGTCGCCCATGGTGACCGGCTGCTGGCCGGCAGCCCCGGCGGTGCCGGCGGCGTTAGCAGCTTGCCGAGCTCGGCTGCCGGGCCGCGGGGCAGGGGCCACGCTCGCGGGCCTGCTACTGGTCGGCATGCTGGCCTGCAGGTAGGTCACCTGCTCGTAGAGGGCCTCCTCGTCGCTGGGGACCGGGAGGTCGGCGGCGGCGGCCAGCTCGGTGACCACGCCCCCCGGCAGGGCGGCCAGCGCGTCTGGCGGTAGAAAGAAGGAGTGAAGATGCTCCTCGGCCTCGGAGTCGGACTGATCGCCGCCGGCCGGCTGGTACGGCCGGCCGGCATCCAGGAGCGACAGGAGTGCCGCCCGGCCAGGGTGGGGGGCGTTTGATGGCGCGGCAGAGGCGCGAGACTCGACAGCTCGCTTGGCGCGCACCTTGCCGGCGAGTGTGCTGGGAGGAGGAGTCAGCGAGGGATGCCCGGAAAGGGGCGGTGGGGGGGGGGGGAGAGAGAGAGAGGCGCGGGAGCGGGGGGCCACAAGCCGCGATGCGGCTGGCGACATGGCAGGAGCGAGGGGAGGCGAAGGTGAGGGGGAAACGGGGCGTACCGGTTGAGCCATCTGAGACGCTGATTCCCGTGCCGGAGGATCTGGTTGTCCTGGGCAAGGTGTTGCCCAGTAAACTGCACCGGCCAAGCCCGGTGGTGGGAAGAGGAGGGCGTCCCGAGAAGGGAGGGTGAGTGGGGGGGGGGGAGGCGGCGGAGGGAAGAGGAACGATAAAATGGAGAGGAAGAGGAACGATAAAATGGAGAGGAAGAGGAAGGAGAAGTGGAACAAGAAGAGAAAGAAGAGGGTCACGCAGGGGCGAGGCCCGGGGTGCGAGGCAGAAGGCACGCATACCAAGCGATCTGGCTCCACGGAGCTGCCCTTCGGCAGGGACATGGCGGGGTTCGGGGGGGGGGCAAGCCGGCGGGAGCGGGGGGCAAGAAAGGCAGGACGGGTGGACAGAGAGGAGCAACGAAGATAGGACGGGTGTGGGGGAGGGGGGCGGGGTTAATCCGCCCGCTCCGGCTGTTCGCGTCCCGCCCCTTTTCGGGAGGCGCCTCGTCAGGCGAAAGGCCCGGCGCCGGTCGACGCGCCGATCGGACACGGCGCATACGTTGGCACATGATTGGATAGCGGCGCGAACTCCCCCGAGTACCGACGCATGCGCCATCGCGGGCCCATACGTCGGCATTTGGGATCGCCAAACCGCCCTGTTTGGGGCGGCTCTCGGGGGGGGGTGCGGGGTGCGCGCCGCCGGGGCACTTTTCGCTGCTGCTGCTGCTGCTGCTGCTGCTGCGGCCCCCCCTCGTTGCTCCACTCGCGCGGGTCGGGCAAACGGAGGCGCGAATTTCCCGCATCATCCGCGCCTCCCTATCGGGCGCCTTTTGACCGTGGCTGAAGGCCGATACCGCCCGGCCGCCGGGCTTGCCTCCCGCGGCTGTTGGGCCCGCGGCGAGTCCAGGCAGGGGATAATGCGCGCGACGGGACCGGGGCGGGAGCGGAGCGCGGACCGGGCACTGGGCGCGGTCGCTGCGTGCAATTTTGCGCGCCCGCCCCGTCACTAACCCGCCGGGGGGGGGGGGGGGGGGGGGGGGG
>NW_009242978.1:1376244-1378004 GCF_000388065.1 Fonticula alba
CCCTTCCCCTTCGCCCCCCCCCCCCCCCCCCCCCCCCCCCCTCTCACCCGGCTGCCAGAGCCACTGACTCGCCCTCTTCCCCTCCGCCCCCCATGGCCTTGCTGGACCGTCGCCGCTCAGTCCCATCCATGAGGGTGTGGACGACCTGACCACCCTGAGTTACCTCCACGAGCCTGGCGGTGCGTGCCGCTCGCGACTCCTCCGCCTCGCCGCCACCTGCTGGAGGGTCCCCCCCCCCCTCCTGCTCGATCATCGCCCCGCCCGTGCCCTGACCTCCCCTCCTCTGTGTACAGTCCTCCACAACATCGCCGCTCGCTATGCCAACCAGATCGTCTACACTTACTCCGGTTCGTCCATCCTCCCGAGCGCCCCTTCTCCTTCTCTTCCTTCCCCCTCCCTCCCCTCGTGCAGCTGTTCTGACCGGTCCCTCCCCTTTCCTTTGGTCTCTCTTCCTGTGTAGGTATCGTGCTGGTGGCCATCAACCCGTATCAGAGTCTGAATATCTACAATTTCAGCACCATCAAGGCTTACGCCGGTACCACCCAGGGCGTGCGTGCACCCCCATCATGGGCCAACTGCTGTTCCTGGCTCTCCTTCCTTTCCGCGGACCGGCCGCCCGATGACTGACCTCCCTCCCGTCTCTCCCCTCGCAGGAGCTTGAGCCTCATCTGTTCGCCGTGGCGGAGAACGCCTTCCGTACAATGGTCCGCGAGGGCCGCAACCAGTCGATCATTGTTACCGGCGAGTCTGGTGCCGGTAAGACGGTCAGGTGCGTTTCCTCCCTCGCCCCTTCCTCCCCCTTTCTCTTTCCTGGCTGCCGGCCTTCACTCCGCGCCGGCCCTCCATCTTCAACTTACCTCCCCCTGCTTTCCGGCCCCATGCACACACACACACACACACACACACGCGCGCACACACACACGCACACCGGCCACAGCACCAAGTTCATCATGCGCTACTTCGCTTCGGTCGAGTCCACCGATGACACGATGACCGCCGTCGAGCGCCAGGTGATGGCCACCAACCCGGCCATCGAGGCGTTCGGCAATGCTCGAACCCTGCGCAATGACAACTCCTCGCGCTTCGGCAAGTACATCGAGGTGGCCTTCGACTCGGCGGATCGGATTTCCTCGGCCCGCATCCGGACTTTCCTGCTCGAGCGCAGTCGTGTCGTGTCGCCCGGGTCTTCCGGCGGGTTGGACTCCCACTCGCAGCAGCGCTCCATGGCCTCGAGCGGCTATCACGACGACCTGGGGCTCAGCATCGGCGAGCGGAACTACCATGTGTTCTATCAGCTGGTGGTGGGCGCCTCGGATGAGGACCGCGAGGCCTTCTTCCTGACGGACGACCCGGAGGACTATCGGATTTTGTCGGTGGTGCGTGCATGACACTGGCCAGGGGCTGTCCCCTGCCTTTTGGGCAAGGGTGTCCCGTGTGGGTGGAGCTCCTCTGACGATGCTGCCCTTTGTGCCCCCCTCCCTGCTGGTGCTCCGCGCACCGCCTCCCAGGGCGGCTGCACTGAGATCGAGGACGTCGATGACGCACATGAATACTCCGAGACCCGTGCCTCGCTGTCGACCATCGGCATGTCCGAGGCCGACCAGCACTCCCTCTTCAAGACCGTGGCGGCGCTGCTCCATCTCGGTGTGTTTTTTTTTTTTTTCCTTTCCGCGTCCCCATCTGCTTAGATCCCCCTCCTGCCGTGCGCGCGCACGCACACACGCACGTGCATCTGCGCCTCTGCTGACGTGGGTCCCCCC
>NW_009242978.1:1378014-1379163 GCF_000388065.1 Fonticula alba
GAGGGCGGATGGACACGCGCGCGCATTCTTGTCAGCACCGGGCGGGGCCCGTGCCGGCGGGCCCTGGCCAGGCCCCTGGATCACAATATGGCCCGACGCGCGCCCCCCGCTCCCCATCCCCCGAGATCCTGGCCCGGCCCGAAAGGGAGGGGCACACAACAGCGGGGCCAACTCCGGGCCAGGCTCTCTCCCGGGACCGGGTACCGCCTGTCTCCGGGGCCCCTGGCTCTCCCTCTGGGACGCGCCCCCCCCCCCCCCCCCCCCCCCGGTTGGCGCACCAAGCGCATTCCTTCTCCCCACCGCGGCCGGCAGTGTGTCCTGCGGATGGCCACCTCCTCAAAGGCAGGCGCGCACGGGCGTGGCAACCAACCGAAGCAAGGGCTCCCCCGGGCGGGGGCGGGCCCCGGGAGCCCCGGGGCCCGAGCGGCCATCCTCTCCTGGCAGAAGTCGGCCGACGGCTGGCGGGTCTGCCAAGGGGACTGGCACCGAGGGAGGCCCGGGGCCGTCCCGCACCTGGGTCTAGTTTTCCCGGGAACTTGGCCCGCATTTTCCATGCCCCCGGCGCGCGCATCCGAAATCTGGCACCCCGACTTGTGGCGAGCGCGCATGTTTGTCCGGGTGCGCGCGGGTGCATGGATATTATCCCAGCCCAGGACTGGCCCCGCCAGGGTGCGCGCCTGTGGAGACGGCCCGCGGAGGGGGGGGGAGGGGGGGGGGGGCATCTCACGCAAATCAATGCCCGGCCCGGCTCCCAGGGGCAGGGAGGGAGAAAGGGTCGGACCCGCTCGCCGGGCCGGGAAACCACCGAGAAAGGGGGGCAGGGGAGGGGGGGGGGGGCCGGAGGTCCTAGGACCGGCGTCAACAGGAGAAGGTCAGGGAGGCGGAATCTGGCGACACGCTGGGGCCCACCGGTCCCCCCCCCCCCCCCCGATGCCGCTGCCCCTCGCCGGGCCATCGCCCAGGGCAGACAGAGGATGGCCGAGATGAAAAGCCCCGGCACGAAGCATCCCGCCTACTGCGAGTTTGGCCATCTCGCGACGCCTCCCCTTCCCCCGCCCCCCGCCCCACCCCTCCTCCCTTCGCGTCGCTCTCCCTCCATCTCTTTTCCCTACCTCCGATCGCTGCCAGGGCACCAGGCACCCAGCACAG
>NW_009242978.1:1381064-1386569 GCF_000388065.1 Fonticula alba
CCCCCTCCCCGCCGGTCGGTGCCCTCTTTCCTCCCCTCTCTGCCTCTCTCCTCCCGCGCAGCCTCCTCCTCCTCGGTTGTGCCCGTGCGAGTCGCCATGACACAGCTCGCCGCCAAGACGGCCCCCGGCTCACCACGGGCCGATCTCGCCTTCAGCCTCTACGTCGAGGTACGCATGTGCTCCTGGTTTCCTCCTCTCTCCCCCCCCCCCCCCCCCCCCCCCCCCCCCCCCCCCCCCCCCCCCCCCCCCCCCTCCCCCCCCCCCCCCCCCCCCCCCCCTGCTTGCCACATGAACTCGGACCGACGAATGACACACAGGCAATGTGGAGTTTACTTCGCCCTCCGTTCGCGATGACAAGGCCTCCATCACCGATACCTCGGCCGAGTCGCCCCTGGCTCGGGCCTGCGAGCTTCTCGGGGTGGACCGGGCCCTGCTGGCCAAGTGGCTGATCTCGCGACGCATTCACACCGTCGGCGAGACCATTGTCAGCCCCCGGACCCTGGTGGACGCCCTGGCGGCGCGCGATGCCCTGGCCAAGTTCCTCTACGCCCGGCTCTTCGACTGGCTGATTGGCTTCATCAACCAGGCGATCGGCATCCCGGCGAATGCCACCGACGCCAGCGGCAAGAAGCTCAGCGCCGCCGAGCGCCGCAAGGCCGCGGCCAACCGGCGCTTTGTCGGCCTGCTGGATATCTATGGGTTCGAAATTTTCAAGGTCAACTCCTTCGAGCAGTTCTGCATCAACTACGCCAACGAGAAGCTGCAGCAGGAATTCGTGCAGCATGTCTTCAAGCTGGAGCAGGAGGTGCGTGTCCATGGCTTTGGCCCATGCCTCTTGTTCTTCCTCCCCTTTTCCCGCTCCCCCGGCTGTGGGCCTCCCTGCCTGCTGACTCGGCCTCTCCCTTTCGCCCCTCCCCTCCGGCTCCGACACCCTCTCTCCCCCCCCCCCCCCCCCCCCCCCCCCCCACCTACCCCGCTGCTGGCGGACCCTCGGACAGATTTACGTCAAGGAGGAGATCGAGTGGACGTACATCAATTATGCCGACAACAAGCCCTGCATCGAGCTGATCGAGGGCAAGTTCGGCATCCTGTCGCTGCTGGATGACCAGTGCCGACTGGCGCGCGGCAGTGACACCGCCTTTACCATGAAGCTGCATGAGCAATGCGGGGCCGCCTTCCCGAATCACCTGTCCAAGCAGCGCCTCGGCGGTGGCGATGACTCCTTCATCGTGGCGCACTATGCCCAGCCGGTGACCTACGACACGAAGGGCTTCCTGGAGAAGAACCGCGATACCGTGACCGACGAGCTGCTGGAGCTGCTTCTGGCCTCCAGCGACTCGTACGTGCAGCTGGTGACCAAGGGCGACGGGTCGGACGGCCTGGTGGTCGCGGCCCCGGCCAATGGCCGTGGCGGCCTGGCATCGGCCAACAAGCTGACACTCGGGTCCATCTTCAAGGTGCGCACGCCTTTGGGCGTTTCCTGTGCCGGCGGCCGCCTGCCGGCGCCGTATCTTGCCCGTCCGCGCCCGCGCCGGCGCCCGCGCCCGCGGCCAGCCGCGCTGCCTCGTGTTTGCCCTGGAGCCTGACCATTTCGTGCTGGCCCTTGCGTGTGCCTTTTTCACTTGGGGCCCCCCTTCCCCCTCCTCGTCCCCCGGCTGCCGCCCCCTCGGCCTTCGGCTCGGCCGTCACAGAACTCCCTCAATGACTTGATGACCACCATTCGCGGCACGACGTCGCACTACATCCGCTGCATCAAGCCCAACGAGCAGAAGGCCGCATTTGTCTTCGACTCGGCCATGGTTTTGCAGCAGCTGCGCGCGTGCGGTGTGCTGGAGACCATCAAGATCAGTGCCGCGGGGTTCCCCTCGCGTGGTGACTTCTCCGAGTTCACCGACCGGTACCAGCTTCTGCTGTCGAGCGACCGGTGGTTCGGTAAGCGGACCCCGGCGCTGGCCGACATGCGCACCATCACCGGCGACCTGCTGCGGCTGGCCTTCGGCGACGATGCCGAGGGCGCGGACAAGTATCGTGTCGGCAAGACCAAGGTCTTCCTGCGCGCCGGCCAGCTGGCCATCTTGGAGAAGATGCGCTCCGACAAGTTGAAGCGCGCGGCCGTCAACATTCAGCGCATGGTCCGCGGCTTCCTGGCGCGCGCGCACTATGTTCGACTGCGCCCGGCGGCGATTCATGCCCAGCGTCGTACGTGGCCATACCCCCCCCCCCCCCCCCCCTCCGCACCACTTCGTTGCTTTTTGATTCCCCCGGTGTTGGTTTGGCTTTTGCTCTTTGCCCCTTTTTCGCCCCCCCCCCTCCCCTTCCCTGTCATACTGGCTGCCTCTCCCCTCCCCCTCGGGGGTCGCTGCTGCCGGGGAGCAGCAAGGGCGAGGGCGGCCGCGGCCAGGTGGCCGCCACCATTCACATGTGACTCACCCGTCCTTTCGGTGCCTGCCCGCGATGATGCACACGCAGTCTTCCGTGGTCTTCAGGCCCGGCGTCTCTATGCCAACCTCCGTCGGGAGCGTGCCCTGGCCACCGTGCGCCGGTACATCCTGCGGAAGGTGTGCCGGCGGCGCTTCCTGGCCCAGCGCCAGGCAGTGGAGCAGCTGCAAATGGCCGCCCGCTACTACTTCTCCCTGACCTTGCGGCAGTCGATCCGGCAATTCCGCAAGGCGGTCATGATCCAGGCGGCCGTGCGCGGGTGGCTGGCTCGCCGGCAGTATCTGCGCGAGCGTCGGCAGATCATCCTGGTGCAGAATCTCTGGCGCCGGCGGGTGGCCCGGCAGGCCCTGCGTGCCCTGCGCATGGAGGCTCGGGACATTTCCAAGATCAAGGAGAAGTCCTTCAACATGGAGCGCAAGGTGCTGGAGCTGAGCCAGCAGCTGGCCTCGCGAGAGGACGAGGCGCGCCGGCGTGAGCGCGAGCTCGAGCAGGCGCGCGAGCGCCTGCAGCAGGAAGCCGAGCGTCTGGAGCGCGAGCGCGAGCGCGAACGCGAACGCGAGCGTCGCCAGTGGGAGGAGGAGGCCCGTGCGGCGGCCGAGCGCGCCGCCGCCGAGGAGGCCGCTCGCCTGCGCCAGGCCCAGGCCGAGGCCATTGCCCGGGCCGAGGCCGAGGCCGCGGCCAAGGCCGCCGAGCAGGCCGAGGCCCTGCGCCAGCAGGAGGCCGAGCGCGCTGCCGCCGCGCAGAAGGCCGCCGACGAGGAGGCCGCCCGCCTGGCTGACACCCAGGGCCGCCTGGCCGCCGCTGAGGCCCTGGTCGAGTCCCTGCGCCAACAGCTGGCCGAGCAGACCCAGCGCCATGCCAGCGAGACCAGTGCCCTGTCGGACGAGGCGGACCTGCTGCGCCAGCAGCTGGAGATCCTGATTGGGGTATGTGCCTGCTCGTCCTTCCTTCTTGCCCGTCCTTCTTCCTTGCTCGCGCCTCTTCCTTGCTCGCCCTTCTTGCTTTTCTTTTCCCCCTCCTGGCCCAAGCAATGGCGATGGATTGCCCGCCAGTCGGGACATCTGACACATGCTGGACTCTGTTGTCCCTCCTAGTCCCATCACCTGGCTGACCCCCCCCCCCCCCCTGGCCCTGTGCCATGCGTGGCCCCCTTTCAGTATATCCAATACCGCCCGGCCGAGTGCGATCCCCTGGTGGAGCCGCTCCTGCTGGAGAAGCCCATCCAGCCGGAGGGCACCATGCTGGTGACCATGGTACCGGAGCCCGCGGCCTCGGCCGACGACTCGACGCCCACCCTGTCGGAGGGTCCGTCGGACGGGGGCGCCGGCGGCGGCGCCGCACTCGGCCAGCCGGAGCCCTCGCTCCTGGACATGACCGACTCGCCGTCGCTGGTGGACATCTCGGCCCTGGTGGACAAGGCCCTGGAGCCGGAGCAGACGGCGGAGGAGCGTGCCGCCGAGGCCCGGGCCAATGCCAAGCTCCTGTTCACGGCGCAGATGGCCGCCGCCGTGCGGTCGCTCTCCCCCTGCTGGATCGAGCTGAAGGATGTCACCAACCAGGTGAACCTCATCATGACCAGCGAGCTGGAGCGGGAGATCTCGCAGAAGCTCATCACCAATGCCCCGATTCCGACCCTGTCGGCCGAGGGCGGCTCCGGGACCATCCCCCCGGAGAGCATCCTCTACCCGTCGAACATGATCGGCATCATCTTCTCGGCTTTGCTCATGTCCGGCGAGAGCAAGCGCCTGACCAACTTCAGTACCGATGTCGTGCACCACATCCTCAAGGCCAATGTCGACTCCGGGGCCACGGTCCGGACCCATGTCTTTTGGCTGGCCAACTCGCTGGCCCTCTACAACTTGACGCTCTGCTTGCGGCCCTTCGTCCGGACACTGGCCCCGAACTTGGCGCAGATCGCCAACAAGATTGTCCGGCAAATTACCCAGGAGCTGGGCAACCTCTGTAGCAAGGTCTTCCAATTTGTGGTGGCCAAGTTCCAGGAGCGCGTCCGGCCGGTGCTGGTCCCGGCGGTGCTGGACTACCAGGAGTCGGCGGCGGCGGCGGCCCGGCCCAGCGGCTTCGGCTTCTTCCGCAGCCCGGCCGCCACGCAGCGGCTGGCCCCGAGCACCATCACCACCCTCTGGTCGGAGTTCATTGGCTGCTTCCAGAAGTTCCACATCGACGACTCGGTCACCCAGCAGTTTGTCAGTGCCGTGGTCTTTAGCGTGACCACCGAGCTCTTCAATACCATGATGCGCGAGGGCAAGTACTGCTCCTCCATGCAGTCGATCCACATCCGGGAGAATGTCGAAGTTCTCCGGCGCTGGTGCGTCAAGCAGGGCTTCAATGACATTGTTTTCCACTTCCTGCCCCTGCTGCAGGCCCTGCAGGTGTGCAAGCTCCAGGTCAAGTACTCCACCGACATCGAGGCCATTGTCGATGAGTCGCCGCTGCTGAATCAGCGGCAGATCCTCCACCTGCTGCTGGTCCGCGACCGGGTAGACATCCAGCACTCGGTGGATCCGAGCCTGCTGGAGGATCTGCGCTTGACCACGGTCGGCGCGTCGCAGCAGTCCGGCTCGGCGCTGGAGATTCTGATGGACACCAACAACCACCAGAACTTCATCACCCCCAACCCGTCCCAGGTGCAGCGGCTTTACTTCTACCTCCCGCCGGGGGTGACGCTGAACCACATCAGTCACGTTTAGAGGTGGCTGGGTTTTTGCATGCGCGCTTCGCCCGGGTGTGCATGTGCATACTTGCTCTTTCTCCCTCCCCCCCCCCCCCTGCCAATACATATTTATATTCTCGAGACAGGGGCACTGGAGCAGCAACGGCCGAGGGGATGGGGCCTCTCTCCCCATTGTCGCTGCCACCACCACCACCACGAAATGCAGGACCCATGGATGCTGATCGGGGGGCAGGACGGATGAGGGGGGTGGAGGGGACTTCCGGCCAGGTGGCAGAGCGTTAGGACATTGCGCAAGGGGGGGGGAGGGGACCTTGGAGGGGACATTCTTATCTATTGGGAGGAGAGGCAGCAGACGCCGTGCAACGGGATGTGGG
>NW_009242978.1:1386909-1390197 GCF_000388065.1 Fonticula alba
CCCCCCCCCCCGCCTCCCTGCTCGGCTTCTGCCCGTGTGTCCCATTTTACTTCTTCTCGGTGGGGTAGAACTTCTTGCCCTCCTTGGCGTACTGGACAACCAGCGGGCAGGGGGTGAAACGCGGGCCATACTGCTTGGCGAAGCGGTTCATGGTGTCGACGAAGTTCTGAGCACCGATGGTGTCGATCATGCGGAAGGGACCGCCACGGAAGGGCGGGAAGCCAAGGCTACGCATTTTGAGGCCATGACGAGGCGCGAGCCAGGAGCCCGAGGGGGGGGGAGGGGGGAAAACGGTGAGTTGGACAGACATCCCGCCGGGGAGGGGAAAAAAAAAAAAAAAAAAAAAACAAGCGGCAAGCACCGGAGCCCGAGCAAGAGCCCCAAGTGAGCAGGGGAGGGGGAACAGCGAGAAAAAAAAACGCACCCGAACACGGCACCCATGTCACCATCAAGCGGATCGGAGAGGGTCCCATCCTCCAGGCAGAAGAGGGCCTCATTCACCAGACGGTAGGTCATGCGCAGGGGGTAGTCCTCGGGCGAGGAGTCAGCGGCGGGATCAACTGGATGGGTGTCGTAACGACAGGCGGGCGAGGGGCGGGGCGAGGCCGGCGAAAGGTTAGACATGTGCATGAAGGCCCCCGAAAGTGCCGCTCCCCACGCCAGAGCGCAAGGGCCGTCTCCCTGTGGGACGAAAGAACAGCCGAAAGGAAACGCCGGGAGGGGCAAAAAGAGAGAGAGAGAGAGAGAGAGAGAGAGAGAGAGAGAGGGGAGGGGGGGGGCAAAAAAGCACACGCAAAACGACGCACCCTTGTACTTGGCAACAATGGCCATGGCCTCGGGGTGGGTCTCCTTGCCGTTCTTGCCCTTTGGCATAGTCGAAGAAGCCACGACCGGACTTGCGGCCCAGGAAGCCGGCCGCCTGCAGGTCCAGCAGCATCTGCGTGCTGGCGCCGGACATGCGCGCGCCGAAGGCCTTCTCCAGGGTCGGCTGGATGCGGTTGCCCACATCGATGCCCACCTCGTCGAAGAGCTTGATCGGCCCAACCGGGAAGCCGTACTTCTGCATGGCGCGGTCGATGTCGGCCACCGGGACGCCCTGCTGCAGCAGCAGGCCAGCCTCATTCATCATGGGGGACAGAATGCGCGTGGTGTAGAAGCCCGGGCCGTCACGCACGACGATCACCAGCTTGCCCTGCTTGATGCCGACCTCCACCGCGGCGGACTTGGCCTCGGCCGAGGTCTTGTCGGTGGTGATCACCTCCAGGAGCTGCATCTTGTCCACCGGCGAGAAGTAATGCATGCCGACCACATTCTCCGGGCGCTGGAGCCCGGCGCAAATGTCCCGGATGGGCAGGGCCGAGGTGTTGGAAGCGATCACGGTGTGCGGCTGGACCAGCTGCTCCAGATGCCCCAGCACACGGTGCTTGAGAGACAGGTCCTCGAAGACCGCCTCGATGACCATGTCCGCGCTGGCCAGCTGCCGGTCGGCCCGAGCCGCATCCACATCCGTCACACCGGCCAGCCGGGACATCACGGCGTCCGACTCGACCTTGTTCATCTGCCGGCGCTTGACCTTGGTGTCGAGGTTGCCGCGAATCTGCTGCATGCCGCGTGCAAGCCCGGCGAGATCGCGGTCCTTCAGGACCACATCGAAGCCGCGCTCGAGGGAAACCTACACGGGGGCGGGGGGGGGGGGCGAAGGCGGAGGTGAGGGGGGTGGGAGGGGGGACGGGAGGAGAGGCACGGCGCAGGGCCGCATGGCGGAAGGAGGAGAGAGGGAAGCGCGAAACCCGGCACGGGGCCCTCGCATGTCGGCACAGGGATCCGACCGCGGCCGAAGGACGACCGGGCCCGCGCGGCAGGACCGCCCAAACACGCACCTGGGCAATACCGGCGCCCATGAGACCGGCACCCAGGACGCCGATCTTCTTGTACTCGCGGCTGGGCTTGCCAAAGCGATTCTTCTTCAGGGCCGTCTGGCCGAAGAAGAGCGACACCAGGGCCCGGCTCTCGGGGGTCATGCCGAGGTCACCAAAGCGCCGGGCCTCCGACGCCAGGGCCACGGCCTTGGAAGCGGTGCACGCCTCCTCCACCTGGGCCAGGATGGCATCATGCGCCGGGTAGTTGCCGTGGGTCTTCTTGTAGGTCTGCTTCTTGGCGGTCTGGAAGAAGAACTTGCGCGCGAAGGGAACCCGCTCGACCACCTTGTCCAGGGTCGAGGCATTGTGGGGGTCGGCTCCGGGGATCTTGCCGGTGGTCTTGGCCTGGTCGGCCAGGCTGGTGGCCATCTTGATGGCCGCCGACTCCAGGGCAAATGGGTCGGCCACCGAGTCGACGAGCTTCAGCCGGCGAGCGCGGTCCGGGCGGACCGACTGCCCGGTCAGCAGCAGGGGCAGCGCATTGGACAGGCCAATCTGGCGCGGAAGGCGCCAGGTGCCAGCCGACCCGGGAAGAAGGCCGAGCATGACTGAAAAGACGGCAGAGGCCCCAGCAGGGCAAGAGGGGAGAGAGAGAGTGAGAGGGGCGGGGGGAGCGAGCGGAAGAGAGGATCAGCGCATGGCCATCGCCGGCCGGGCGGAGCAAGAGGACCCCCGGAGGGAAGACGCACCCTCCGGCAGGCCGAGAGTGGTCTTCGGGTCGGAGGTGACCACACGGCTATGGCAGGCCAGGGCCACCTCGAGCCCACCACCGAGGCAGGTGCCGTTGATTGCGGCCACAATGGGGATCTTGTTGTTGGCGATGCGGTCCATGATCTGCTGGCCCCCGGCGGCGAGCTGCATGGTGTTCACATGGAGGGCAGACAGAGGCACGGAAGGGAGAACGGGAGGCCGAAGATGTCCCCCATCAGCGAATGGCAGGGCATGGGTGAGAGAGAGAGAGAGAGAGAGAGAGAGAGAGAGTCGCGTCGGAGAGGCAATCCCGGCGAGCGTGGGGATGCACATGCAAGCGCGCGGATGCGCGCACGCATGGTTGTGTCCATCAAAAGAGACGCACCTTGCTGAGCTCCTCGCTGGTCTGGCAGGCCGAGAGCATGGTGATGTCGGCGCCGGCGATGAAGTTCCCCTGCTTGGCCGAGGTGAGGACGGCGCCGCGAACCGACGGGTGCGCGGCCAGGTGATCGAGGACCTTTTCGAACTCGGCCATCAGCGGCCCGGAAAGGGTGTTGACCTTGGAGTCCGGGGTGTCCAGGCGGATGATGGCGATGTTGTCGGGGCGATGCTCGACCGTGACATACTTGCCTACGCTCATGGTCAGTGGGAGGCAGGAAGAGGGGGGAGTGGCAGGGGG
>NW_009242978.1:1390780-1392712 GCF_000388065.1 Fonticula alba
GGGGCGGGCTCATGGGGGTTGGATCCAGTGGATGAGCTGCTGGCAGCGGAGCCGGGGGTGTGTGGTCCGGTGACGGTCGGGGGCGTGGGTGGGTGCCCGGGGGGGGGGGGGGGGGGGGGGGGGACACCCCGCGGACAACGGAAAACCGGAGGAACCGAGAAGGAAAGAGGGGGCGGCGGGCAAGGAGAATGGGAGCAGGGGCACGGGGAGCAGCAAGTAGGGGGGGGGGGGGGAACCTGTCAGGTCGACAAAAACGAGTGGAGAACAAAGGCGGTGAGGAGTCCTCAAGAGGGAGGAGCGGCACGCATCTGAGTGCGGCCCGAAAAAGCTCACACCAACGACGGGCTAAAGCGGCCCGACACCACTCCGGCGGACCCGGCAAAGGGAGGGCGCACACAGAACCCCCCCCCCCCCCCCATTAGACATCCGGCGATGGGCGCCTGGGCCCCGGGCAGCAACAACATCCAGATGGGGGCTCGGCACCATGCCCCCCACACGCACACACCGACTGGCCGGCCGGCCGGCCGGCCGGCCGACCGACACAGACATCATCCGGCCCGTGCTCCCGGCCCTCATGCCCCGGGCCAGCCTAATCCGGCCGGCGGGCAAGCAGCGGGGCGTGGGGGCCAGCGAACGGTACGTCGTGTCGGGGCTGGTGCGCGATATGTGGGCAGGCGAAGAGCATCCGAGCCTGCCCGGGCGGGGGGGGGGGGGGGGGGCGAGGGGCAGCCAGACCGCCCTTGCGCGGCCCCGGGGCCGCGCATCGGGCAACCAAATGCCGAAGACCGGGGGACCGGGCCGGGGGCCGGCGGAACGCCCGAGATCGAGTGGCCGGGAAACAATTAAAAGCCCCCGGCCCACAAGGCGGAAAGGGCACGGGCGAAGATAAGGAATGCTTGCGCGGTCGGTCCTCCGGCGACAGAGAGAGATAGCCAAATCCGAGGCCCGGCGAGCAGGACTCTCACACAGCCGAGGCCGAATGAAATCCACGCCCCGGGAAAATGCGGCCCGCGTGAAAAGACCCGCCCGGTCCGGGCGCTGGTGACTAGCGAGCGGTGGGGCCATCTGCGGGCCGGATCGGCGCCCGGGCGCGCACATCCGCATGCGGATGCGCGCACACCGGCCCCGGCGCATATCCCTGTCCGCCATGACCCCGAGGGGCTTTCACGCCTCGCCAGAGCGGCGCCCATACCCGGGCGAGACCGCCACCACACAAGGGCGCGGCGCCGCCGCTGCGTCCTCCCGCCTTACCCCTCCCCCGCGGGGGGGGGGGGGGGGGACATCCCCGCTTTTCCCTGACATGAAAGACAACACCAATGACTCAAGAGCACGGCACCCGAGACAGCGAAAGAATGGTCTTAGCTGTTTGTTGTTGCTGTTGCCCGCCGCTCCCCTGCAAGCCGGACCCTGACCCCGGCCCCGCCAGGAGAGGCACCGCACTTGCGAGACCTGGCCACAGACCCCTTCCCCGTGCTGTTTCCCGCCCCTGCCGCGCACGCTAACCGGAACAGGAGGTCCGTCCCCCATCCCCGCCCTCTGGGCAGAGGAAACCCGGGGCTATGAAAAAAGAGCGGCGTGTGCGCGCACGCCCGCGCGCCACAAAGCAGGCCCCATGTGAAAGGGTGGGGCCGAGTCTCGCGGCGGACCTATCACACGTGTGCCTTACCGTTCCGCGTGATCCCTCCCGCCTCTCGGTCTTAACTCGGGGCCCTTGCACAGGGCACACGGCGCGCCCGCCCGGCTCGTTAATCAGAAGGATGGGCATTTGGGGGGAATTAAAAGTGAACCGTGTGACCGGGGGATGTGTAGTTTGGAGGGGCGGACACAGAAGAGGCCCCCCCCCCCCCCAGAGAAAAGGGCGTTGGGTAAATGCCCAACCAAATGCAAGTGGGAGTAGGCAAGAAGAAGGGTGTATATTCCCCCCGACAGGGG
>NW_009242978.1:1395663-1400430 GCF_000388065.1 Fonticula alba
TGCTGCTGCTGCTGCTGCTGCTGCTGCTGCTGCTGGTGCTGGTGCTGATGGTGGTGCTGCTGCTGCTGGTATTGCTGCTGCTGTTGGTGCTGCTGCTGGTGATGATGATACTGTGAGTGGTGCATATGCTGCATGTGGGGGTGCAAGCCCGGAGCCAGCATCGCCGCATTACTGGCTGGCATGAAGTGATAGACCGTCGGAGACGCGGTGCCAGAGACGCCGCCGCCGCCGCCATGGAAGGCGCCGCCCTCGGTGGCGGCGGCCGCCGCCGCCGCCACGGCCCCCATCACCGACGAGGGCGACAGACAGAGCCGACGCTGAAGCTGCTGCAAAACCCCACTCAGCCGGGAAATGTTCAGCGGCTTCGACAGGGTCAGGCCCTCCTGCTGGGCGCCGGAAAGCTGCGTGATCAGCTGCTGGGTCTTCTGCGATTGGTCCGTCGACATGAAGACCACCGGTGTCTGGGAATCGAACTTGCGGAATTGCGCCGTGGCATCCAGGCCGTTCATGATCGGCATGAAGATGTCCATCAGCACAATGTCGAAGGGGCGCTGGTGCCGCGAAGTGCGCAGCAGCTCCAGCGCCTCGCTTCCATTGGAGGCCTTGGACACCTCGTTGTAGCCGATCTTCGACAGCATCTGCAACAGGGTACGCAGGGTAATCGGATCGTCATCGACCACCAGCACACGAGGAGGGCCGCCATTGGGCCCGGCCCGGACAAGAGCCCCTGCCGCATCGGCCCCACCCCCATGCGGATGATGGTGGTGCTGGTGCTGATGGTGATGCCGGAGGCCGGGCACCCCGGCCGCGGCCCCATGCTGAGAGGGCGGCAGGCTGTCCCCGGCCGCGGCGGCTTCCGACCCACCGAAGCCGGAGGAGGCCGGCTGCGCCGGTCCTCCCCCGGTGCCCCCGTGAATTGACGCGGGATCGACTCCCGATGGAAGGGGGCCCGGGCGCCGAGCGGCAGCGCCGGCGGCGGCGGCGGCGGCCCCCTCAGCACCAAGGTGGAAGCCCACATGGGCCCCGGTGGGTCCGGAACCGGCGGACACCGCTGCCAGCTGCGGGTCAACAAACTGCCCGGCATGGTGGAAGTCCGCCTGGTGTGAGGGCAACCCGGGGGAGGCAACGCGCATGGCCTCGGCCCCGTGGCCGAAGGTGCCGGACGAGTGCTGCTGCTGCTGCTGCTGCTGCTGCTGCTGCTGCTGCTGCTGCTGCTGCTGCTGCTGTTGGAGGAGCAACATTTGGTGCTGCTGAATGCCGTCCATCATGGTCGAGCCTGCGCCGGGGCCATGCTCGATGGCCTCAAGAGGCAGACCGGATGCGGTGGCATCGGCCCCCGGGCGGCCGGGGCCATTGTGAACCTTCTGGCCGAATTGCATATCCTCCAGCGAGGGATCCACCGCGGAAACCGGACGGTCCATCATCGACGACGGAGCGATGCCCTGTGGGTCGTGCATGACGGCCGACTCTTGGCGCTGCTTCTTGGCTACATGCCGAAGGAGGACAGCGGGAGGGGGGGGAGAAGAGGGAGAAAGAGAAGGGAAAGGGGAGGATCGGGGTGGTGAGGGAGGGGGGGGGTTAGCATTCGCAGGTGCGTGTCAGGGGGAAAGAGGCGGGGGGAGGCGAAACCAGGACACCCCCCCCCCCCCCCCCCCCGAAAGGCTGGAGGGCCTGGCCAGACACACGCACAAAGGTAATCCCCGGGGCCGGGATAGTGCTCCGCCGAGACACCATGATGCTCGCGCTTGATCGGATGATGATGAGACGCCATCTCCGGCTTCAGGGGAAGGGAGGCGGAGTTGACCTCGAGCGGCATGCCGGTGCCGGAAATTTCCGCATATCCACCCGAGTGGATGTATGAACCCCCATGCGCCGGGTGGAACCCCGGCTCCGGGGCAGCATCGGCCATGAAGGCGCCACCGAGGCCGACGCCGGCCACCGACGGCGGGGAGAAGGCCTCGGTCAGCTGAAGCAGATCTTGGAAGAGGATCGGCACGTCGGGGACTGGACATGGTGGAGAGGGGGGAAGACATGCAGCAGCACGCGCAGGGGGGGGGGGGGGGGGGGGGGGGGGCTGCTTTTGCTCTTCCGCGCCACCACCAGCGTCCTCCTGAAACACCCCCTGGCCCGGGTCCGGTGTAGCCTCCGACTGCGGGCTCTGGCCCGGTCGCGCCGACGCCTGCTCCAGCCTTCCTTGGCGCCGGAAGAGTCACACACCGGCGGAATGGCACGGGCGAGGGCCCTCGCGACTGCACGCACACACGTCCGCGAGAGGGGGGGGGGGGGGGAGGTCAGCCATCGGGAGCCTGATACCCCTGGAAGGAGGGAAGACACCGGGGAAGGGGGGAAGGAAATGCAGAAGAAATGGGGCAAAGAGCAGCAGGAGACACACGCACCGGTCTCAGCCAGAACCCCAGCCGACGGGGCCAACAGCCGGTAGACAATCGTCGACAAGGCTTGGACTTGCTTTTGGGCCTGAGCAGCCGCGGCTTCGGCGATGGCCGCCCGGGACAGCAGGTGCCGGACAATGTCCGACATCTCGCCCGAGAGGGTAGCGCCAGTGCCAGGGGCACCAGGGGCGCCGCCGGGCCCGGCGCGATCGACCACCGAGTCGGCATCGGAAGTCCGGCTGCGAGCTGGTGCGGCACCGCCGGAACAACGGAGGAAGGCATTAGGACAGGCGCATCGGCGGCGGGGCGCATCGGAGGTGCAGTAGGGAGGGGAGGGGAGGGGAGGGGAAGGGGGGGGGGGGGGCGGGCTCTGGGTTCGGCGCGAGGCGCCAGAGGACTTGCGCTTGATCAGGCACAGGCTCTGGGTGTCGCCACGACGGAAACGGTCATGGCGGAACTCCCATGCCCGCTCGCCGTAGGCGCTTTCGCCGGTCTGGGCGCATGTAGACCGGACCTTGTGGAAGTCATACTTGTTCAACTGCCGAACGAAGGAAGCCAAGTTCCCGTGGCGGAAGTACCGCGGGAGGACGGTCGAGCAGAAGATGGCCGGATCGCGCACGATGAAGGACTCGCCATTGGGGCTCCATGAGACGACATCCATCTCGGAGGGGGCCTCAAGCATCCTGCTCTCGCCAGGGCGGCAGCGGCGACGGTCAGTCGTGTGGGGAGGGGAAGGGTGCACAGGGGGGAGGAGGAGCAGGAGGGGGGGGGGGGGGGGCAAAGTGTGAAGCACGAAACAGGGGGGAGACAGGGCGAGCGCACTTGTATAGGCGCCGGACGAAGTCCGACACGGAGGAGCTCCCGCTGGCCTGACTGCCGGGCTTGCCGCCTGTAGAGCCGCCCTGCGGGTCGGGATCGGTGGCCGAGTCATCTGACGACGCGTCCGACAAGAGGGGCCCGGCATCAGCGTCCTCCGGGCCGGGGCTGCCTCCCTCGGGGCCGACCTCGCCGGACGGAGAGCTGGGACTGGTGGAGCGGCGTGTGGCACGATCCGGCGACCCGGATGCCTCGGCGCCATCCTCGCTGCCCGGGCGCCGACGGGGAGCCCGCACGCGAGTGGTCACCGTCCGGCGGGGGAGGGCCGGAATGGCCGGCAGGGTCATGGTCACCGAAACGGCAGGCAGGCCGGGAGGGCCAAGTCCAGCCGTCCGCTCGGCATGCGAGTGCTGATGCTGCTGAGCCGGTGGCTGCCTCTGTGGCGGCTTTTGTTGCTGCTGCAGCTGTGGCTGCTGAGCATCTTCCAGCAGGGAGATCGAAGAGAGCGGGACCCCGCCGGAGTTGGCAGAGGGGGCAGAGGAGGAGGAGGAAGAAGAAGAAGAGGAGGAGGAGGAGGAGCCTGTGCGAGACCCAGGCGCGAGGGACCCGGGGGGGTTATGGTGCTGCGGCAGGGACATGGTGGGTGGTGGGCTGGGGGCCAGGAGGAGGCCTGGGTGACGGGACGCTGCAGAGGCAAGGGTTTCACCGAAGGCGGAAGCCAGGCGCTCGCCGACCGAGCTCAAGGGTGGGAGAGTGCCACTGCCGCCGGGGCCGCTGCCAATCCGAGAAGGCGGAGCGCCGGCACCAGCAGCTGAGGATAGGAGCGCCGACCCGGGGGGCGTACTCGATGGGGAAGGGAGGTAACCGGGAAAGCCGGGGAAGTCCGGTGAGGGAAAGAGGCCGTCCGGGGAGGCGAAACGCGAGGCGCCCGGCGATGAGGCCCGCAGTTGGTGCGGCGAATAGGAGCTCGGCCCGGGGCTGGGACCAGGGTGAAGTGGCGAGAGCAGAGGCGGGAGGAGGAGGCTGGTTTGGGCAGGAGCTGGGGCCGGGGGCGGCGCCATTGAGGTGCGTGTGATGGGGTGGCGGAGAGAAAGGGGGGGAACTGCTGCGGGGGGTCGCGAACTGCCTGGCTTCGATTGAGAGGAGGACACACTCCCTGCTCAATGTGCCGGGGGGAGAGGAAAAGGAGGGGCGCGTCAGCAACCGGTCGAGGGGTGGACAACGCAAAAGGGGAAAGGGAGTGTCGGGGATCACTAACGTCAAAGCATCTGGCGGCGGGGCGGGCAAGGGCGGCGGGGGGGGAGAGAGAGAGAGAAGGAGAGTGGTGTACAAATGCGAGGGGGGTCGGTCCCGGGGCAGAAATAGGCACTTCGTGCTGGCCCGGCCTGCGTGCGGCATCCGGCACGGAGACCGGACTGCCGGAGGAGGTGCGCGGAACAGGACCCTTGAGTGCGCGGGAAAAAATGATCGGCCAGGGAGATCAATTCCCACCTCAACCCATGCCCCCCCCCCCCCCCCCCCCACCTCTCCCACCCGGCTGCGCCCTCACCCGGTGTCCAGT
>NW_009242978.1:1400440-1401710 GCF_000388065.1 Fonticula alba
GTGCGCGGGAAAAAATGATCGGCCAGGGAGATCAATTCCCACCTCAACCCATGCCCCCCCCCCCCCCCCCCCCACCTCTCCCACCCGGCTGCGCCCTCACCCGGTGTCCAGTGACACGCCGGGCACCCCCGGCCGAATGAAAGAAAGAGGGCGAAGAGGGGGAGGGGGGGGGGGCGGAGCAGGCGCGGCGGGCAATGGGGGGCCGGGTGATGGATTCCCACCCGGCGGGGGCGCGGCTCCGCAACCATTGGGGCCCCAAGCACTCGTGGATCAGAGGAGCACCGCGCCGGAAACGCGGGGGCCCTTGGCTGGGAGTGCGTGCGCGCGCATGCCGGCCACTCGCCCCTAGCCCTCGAGGCCCAATGGGGGCCGGGAGCGAGTGTGGTGGGGTGGGGGGATGCCAGGAAGCCGGCCCGCCCCCGGCCTCTCTGCCATCTCCCACCCCCGGGGGGGGGGGGGGGGGGGGGGCGACGCCCGGATCGCGGGCGCCAGCATGCCCATAACCTGCTGGCCGACTGAGGGCCTGGGCCTTTTCGGGCGAGAGGGCAGCAGGAGCCGCGCTGCCTCGACCCGGGTGCTGCTGGCGACGGTCCGCGCGCCCAAGTCCGGCCCCGAGCGGCAGGCAGCCAGTCCCTTGGGAGATCGCCCGGCTCCGGGGCTGGAGCGCCGCGAAATGCAAGCCCCCGCCCGCCATAGTGTCGCAAGATTACGGGCGTCTGGGACGCCCGGGCCCCCATCCCCCGGCATGGGCAGAGCAAGGTAGCATGCGCGCCTGGGGAGTGCTCCCACGACCGGGGGACGAAGTCTGCTCAGGTCCTGGCGGGGGGGGGGCACGGGGGGCGCGGGCGAGCAGGCAGAGGCACACGCGCACACATGTCGGCTGTTCGCGCCCCACTAGAGGCCAAGTCCTAATCGGGCGGTCAGACAGACTCTTCGCGCAGGGTGCGGCTTCACCTACCCCCGGCAAGGGCGTCCCACACGCCGGGCCGCCCTCGGCCGGCCGGTCATTCCGCCGATCGGCAGGTTTCCGGGCAACTGGAGTCCGGGCCGCCGCCCCCCCCCCCCCTTTGCCCCCGGGGGGAGGGGCGAGAAGGGCGTCGGCGGGAATGCCGCCCGTCCCCACCCGACACTGGCGGGCACGGAAATGCCATCGACGGGCAGGGGCACGAGCGGGCAGGAGCGCCCGCAGGCCGGCCGATGCGCCAGCATTGCCCTCTTTGGCTTCTCGGGAAAGAGAGCAAGGGGCATCCGCCCCCCCCCCCCCCCCCCC
>NW_009242978.1:1402085-1411314 GCF_000388065.1 Fonticula alba
GCTGCGCGGCTGGGGGATGCCCAGGCCGCGCCGGAGGCCGCGGGAGAAACCGCCGCAGCAAGGCGTCCGTCAGGCGGGGCCATTTTCCGGACGAGACCCATTCCCGGCGGCGGGGGCGCCGAGGCCTGTCCCCTGCGTGCGGGAGAGGGGGCCCCCGCAGGGAGCCCTGGTTGCCCGGAAGCCCACCCCCCGGGCCAACCAACTGAGACGGCCGCGGACAAAGAGGGCGAACATGAGTCGAAGGAAAGGCTGCATGGGTGGCGGGAGAAAACAGACCCCAGCCCCTGGGGGGGAGGGGGGGGGGGGGGCGGGACAGAGGCCGGCAGGGCGCGTTCACGCCTCCACTGTGCAACCAACGCCGGCGCGTATCTTCCTTGGCCGCCGGCGGTGCCCGTGCCCCTGGCCCTTGCCCCCGCGTCGCCGGGCCGCGGAAGCACTTCACACAGACCGGGCCGGGGTAGGGGCTCTCGGCCGCGCGAGGAGTACACCAACACCTCCTCGCAAACAGAAAGCAAGCCGGCAACGATCCCGGCGAGCGTCCCACACATCGCAATCGACCAGTCTCGAACGCGGCCCCCAGCACGGGGTGCGACGGGAGGTGCCCGGCCGCGACCGGTGTTGAACCAGACCCTCTCCGGGTACCCTCGGCGCGGCGCCGCCTTCCGGGGCCAGGGCCGGGGGTGTCTTGCTCGGGGAGTGTTCGATTGGCAGTAATGTGGGACAAATGAGAAAAAAATATCCACGCCAATACTCCTCGAGGCTACCACACCCCTGGGCGGATTCCGGCGCCCGAAATCGCAAGAATCCCACCCCGCACTGCCTCCCTCACGCGGTGCGCTGCTCGCTCGGGGCTCGGCTTCTGTGTGTGTGTGTGGCGCGCCGGGCGGCCCAACGTGCTGACATGCGAATGGCGAGAAGACCCCCGGCCCAGGGTCACACGCGCGGGCGGGGAGGGCCGGTGCCCCTGGACCGCGAGGGGGAACGAGTGGGGCCGGCCCGGGGGGGGGGGGGGGCAAAAAGGCCCCGGGAAGGGTCGAGTCCGATCTCCACAACATGATACTGCCATTCAAGCACCTGGCCACGCGACCGGATCAATTTGCCGAGGCCGAGTCAGGGTCACGTCTCAGCGCCAATCACACCACACACCACGGGCCCAATCACATGTACCCCCTCTCATGTCAGACACCTCCCGTCCTTGGATGGTTTTCCGCCCGCTCATCAACAGCGTCTCCCCCGGGCAGGCTCTCCGCACGGTGTTCCCCCCCCCGACGGTGGAGAATCCTCGGGGGGGGTGGCCGCATCTTCCCCGCCGCGGCTCTTCCCAGCCTGGGGAGTGTGTGTGTGTAGTCCGCGGCCAGCTGTGTTTGGAGCGGGCCCCTCCAGCCTGCTGGCCCCCAAAGCGAGGCAAGGGAGAAAGAGAGATGCTCGGCGAGACCCGCATGTGAGCCCCATCATGGAGAGCGCCTAGTTTTGGGCTGCGGCTTACACACGGGAGGGAGCCCCCTCGGGCGTCAAGTCCGCCCGGCCTGCGCCCCGACTGGAGGCCGCGGCGTCGGGCCGTTGCGCATCCCTCCCGGCCGGCCGGCCGGCGAGGGAACGAAGCCGACACTGCTTCGAGAATCCTCTTTCCCCACCAGACACCCGGGCGTGTTCCTGCGTGCAGGGCCTTCGGCCACCGACAAAAGAGGTGTCCATGCGCGTTGCCGTCGCGAGCGCCCCCCCCCCCCGGAGGCGGTCTCGCAACGGGCGGCCGGCCACCGGGCAGGGCTGGCACCGGCCAGCTCGACTAGACAGGTGGGCAGAAAGACCCCCCCCCCCCCCCTCCCGTCTATCTGTCTGCGTCCCTTGGGTCTCGTCGACGTCTGGGCGGCTCCGTCCCCATACGTCAGCCTCCGGCGGCCGGCCGCCCTTTCCGCTCTCCCGCGAGATTGGCCCATGTTTAGCCTTGCCCGCCTGGGGGCAAAGGGCATTGAAGAGAATGGGAGCCCCCCTCCCCAGGTCCTCAGCCTGGCTGGTAGTCTGCCTCTTCTCCTTCCCTCCCCATCCATCGCCTCTGTGCAGCCCCCCCCCCGCCCCCTTTCCCCCTCCCTCTTCCCTCTCGCCCCCCTTCCCCCTCCCCCCCCCCCATTCGCCCTCACCCCCGCGCGTCCCAGCCATGGCGGATCGGTACAGCTTCTCCCTGACTACCTTCAGCCCTTCGGGCAAGCTCGTCCAGATCGAGTATGCCCTGAACGCCGTTGCGTCGGGCTTCACCTCCATCGGAATAAAGGGTGTGTCACCGGGGTGTCATGTTGGTCCTCCATTCTCCCTGCCCCCCCCCCCTTTTTTTCCCCCCCCCTGTCGCCCTCTTTCCATCAACTCACCCCTTTCGCATCGCCCCTTCCCATTCACAGCGTCGAACGGCGTTGTCATCGCCACCGAGAAGAAGCTCAGCTCCATCCTCATCAGCGAGGACACCGTGGTCAAGGCGGTCCCCATCTGTGACACCATCGGTCTGGTGTACAGCGGCATGACCCCGGACGCCAAGGTGCTCATTGACCGCGCCCGCAAGGCGGCCCAGTCCTACCGCCGGGTCTTCAATGAGGAGCCGCCCGTGCTGCAGCTCGTGCGCGACATCGCCTCGGTCATGCAGGAGTACACCCAGTCCGGGTGCGTGCGCTCTGTGGTCCCGACCGCGCTCTCTCTCTCTCTCTCTCTCTCTCTCTCTCTCTCTCTGTCTCCCCCTGTCATTCACCCATTGGCATGCACTTGTGGCACGCCTCCCCCGCTCTCACATGCTACTGACATTTGCTCCTCCTTCGCCCTTGGCCTCTCGCCCTCCACACCCTGCCCTCCGTCCTCCGCCCTGGACCTGCTGCCTACCGCCCTTCTCCCTCCGCCTCCCACTCTCTTCCTGTGCATTCGCGTGTGTGCGCGCGCACACACACACACAGTGGTGTCCGCCCGTTCGGTGTGTCTCTGCTGGTTGCCGGCCATGACCACAATGGCCCGGCCCTGTACCAGGTTGACCCGTCCGGGTCTTACTTCGCCTGGAAGGCGGCTGCCATCGGCAAGAACATGCTCAGCGGCAAGACCTTCCTCGAGAAGCGGTACGCACCGGTGATCTTCCTCGCCGGAGTCCGCCTACTATTGTGGCGCTCTTGTCTTCGCGCTTTCGGCGGGGGCCCTCGGGAGTGCCGTGCCCCGCCCAGCCTGAATCCACTCCGCTGTCGTCGACTCACCCTTCCCCCCCCCCCCCCCCTCCCTCCCTTCCTTCCCTCCATCCTCCCCTGTCCCACGTCTCCTCTGCCCGCCCTCCTGTGCAGTTACACCGAAAACATCGATCTGACTGATGCCATCTACACGGCCATTCTGGCCCTGAAGGAGGGCTTCGAGGGGGAGCTCACCGAGAACAACATTGAGGTTGCCGTTGTGGCGCCGGCTCCGCCGGAGGCCGCCTCGTCCGCCGGCGGCGTGGTTGTCACCGGCGGCAACCCCGACGACCCGCTGTACCAGACCCGGCCGATCTTCCGGCGTCTGACCCCGGCCGAGATCAAGGACTACCTTGTCAACATCTGAGCATGCCTCGCGCACATGCACGTGTGCCGGTTTCTCCCTTTTTTTCTTCTGGCCATCCTCCTCCTCGCCTCCCCCTCGTTCTGCCAGCCGGGGGTCAGTCCCGCACACATGAGTGCGCCCATGCGTGCGCCCATGCGTGCGTCCGCGCCCACCGCTCGCCGCCCGCCGCGCGCCGCCCGCGCCTGTGTGGTGTACATGTCCCTTTCCCAGTCCAACGCCCCCCCCCCCCCCCCCTCCGCCTCTTCCGTCGCTTGTCTTTTCCCTGCTCTCGGGGCCGGGGCCAGTTGTGCACCTTGTATCATATCTCCCCATGACCAGCAAACCTGCGCGCGTACATGCGTGCGTGCGTGCGTGCGTGGCAAACAGCAACAACAACAACAACAACAACAGCACCCAGCAATACATCCCCCTTTCCAGATCTTCATTGGCCACATCCCCCAGGCTGCTCCATCTCGAGACCCGTCATGTGGGCTGTGGTGGTGGTATATTTGAGATCCAAATGTGCATGTACTGTTTTATACACACGTCTCGTGTGTTGGTGGGTATATGTATGTATGAATGCATGTGTGTGTGTGTATGTGTGAGAGAGAGGGTGAGAGTGACTAAAGAGGAGGCAGTATACAAGGACACGGGGGAGACGCCGGGAGGCAGGAGAAAGAGAGGAGAGGCTCATACAGCATTGAGGCGCACAAAACAACACTGCGCCATGCGCGAGCCCAGCCCCACCTCCCCGACATCCCTTGGTTTCCACAGACACACACACACACACACACACTCACACACATACATGCACACATGCAGACATGCAGACACACACTCACACTCACACACACACCGCTCACCGCCCCATGCTGCTTTGATGTAGCGATGCCGCTGAGAGGTAGTAGCAGCTGAGTCGGTCGATCGGAGTGCTGAAGGAGGCCGGCCCGCTGCCGGACAGCCGCGACAGGGGGTCAGACTCCCGACTGGAAATCCCGGCCGGCGAGGGCAGCAGCAGCCGCGAGATCATCAGATTCGACACCAAGTCAACCACCGACGCCGGGATCAGGGTGCTGGTCAGGCAATCGGGCAGCAACTTGAAGTCCCGGTCCTCCGGGGGCGGGGAGCCTCCCTCGGTGCCAGGGTCCACTTCGCTGGGTGCTGAGCCATTGGTGGGAATCCTGAGCATGTGTGCGTGTGTGTGTGTGTGTGTGTGTGTGTGTGTGTGTGTGCGCGCGCACGAAGGGAGAGGGAGAGCGAGGGAGCGAGAGAAGGGAGACGGACATGTCAGCATACATGCCCTTGCGAGGCAACGAATCTTCCTCCCTCTTGCGGGCCGGCTGGAAGGAAGGAAAGCCGAGGGGAGGAAGGGACAAGGCGGCAGGGCCATGTGACGCGGAAGGACGTACCGAATGGAGATCAGTGGCCCCACTGGCAGATCGACAACGACATTCCAAAGCAGCCGGTAGGTGCGCGGCCGGACAGCTGGCGCCGGTGCCGGTGCCGGCGCCGGAGTCGGCGTCGAGGTCTGTCGCCGCGGGCGCCTCGACGAATATATAGATGTCGAGGTGGCACTGGGCATGCTGCTGGCCGCTCCGGCGCCGCCAGGGACGCCATTGGCATCCGAGGAGAGGAGCTCATCATTGAGCGGATGCCAATCAGTCGTGGCGATCGCCTGAATGTAAGGCGAGTCGAGGGGTCTGAAAATGAGCACCGAAAGGAGCCGCTGCTGCCGGTCGCGCTTCCCCGGGGTCGACCCGAGGGAGAAGTCTGAAGAGGAGATGCCAGCGGGCGTGATACCGGCGGTGGCGCCTGCCATGGCCGAAGGTCCACCGGTGATGGGCTGCCCTCGACCGGCCGGCGTCACGGTCGTCGTTGGTGGCGGGGTGGTGGCCGCACCGCTGGCCGCCGATTGGGTCCCGCCGCCAGTGGCGGCATCAGCCCGCGCGGCCCAATCGACCCCCGAGCACGCCGCCACCAACTCCCGATGGAGCATGGACCCAGCCTGGAAGTTCCACTTGCACAGGGAGGCCATGAAGGCACCCTCCGGCAGCGAGCTCACCAAGATGCATGGGACGCTGGGGTCCAAGTTACGCCGCTTCAACGGATTGAAGTAGGACGTCTGCAACATCGGGGGGAGGGAGTCCTTCCGATTGCTGACCAGAAGGTAGCCGGAGTTCTTAAACACTGCGGCCGGGATCGGCGGTCAAGGTCATGCACGGACGGGAGGACAGACGGTCAGGGGAGTTAGCTCCAGATGGTCCCGGTCAGGGCCTCGCACAAGGGCCCACTTGGGCTTGGGGGGAAAGGGAGAAGGAGGAAAGGCCATAGCCGAGGCCGGGAAGGTGACGTACGCCCAGAGGGGGTCTGATGGAACATGATGGGCACCGGGACCACCTGCGGCGGGCTTGCCATGGCCACCGGATCGGAGGGACCACCGGCAGTCCCGGCCAGCATCGCCGGCAAGGCCAAGTGAGTGGGCCCGGCATCGTCGTGTGTCGACGGGGTCCCGCCCTGGGAGCCGGCCAGGGTGGTGGCCACCCCGGCATCACGCTGCCGACCAATGGCCCCGAAGGGAGATCCACCGCCAATGCGACCGAATCCGGCGCTCTCCGGGAATCCAGGTCCAGCTGGCCCGAAGGATGGCGAAGTCTTTGACACCGGCACCACACTGGAGATGCCAGCCTCCGGGGAGGGCTTGTCAGTGGCCGCAGCCGGAGCCCCGTCCGATGGAGACGGCCGCCGGGCGCCACTCGCCGCATCGGCCTTGGACTCGAGAGCCCCCCCTTCCGACAGGGCTTCATCGGCGGTGGCGTCGGATTGCCCACTGGCCGAAGGGGCTGCCACATTGAGAGCCGGGGTCCCTCCACGCAGGGAGGGGCTGCCCTCATTTTGCGGCGTGCCACCCGACCCGGAGGTGTTGGTGTTCTCCAGCAAGAAGATGATACGCTCGAGACTGGCCCGATCGGCCACCGGCGGATCAATCTTGGAGGAGCTGCCGGTGTCCAGGGCGGCCAGGTGTTGGCGCGCGATGGTGAGCGGCTCCCGCCGGAGGCCATCCTTCAGCAGATGCCGGGCACCACGCTGCAACAGCGCCTCCACCACATCCGCATGGCCGGCCCCGACGGCCAGGTGCAGTGCGGTGGCCGAGGTGTCCACAGTCCGCGCGTCGATCAAGGCCCCGAAGTTGTCCACCAGGTGCACAACCGCCCGCATGGCACCGGCCGCAGCGGCCGTATGCAGCGGCTGGTGGCCATTGATGTCCACGTCACTGACATTCGGCCGGCCCGTGATCGGAATGTGTGAGAAGGGGCCGGATGAATCGCCAGTGCCGCTGGACCCGGTGGCGCTGCCGGTGCCGGTGCTCGCCTGGCTGGACCCCCCGTCGGCGGCATCCCCCTCGGGTCCGGCAGCTCGGAGAAGGAAATCGATCATTTCCAAGTTCGCGTGCCGGGCGGCCAGGTGCAGCATGGTTTCACGGTGCCCATGCTTCCCGGGACCGGCCAGTGTCCCGGCCGGCATGCGGACGCCGCCTTCCATCAGCTCGAAGCCCGTCAATGTCAGCGAGTGGGCATCGATCAGCTCCAGAATCCGGCCGATCTGGCCCGGCGTCGGGATCAGGGAGAACACCTCACTGCGAATGCGTTGTTGGTCGATGCGCTCCTTCTGGGCCGCCTGCCGAGCTTGACGCTCTTGCTCCTGTCGCTCCCGACGCCGGAGGGCCTCGGCATCGGCCTTCTCCTTGGCCAGGCGATCGGCCTCGGCCCGGAGCTTTTTCCGATGCATATCCTCCTTCAGGACAATGTGCTGATAGTAGCGCTCCTTGTCTTCGTTCTGGCGCTTGAGCTCGTCGAACAGGAAGCGGCGTTGCTATGGGAGGGGCAGCGGCGAATGGGCGAGGGGGGAGGGTAAGCGACGGCGATGGAGAAGGATGGGGGGGAGGGGGGGGGGGGGGAAGGGCAGGAGAGGTGCCACCAAGGAAGGCGCACGTCTTTCGGCTTCGACCGGTGCTCGTCATCACTGTCACTTGTGGAGCCGTGGTGCTTTTGGCACGTGTGACACCAGACATTCGGGGGGTTCTCATTGAGTGTGCTCAGCATTTCGTCTGTTGTCGCGGGGTAGGGAAAGATGGGCCGGCAGGAGAGGCGAGCGCGCGTGGTGTGTGTGGTGTGCGTGCATGCGTGTATGTGTGCATGGGGGAGGAGGAGAGGGCCGTAGGGGAGAAGACAATGGTCAGAGGCACAGATGGGAAAGGGGGAAGCCACGAAGGGACACCGCCGTGCATGGGGAACGGGTGGAGTCACGCACCGAAGGACCGGGAGAAGATGCTGGTATCCATCGATTGCGCGGCGCAATTGTTGAGCGTGAGATCGATGTGCCGGGCCAGCTGGGAATAGGCCTCGCCTGGTGGGGATTGCAAACAGAGAGTGTTAGCAGAGCAGGACCAGAAAGAGCCCGCGTGTTGCAGGGGGGGGGGGGGGGGGCGGAGTGTCAGAACGCACGAAGCAGCTCCACTTCACTACCAAAGGTCACCGGCGGGAGCTCGGATTGGTGGCTGCGCAGAGCTTCACTATTCGCAAGCTCAGAATTGGACTCCTCTGTGTGTGTGTGTGTGTGTGTGTGTGTGCGTGTGTCCATGTCCGTGTGGATGCGTGGGTGGGGTGAGCAGATGGTTTGAGGAAAAGACCAAGTAGTGGATGCCCTTGGGGGAGGGGGGGGGGATATTCTACGCTGGGACATGTGGGCACATGCGTACCACTCTGGAACTCCTCCGGGCGCATGCGATATGCCTTCTCGATGAAGTCGGACATGATGACCTCGGCCGGGTCAAGGTTCAGGTCTCGGGGAAGGGGCGGTCCGGATGCAGATGCTGGATGAGCAGGCGCCTGGAAGAGAGGAGCGACAGGGCGTTAGTGTCACTTTGAAAATACACACACACACATACACGCACATGAGCGGACACGTGTGCTAAGGGGGGGGGAAGGGGGGAGGAGCGAGGAGCGAGGAGGGAAAGATGAAGAAGCAGACAAATGTGATACCTCAAACGGAGCAGCGGGAGGGGCACCGGCAGGATTGGGCGGGGGGGTATGCGCCATGTCCTGCGGGGCATGCGCAGGGCTGTTCAGCTGGATGAAGTTGGGCGAAGATCGGGCCGACGACGTAGCATGTCCGTAAGTCAGCGGAGCTGATTTCTGGTTGTTCTTTGACTTGGCCATAGAGGCAGCTAGGGGTTGGTGTGGAGAAGGGAGTAGGTGGAAGAGGGGGGTTAGAGAAGAGGGGGAGGGGGGGGGGGGGGGGGGGGGGGGGGGGGGGGGGGGGGGGGGGGGGGGGGGGGAACAGAAAGACGCACCAAGTCAAGGTGCGAGTGGGGTGCACAAAAGCAAAGCTGTCTTGTTGTTGAGGGAGCGAGAGCGCGACTGTCAGAGGGATGTGCTTACGGCCGTGGGCGCGACTGCGGCCACTTTGCAAGAAGGGGACAACGGCGAGGCGGGACGCGAGTGCAGGATGCCGCAAACGTAGGTAGGACTGACTGGCGACAGGGGCGAGAGACAGGCGAGCTGAAGAGAGGGGGGGAGGGAGGGCAGCAGCGGCGGCCGGGGTCCCTCTGGCGGTCGACGACGGAGAGAGCAGGGGGGCTCGAACGGCAAGGGCGTGAATGGAGGCGGAGGGAGGGGGTGTCGAGCAGCACCGG
>NW_009242978.1:1411861-1412410 GCF_000388065.1 Fonticula alba
GGGGGGGGGGGGGGGGCCGCCGGCAAGATGCAAGGCCCGTGGGCTGCGCCATGCAGAGCGGGGCAGACGGACGAAAAGCCCTCGTCGCCCCCCCCTCTCGTCGACCGGGCTCGCCCGGGTGTCCACGGAATCCGCTCCCCACCGTCTCCCCCCCCCCCCCCCGAATGCCCAAAGATTCCCTGACCATCGGTATCCTGGCCTCTTGCACTTACACCGCACGGATATATGAGAGACTTTCTCCCGGTAGCCTCCCTCCCGGTCCCGGCCGACCGGTGGCCCACACGGCTAACCAGCCCGTGGCAGCCAGTAAGCCCGTGGGGCTAGGGCGGTGCACTGGGGGGGGGGGGGGGGAACGCGCGGCAGAGATGCTCGCACGGCAACCCCAGTTCCTGCTGGGCTGGTCCCCGCCCAACGCCGGTCTACGTTGGTGGTGTGAGCGCCAGCAAGGGCGGTTGCTGCCGCCTCTCCTCCGCCAGCCGACCCGTTCCTGGCTCATGCTCTCGAGGCGCGGCGCCCCACACGCCCTTTTACCCGCCCAGCAGCTCCCGC
>NW_009242978.1:1440148-1440693 GCF_000388065.1 Fonticula alba
CGTGCTCCCCCCCCCCCCCCCCCCCCCCCCCCCCCCCCCCCCCCCCCCCCGCCCCCCCCCCCCCCCCCCCCCCCCCCTGCTCCCCCCCCCCCCGCCCCCGACCCAGGTCCCTCATGTGGGGCCTCCCCCGCACCAGTTGAGTACTTTGCGCGGGCCGCCGTGCCGCGAGGGGAAGCCGTGAAAATGAAACGACCCCCTAGGGTGCACGCCCCCCCCCTCCCCTCCCCGTTCAAGGTATGTAGCCACTAACCTTGCCATGTGTTACCAGAACCAGCAGAATGGAGGCTGGGGTTCAGCGTGATTGTCTCGGGCGCTGATCTCCCTCAGGTCACCTGCCAGGCTCTTGGCAGCCGAGCCGCAACACTGGGGGCCACTTTTTCGGCATGTATGTCCACCGACCGATCGAGAAATACTATGCCCGTGTCTGGGGCCGGACACCGCACGCAGGCGTGCCGGGGCAGCCATACAAGCGCCCCGGCTCAAAGGGGGCAGTGCTCTTCCACTCTCATGCCAGCCTTCCCTTATTGCTAGAAGCACCCACCATC
>NW_009242978.1:1441371-1445542 GCF_000388065.1 Fonticula alba
CCCCCCCCCTCACTCAAGGCCTTCCACCAAAGCACCAAAGAGCACTCATCCAGTGGCAGCGCTGCCTGGGAGAAGGAGCAGGCCCGGCGCACCGGTGGAGGATCGGTCGGCATGCTCTGGGCCCGAGGGGAGCTTCGACTTCTGTCGATCCTAGAGCGGGCATGTTCCGATGCTGCAATTCAGCCGGCCGGGGATGCTGCACCGGCGCCCACCGGGCAAGCCGGCCTGGCCACCCGCCTGGAGGACCGCAAGCGTCTCCGCGCCCGGTGCATGTCTTTGCTGGAGGACCTGGAGGATGACCTCCGCGATCGGTGGTGGTTCTCCCCCCAGCGGGCAGCGGGAGCCGAGCGTCGGCCGCTGGTCCTGCCGCCGGCCGAGTGGCCACCGGCCGGATGGGCCGCCGCCTCGGCTGCAGGCGATGCCCCCTGGTGGTTTGACCCCAGCGAATCGCCCCTGCCACAGGAGGCCGAGCTGCGCCTCTGGTGGGGCTTCTGCTCATCGGCCCATGGCGGCCCCTGTCCGGCGGATGAGTGCGCACTCCTGCCACCTCCTGCGGCGAGTGCAGTTGTCAGCCCCGAGGGCGTCGCCGGCTCCGACACCACCACTGACGGGGAAGCCTCCCAGAGGGACGAGCTGTGATTGGCGGTCGCGCGAGGCCCCGCTGCGTGGCCTCCCCCAGTTTTAGAGGCCATCACCGGTGATACACCCGAAAACCAATACCTGGAGGCTCCCTCCCCCCTCCCCTACGATGGCATGCAATACACGCAGACATGCCTACAAGCTGACGATCAGCCATGGTGAACAAGGGTCCGTGAGGACGAGAGGCGGAGAGAGATCAAGAGACAAAGAGGCAAAGAGACAAAGAGGGAAGGAGGATGCGTCGAGGCATCCATGTGCACAGAGGCCGTCTATTTCGTGGGACAGGGCTCCGCAGGTATCCGGCGCGGTTGGGCAATGGACCCCACGCCATCCGGGTGGGGGAAGATTGTCAGGGCTCGCTTGAGCTCCGGATTGCGGAGGACAATGGTCGTGCCAAAGGACTCGGGCGCATGGCCCAGGTAGGGGACCGTCTGGTTGATCGAGCACCGGAAGGAAGCCGCACGCGACGGGGAGGCTCCCATGAACATCGATGCCGGGGCCGATGCCGGGGCCGGGTCCAGGTCAGCCGTGGACCGGGCATCATCCTCAAGCACTTCTAGGGTGGCCAGGGCATCGGCCGAGCTGCCGGCTATCCGGTCTCCATGCGGGTCATCACCGAGGCGTGCGGTCGAGTGTGTTTGGATGGCCCCGGAGACGCGGCCCCAATGACAAGGACAGAAGGGGCCCCCGGTCCCACGGGCGGCTGCCGCCGCGATGGCCGCTGCCGCCGCATCATTGCCCCGCCCATGAGGCGAGGCATGACCCCGACCATTGGCCGACAGCCAGGAGGGGCCGACTGCTGATTGCAGGGCAATGGTCGACTGAAGGGAGAGGCTTTGTGAAAGGGGGAGACTGGCAGCCAGGAAGTCGGACTCCATGGAGGCACATCCTCCGGGGGAATTGGCAAGCAATGGGCACAAGTCGGCTGGCAGGGGGAAATAGATGTCCCCATCCGGGGAAGTCAACAGCTTCTCGATGTACCAGACAATGGTGTGCTCTTCCTGTGGGCGGAGGAAGACCCGGGCGGCCAGGGGGGATGAGGGTCAGGGAGGGGCGAGGAAGGGGAAAGGGAGGGGGACAAATTGGGGCGGTTTAAATGCCTCGGGCAATGCATACCATGCGACATTGAACAGGCGACGTGGCGTCCGGCGCAAATGCGCCAGCTTCACTGGTCGAGGGCAAATCCGACGGCAGGCGCATCGCCAGACAGGGGCCGCCAGCAACATCGACATACATAGACCGGACCAGGCGCGGGGTATTCACCCGGCGCATTGAGCCCCCGCGATCGAACTCCGCCACAAAGGTCAGATGCTCCCCCTGGATGCCGGGCACCGTGAGGGTCGATCGCAGCTGGTGGAGCCCGGTGGCCGGGGACGCCACCGGCAGGGCAAGGCGAATGCTGGTATTGGCCAAAACCGTGAAGGAGGGAGGGATGTCGGCGAAGTGGATGACCTCCGCCGGGGGAGGGCAGGCGCCTCCAGCCGCCAACCGGCCATCCCTCGGTGGGGATGCCCACCCAAGAGCCCACTCGGCGAAGGAGCCGGATGTGCGGGCATGGTCGTGCTTGGCCGAAAGGAGGAAGACCGAAGCCAGACCCTTTAGCCTCCACTCTTCGGGCGAAGGAGCCTCGCCTGAAGCATCGTGGATGGTCTCGAGGAAGGCGGCTTCCGGGGGGAAGGGCAGCTCCAGCTCCAGCGCCAGAGGCCGGAGGAAGTTCCCAGGCAGGCTGCAACGATCTCGCGCAAGCGTCGAGACCAGGAAGGAATTGTCCATCGAGTTGAGAGCCGGCAGGTGCTCGGTAAAGTGACGCGTGACCGGGACATGGGGCTCGGCAGCGGCAAGGCCGTGACCCACCAGGCGAGGCGCCTGTTCACTTGAAGCCACGGGGCGAAGGTGCGTCGGCAGGAGAATGCGCTCCGAGGCATCGACAAGTCCCGCTGGCAGGTCGCTCAGTGAGCCTCGAGCACCGGCGGCCTTGCGCAGCGGTTGAACGGGGGAGGCACGCTGGCGGAGCTGCTCATTCGAGGAGATGATGGAAATCTCGTCAATGTGGAAACTGGACACCTCAAGAAGCCATCCTTCCCGTGGGGGGTGCACGCTGGTGGCCGCCGATGCGACGGCCGGGTACTTCTTGAGCATTGCCCGGACAAAGGAGTCGGAGAAGAGAATCTTCGAAGGCCAGGGGGAGGAGAATAGGTCAGGAGCCGACATGAGAGCGATGCTGGTACAGGGGGGCGGGGAGGGGGGGGGGGGGGACACCCATCCGGATGGGCGCATACGCACTTTGCTTTGGAGAGTCAAGTCCGCCGGGGCCGCCGGATCCGTGGCGACGGAACACTGGTAAAGCCGGGTGTGGAAGGCGGAGGGCTGGGCCTCGGAGTGGGGAAGGAAGATGGAGCTGTCGGAGCTGGACTTGAGCATGGGCGGCGAGAAGGAAGGGCGGGAGGGACGGAGAGATCGACCGGTCGAAGGCAGCGGCAGTGATGGACGGGTAAGATCCGCGGCCGAGGACGACTCGGCCCCCTGGACATTGGCCGCCATGGCCATGCCGCCGGTGGCTGCCTTTGGTGCGGGGGACAAGGCAAAGGAGGCTGGCAGGGGAGGCGGCGATGAGGAGTCGGGATCGCTGTCATCCATGGGCAAGCCGTCGGCGGGCAGTTGCCGGGCCGCAACCGTCGCCATTGGCGGTGCGGCTGTGGGCCCGGACAGGGGGGAGACCGTCGATGCAGCAGGCAGCCCAGGGGCATTGGGTGCTTGCCAAGTGCGCATTGCTTCGAAAAACTCATCCTCGCTGCTGCTATCGGATGGGGTAGACTCGAGGACCGGCTGGGAGTGACTTGGGAGGGCGAAATTCATGACCATCCGAATGGGCGGCGGGCTTTTCGGTGTGCGAGCCCTCTGGTTTTTGCGATACTCCTTCCGAGTTGCGGACGAGCCGGGCGACGGGGGGGGGGGGGGGGCAAGGTGACTGGGGGGGGGGGGGGGGGGGGGGGGGGGGGGGGGGATCAGCGATCGGGAAGGGGAAGAAAAAAAGGTGCGCCAATGTCGAGGGCAGGAAGGCGCGACATACCCGGAGTGAACGCCGGCCACGGGTCTCGGTATAGCCGATCAGGTCATCGGGGCCTTCGCGAAATTGAACCTTCTGCCCGGTGGGACGCTTGACCGTCGAGGCAGGACCGTGACAGTTGGCCGGACAGGTCGCCAGGCGCAAGGCAGTCGCAGTGGTCGGGGTGTGGGCGGATGGGAAGGAGTTGGGGCAAGTGCCACGACAATCGAAGTCCACCCAAAGCGGGGTGCTGATGGGGGCCAGTCCGTAGAGCGAGCGCTTGGCCGCCTCCTCGCGAATGATGCCATTTACATAGGACTCCGGTTCGAAGGCCTGGAAGGAGGAGACAACCTCAAACAGGTGCTGGGGAATTGCGAGTGAGTGGACACCGAGAGATGGGGCTCGACCAGGGAGGAGGGGAGGGGGGGGGGGGGGGGGGGGGGGGGGGGGGGGGGAGGGGATAGCCTGGCAGTACCTCGGATTCCT
>NW_009242978.1:1445552-1446987 GCF_000388065.1 Fonticula alba
GGGAGGGGATAGCCTGGCAGTACCTCGGATTCCTTCTCGCGACCAATTAATTGCGTGATGGTGAGGCGTGTCAGAGCCATCTTCAGGACCTCCAGTTTGAGGGCTTCATAATTGAGGAAGATCTGCCACCATGGATTCAAAGAGAGGGAGGGGCGAATGTAAGGGTCAGTGGTGAGGGGGGCGAGGAAGGCGAGGGAAGAGCATGTCGATGCGGGAGCATTCGCCAAGGAGGGAGGAAAGAGCAAGGGTGGAGGTGATGTCCCGACCTTCGAGGCATCCGGGAAAGAGGGAGCGTCGCGAACGGCCAGGGGGTCGGGGCTCTTGCTGCGGTTGAAGAAGGTCAACGGATCCAGAGCCTGGTCGACGATCTGATCGGCCGAGATCCGACGATCGTTCGACAATTCACCGAGGATGGAGAAGTACTTGGCCAATGGGGGGGCCGTTTCACTATCACCCTGGGGGGTCAGTGCCGGGCGTGTCATTCAATCTGCGGCGGAGGGTAGAGCATGGGGGACAAACCTCTCAACGAGAGCTGCATGCTCATCGAGTCGAAGCCGACACCGAGCCGCGATCTCGGCCAAACGGCTGGCATAAAGACGCTCGAGTTCCAGTCTGGTAGATGGTTTGCATGTGTAATATGCGTGTGTTTGTGTATGTGTGTGTGTGGGGGGGGGGGCGTGTTCAGAAGGAAAGAGAAGTGTGAGTGGAAGTCCCTGAAGGAGGGGCAGTCGGAGGGGTTGTCGGGTGGAAGTGAGATTCGTACCTTTCCCGCAGGTAGTCCTCAATGATAAGTGACTCGACCTTGGCATTGTTGGCCAGAAAGACCAACCGGGGCCCGGCAGGACAGGCGCGCGGTCGGCTCAGGGCCGAGACGCGGGCGGAAGGACTATCTGACATTTGATACTGGCATTTGGGGGGGGGGCGAGACTGAGGAGAAGGCGGAGAGGGAGGGAGAGAGAAAGAGAGGGGAGGAGGGAGGGAAGAGAAGAGGGGAGTATCCTGGGCCGCGAAGATCAGGGCACCAGGGAGGGGCACTGAAAAAGTCGGAACAAGGGGGCCCCGGAAGGGTGGAGAAGGGCGGAAGAGGCAAGATCCAGGCCGGGAGACCGAAAATTGGCCTCCTGGCCGGACTGGTGCGATCAATCGACCCGCGCTCTTGAGCCGGCACCGAATGCGCACGCTCCCCTGCGGTCGGTGTGCAGTCCATTCTCCTCCTCTGGGGCTTGGGCCAGTTTTGTTCGCCCCCGGCCTACCGACCGAAAAAGGCGCGCTGGTCACTGGGGAGAGAGGGGGGGGGGGGGGAAGATCGCCCGCGGCCGTTCTTTACCGCGAAAAAAACACCGGCGCACAGACTCACACATGCGTCTGTGCTCATTCTGCGCGCGTGTCGAGCACATAATTGTGTCGAGCGTCCACGCCCCCCCCCCCCCCCCCC
>NW_009242978.1:1448442-1449515 GCF_000388065.1 Fonticula alba
TCCTCCCATTACCTGGTCACCACAGTCCCCTCCCCACCCCTGCCCGTCGCCACCATTCCCCTCGAGACACAGTGACTCACGCCGTCCCACCACGCGCTCTTCGTCGCCGCCGCTCCTTCTTCGTGCCCCTCGCTAGGTAGGCATCCCCCACCTGGTTTCCACCCTCCAACCATGACCTCCGACAACCCCATCATCTACCCCGGCCCCGCCGGCGTCATTCCCAAGGACAACCTTGTCGTTCGTGAGACCGTCTTCCCGGCCTCCGCCATGCCCTGGACCATCCTCGGCTGGGCTTACCACCACCAGCACTCGGTACGCGGGTGCCCCTGCCCCCCTGCCCCCTGCCCCTCCCCCTCTCACCTCCTGACCTCTCCTTGCCTTGCCACATGGCGCGCCTGACCCTCTCCCAAACCGCCCCTCTGCCATTCAGATCTCCGAGAACGACGCGGTGATTGTCAACCGCTGGCATCGCATGACCGGCCTCGCCCAGAGCAAGCTCACCCTGCTCGGTGCCCTGGCCGCCCCGATTCTCCTGCTCAACCGCGGCCGTCGTTTCCCCTCTCTGCCATCTGTCGGTCTGGCCGTCGGTCTGGCTCTCGGTGTCCGGTTCCTGGGCACCAACTTCAGTGCGTCTCCATCGCCATCCCGGTCGATGCACTTCAATGTGAGACTGCCTTTCCTGACCGCCCACCGCCCATCCGGCCTCCCGACACCTCCCTCTGCACACAGTCCTCGCTCAGACCCTGTCCGATCTGTCCAACTCCCCCCTCGGCGCCGAGGCCTCTGCTCGCTTGTACGTCCCCGGTGTCTGCCTCATCCTTCCTTTTTTTTTCCCTCTCCCTCGGCTCTCGCATCCTACTGACGCCCTCCGCCCCCTCCCCTCCTCCCCCCCCCCCCGCTGTCTCCGGCACCACAGCAACCAGAACATCGCCTTCTCCAACAACCCCATCTGGAACCACTCTGTCAAGCTCCCGTACACCCCTGGCACCGCCATGCCCGAGCCCCTGGATGAGGAGTCCCTGAACACCAACCATGTCAACTTCGAGCTTTCGGTCCTCCGCCAGCTCGGCGCC
>NW_009242978.1:1450598-1452046 GCF_000388065.1 Fonticula alba
CCCCCCCCCCCCTCCTGGTCCCTCGCCCCTACGCCCAGGCCGCTTCCGGGTTGAAGGATGTCCTCCAAGCCCGACTCAGACTCGGTTCCACTCCTGCCGCCGCCCGCTTCACAGAGCGTGGCTCTGGTGCCGGCTTCGCCGACGTCGTACGATGTGGTTCCGGCATCGGCGAGCCCCGGCACCAGCTTCGGCATCTCTCCCTGGCCTGGGGACCACAGCACGAGCTCCTCCTCGCAGTGGGATCGCGAGCGATCGGCCGCCGAAGACCTGCATGCGTACAACATCAACCTCGCACGCAACCTCACTCGGGTTCGGCGGAATTATGGCCAGCTGTTCGATTTGTTGGCCGGCGTCAGCCGATCCGGCGTGCTTGGGACATGTAACTTCAACTACACCGGCACGCAGGCCGCAGATGGTGGCCCGCCGGTGCTGCCGGAGCCGGCTCTGCTCAAGACCCGGCCCTTCTTCACCAATGCCACGCTCTTCCCGCTGATCAGCTCGCCCTATGCCAGCGAGGTGTTCGCCTACTACGCGGAGAACGAGGACCTGGTGCGCACGCTCTTCATGGGTCCACGCACGCACACACGCACACACGCATAGATAGATAGAGGGGCGGATGGATTTCTTTGCATGCGTATGGCCTTTCCGCAAAGACACAAGTCTCTCACACGTGCGCGCCCATTCCCCTGGGATGCACCGTCAGATCCACCCGGCCGAGCGATCGATCATTCACCGGTCCAAGGCCTACACCAGCATCATCAGTGGCTCGGCCTTCGGGCTCTTCCTCGGCATGATGTACCTGATGACGCGGCCATACATCCGCAACAAACTTTGGACTGTGGCCGGTGCCTTCAGTGGGGCGCTTCTGGCCACCTATGCCAATGAGAAGCGTATGTGTTAAGCAGGGGCATGGGAAGGCAGGCGCGGGCCAGCAGTCCTGATGCCACGATTGTCCCCCCCTGGCACCGCCATGCCCGAGCCCCTGGATGAGGAGTCCCTGAACACCAACCATGTCAACTTCGAGCTTTCGGTCCTCCGCCAGCTCGGCGCCCCGGGCGGCAGCCAGAAGGGCACCTTCGCCAATGTCTACGACTTCTTCCTGGGCGAGAACAAGTCCAACTAAGAAAAGCGAGACACGCGTGATCGTGTATGCGTCGTGTGTACATGCGCGCCCGTGCATCTCCACGCAGTGGTGCCGCACCTCGACCGAGCATATACTCTCCGGAACGGAAGAGGACACACGCCCCTCACCTTACTATTCGGGCATGACGAGACATCTGCACTTTCTCGATGCACATGCTTCTCAGGAGGGGGACCGGGCGCCCCCGCCTCTCCTCCCTCCCCCCCCCCCTTCCTGTGTCCATTTCCACATTCTCATCCCCTTCACACTAAACTACACTCTTGAAAAGAATATACAGCTCAACGATGCTTCCTCCTGCCTGCCTTCT
>NW_009242978.1:1452278-1461987 GCF_000388065.1 Fonticula alba
GGGGCATGGGAAGGCAGGCGCGGGCCAGCAGTCCTGATGCCACGATTGGCCCCCCCCCCCCCCCCTCCCCCCTCACACACACACAGATGGCCCAGCCTTTCCTAACATGACCACAACTCCACGCGCTTGTCTGGCGTGGGCGCATGCCGTCGCAACAGAACAACAGCATGCCGTGCGCCGACTGTTTAACATCGGCTCAGTCATTGGCGCGCATTTGATGTTTGTCCCGCTCAAACCGTACGCCCGCCGCATCTGCGCACGACATGCCGGCTGCTGTCCGCTCGGGCACATGCGTGCCACCATCGCAACGATCTAATCCCGAACTGCCATACCCCTTTCCCTCTTCCTCGGTGAAAAAAAAAAAAACCCGATAACTCAGCACTCTTCCCCCTGGTGGTGAGACGTATTGGCTGGACCGGGCACTTCCGCCCCCGGCTTTCCCCTCCGGGCGGGCCTTCTCGGAGCATGTGCGCATCCTGGCCGACATGTCGCCAAGCGAGGCACAGGCATATGTGGCCGGGCTGCCCGTCACTCAGGCCACGCCGGTGACCAGCGTCCCCGAGGACATGGCCCACTACCCCCGGGAGGCCTTCACCAACCCGGCATCCGGCTGGCTTCTGGACTCCTGGCTATTGGCAATTCCACGCACTGGCCAAGGTGCCCGGACGGTGGCCGAGGCCTTGCTGGCTTTCCTCCGGCAGAAGGTGGCCCTCGGTGCCGGGGCCGGGACCCTCTTCGACATGGCTGAGCCGGAGTTCCCGCAGCTCCTGCGCCGTCTTGGCCTCGGGCGCCGCGGATCGGCCGGCAGCCCCGAGGCCGGTCCGGTGGAATCCCTGGCCCGGCGTCTGGCCGACGGCCTGGTCTCCAGTGCGCGAGGTGAAAAGTCCGATCGCGAGGAAATGGCGGACACTGAGAGGGGACTGCTCTTTCCGGCAGGGCAGGCTGTCACGAATGTGGCCCTGACACAGGGATCCTGGCTCGGTGGCCGGGCCACGACCCAGCAATTCATCGCCCACTATGGCCAGCTGTCCGACCGGTGTGAGCGTCTGCTGGACATCCGTCCGGAGCAGCTGAACCAGCCGGAGCTTTTCATCATCCCGGAGCCCCCGTCGCAGTGACCATACGGGCCGCATAGAGGCCCATTTCCGCTGACCCTTTCATTTGTCATGGCTGGGGGAAGGGGGGCAAGGCACGGTGGGGATGGTCGAAAGTGTGTCGGTCGGCCATGGGTAGGAGTAGCCTCGGTGGACCTGGGCACGCCTGGCCGGGAGGGGCATAGGCGATGCGCTGGCGGCCCTGGGGGCATCTTCATGGCCATGCTGCATCTGGGCCCTCGGGCCACACAGGGATGCCCCATTGCTCTGGCTTTCACCCAGGGAGGGGGGGGGGGGGGGAAGAGCACACGTCTGTACTCCAGTCACCTGGGGGGGGCGGGGGGGGGGGGGGGGGGGGGGGGGGGGGGGGGGGGGGGGGGCATCGTTGTCTCGCCGGTAGGTGGGGGCGCACGGGAGGAAGGGATCGGCTCTGGGACAGACGCCTTCCCAAGCCCGGGCATGGGTGTGGACAACGCTGTTGCCGGCCAAATGGCGAATGGCCGGGAGGATGGTCAGGCACAGGGAAAAGACTCATGACCCGGGAGGGAGCGGATCGTCGACCTCTGCCCGGGGGCGAGGGGGAGATCTCATCGAGGAGTTCGGGCAACTGGATGGGGATGGGCCTGTTTTTTTTTTTGGAGCGGCGTGACAAGCGCCAAGCTCGGGGGAATACAGCCACCTCCCTGACAGGAGTCCGTGTGTGTATGTGTGTGTGAAGCTTTGGGACCCATTCTGTCGCCGGGCCGGAGCTCAATCTTACAGGCCCCGGAGGCCAGGGCCATCGGGCAGCGGGGATCTTGGAACAGGGCATCGCCGGGGACATCCCTGGCATGGTGGGCCCCGGCCGATGGGCCCCAAGGGCCATCAGAGGCAACGATTCAGAGGCAGGCAGGCAGGCCAACCGGAGGTGCTTGGAGTGCGATTCACCAGCCACGGAGGCAACCGCAAAATGAAGCCCCCGCAGAAGGAGTCCCATGCACATCGCGGCGGCGACCAGTCTGGCCGCCCGGTCGCGCGAAGGGGATGCTTGAGTAGGGCTCCAGGCAGCTGGCCGGGTGGCAAACAGACGAGGAGCAGGGCCTCAAGACCGATTGTGGACAATCGCCGGGGCCGCGCCAGGATCGGGATGCTGCCTGCCGACTGCGCGCCTCAGACCATGGGTAGGACGGAATGATGGAAGTGTGACAGTGTCACGTGCGCGCGGACCGGCTCGCCGCTCTACTGTGGGAGGCCGGTGCCGCCGGCCAGACTTACCGAGGTCGGGTTTAGGATCTGCTCAACCCTGCGCTGGAACGGCGCTGGCAGATCAGGGGCGCGAAGACGGGCACAAGGCAGGACTATTTATGCCGTGGAATATATGTGCGACTGGTGGTTCCGCTCCAAACGGGAAGACATGGGCTGCCCGGCTAAAAGCGACTCCAGAACTGTGCCCGCCTTCAGAAGGGGGGCGATTCGACGGACAAACACCAACCACCAGAAGCATGGGGGGAGATCCTAAATCCAGCTCGCCAGGCAGCGCGCACGCGAAGCCTCGGCCGGTGTGCGTGTGCGCCGCCAAGCGGTCGAGAGTGGCACTGGTAAGTTCTCGCGCCGGACGCGAGACCACCCTCTGGCCGGCCAGCCAGCCTTCCGCCAGGTGCTCAGCCTGGGTCGTTGGCCGGGAACCCGAGGGGCTGGGGCCACGCGTCTTGCTCTGGACGGATGGCCCGGGACGTGTGCGCAACTAGAGCTGTGCTTTTTTCTCCGGCCCTGGAGAGGAGCTCACGAAGGGTGTCCTGCTGCATGCACCGGCGGTGTTTGCCCCGACACCATGGCCAGGGTGCGCGACCTGCCCGCTAGGTTGAGGGCTGCCTGCCTCGCCTGGCCATGCGGATGCGTAGTCGGCCGCTGTCTGCTGCGTCGGCCCGCTCCCGCGCGCTTGTCGGCCGCGCGCCCGTCTGCGGCCTTTTTTTTTGGTCGGCCGAGAAAAAAGGCGAGTGCCGTCCAGCCGGGGGCGAAATGCGTGCTGCCGGGCGGGTCCCGCCGTCCCCCCCTCAGCACGCTCGCCTGGCCGCACTAGGCAGGGCCGCGCGGGGCGCAGGAGCGGGGCGAGTCCCGTTGGTGACCGGAGAGATACCCCTTTCCCGGGGCGATGTGAGGGGCGGGGGGGGGGGCGGTGACGAGGCCTGAAAGACGTAGTCCTGTGTTCTACTCGGGCCTTCACCGCGAGAAACCCGGCAGGGAGGGAGGGCGCCACACCCAGGACAGTCTACCCTCACACACGCACACACACGCGCGCGCGCGCGCGCTCGCGCGCGCCAAGGGGGACATTTTCGGGCTGCCCCCGCGACCGCCGGATGCCCCATCTGGCCGCCTCTTCTCCAGGGTTCCTCTCATCTCCCTTGTGGCCCTCCCCCTCCCGATCGCCTGCCTCGCCTCGCTTTCGCTCCTCGCTCCTTCTCCCTCTCTCCCTCCCCCCTCGCCTCTCCCCATCGCGCCGCTTGCCCTTTGCACCCGGCCCGCCTCCCCCTCTTTTCGTTCTCCTCCTTTTTGGCCCCCCCCTGCGCGCTCGACCTCCCGACCGCGCCCGCTTCCAGCGTCTCGCACACCTCCAACGTACGCCTTTCCTCCTGGTCTTGCTACTCTCGGGCGGCGTCTGTTGTGTTGTGGGCGGTGCCGCGTCGTCTTTGCACACGCGCGCGCGCGCACCCGCCCACCAACACCACGCACGCAGGCCAACCTGCACCGAAGATGCCCCGCGCGGTAGCCTCCCCCCCTCCTCCCGAGGGGCGCGCCTCGCTGTGGTCCCCCTCTCGCCCTGTGACGCCGATGTCTCACCGCCTTGTCCTCTCCCTTTCGCCCCCCCTCCCTGCTCCCCCCCCTCTCTCTCTCTCTCTGCCTATCTCTGCGCCCTTTCCCCCCTCGCAGCATGTCCAAGTTCTGGGGCGGTGGCTCCGACTCTTCGTCCACGGACTCCGACTCCGACTTCTCGTACTCCGACTCCGATCTCTCCTACTCCGATTCCGACACCGACTCCTCTTCCGATGAGTCTACCACCGGACCCTCCACCGTGCGTATGCTTCCGGCGCATGCATGCCACTCCGATGCGGCACCGATCGTCGTCCTGTGTTTTCCTGACCATTCTCCCCTTTGCGCCCTCTCTGCCTCCCTCCCTCCCTCCCTCCCCCCCCCCCCTGCTCCGCCGCCCCCTGCAGAACATCTTCGACCGCTACCTCAGCGACTCCGATGATGACTCTGATGATGACGGCCCTCGCGAGGTCCTGAGTGCCCGTGCCAAGACCGTGGCCGCCCTCAACGGCACTGTCTACAACCTGGAGGATGCCATGGATGATGACAACTGGGAGCAGGTTGCTGTCCGTGCGTGCTGATTCCTTCTTCCTATGCCCCGCCTCCCCCCCCTCTCTCTCTCCCCCCCCCCCCGACACCTGGCCCTGCCTCTCATGGCGCTCTCTTTCGCTTCTTTTTGTGTCTCTTCGCTTTTGGCATTTCCCCGCACCATGGCGCTGACCCTGCCTCCCCCCCCCGGCCCTTGTGACAGTCTTCGAGAAGCTCGTCCGCCTGATTGAGAAGTCCCCCTTCATCACCGAGTCTGTCATCACTGTGTACGTGTCCCTTTCCATTTGATGTGAATTCCCCCTTCAGCACCATCCTCATCCTCTCCCGTTCTCCCGTTCTCCCTCTCTCTCTCTCGTTCTCTCTTTCTCTCCATCTCACTCCCTCGCCCTCTTCCCTCCTTTCCCCTCCCCTCCCATACAGCCTCAATGAGCTTGAGAACAACATCAACGAGCTGTGGGAGGACAAGTCCAACCTCGACCACATGAGCGACCTGGCCAAGCGCGACTTCAACCTCGTCCGCCAGAAGCTCCGCCGCTATCTGGCCGACAACCGCGAGAGCCTGGCCTCCAGCGTCCAGGCCGATACTCTGCCCGACACCGGCGACGCGTCCGACGATGAGGAGGACAACTCCAAGAAGATTGAGCGCTTCATTGCCACCCGCGGTCGCAAGAACTTCCGCCCGGCCGAGGCCATCCTCGCTGTCAAGGCCCTCCTGGAGGAGGTTGATGCCGAGTCGGACCTCTTTGTCGCGGCCCTGGACTTCATCATGGCCTGCCACTTCGACCAGGTCCGCTCCAACATGGAGTTCCTGCCCATCGACAAGTGGCCTGTGTACGTGTCTCCTTCTTGGCCTTTTTTTTTCCTGCGCACGCCCTGGCGCGTCGTCGCCGTCGTCGCCGAGCAGCGGATCCACTCCTCCCTCCTCCTCCTGTTTGTTCCTCCGTGAGCTCACCCCCTCGCCAACCTGCGCCGTTTCCTCGCCCCCCCCCCGCTGCCTGCTGCTTCTGCCCTTTCTTCAGTGTCATCAAGGACCTCGATGCCTTCTTCGCCGTTCTCGAGTCCCACGCCGACTTCGCCAAGGTATGTTGGCCTTTGTTTGTGCCCCGGTCTCTCGTGTCTTTCTCCCTCTCCCTCTATCCTTCTCCCGTCGTCGATCTGGCATTTCTCAGGGCTAATTCCATATCCTTCCTCCTTCCCTCCTCCTCCCCTCCCTCCCCTCCCTCATGGGCCATGCTCAGCGCTTCGGCCCCAGCCTCGTCCGCTATGTCGAGCACCTGGACAACGAGTTCATGAAGAGCCTGCGCTTCGGTGACCCCCACTCCAACGCCTACCTCGAGCGCCTGAGCGAGGAGTCCGCCGTGTATGCCTTCATCCTGCGCGCCGAGCGTTTCTTCACCGAGCAGGGGATGAACGCCGAGCTGTGCCGCGTGTCGACCCTGCGCATTGAGCACCTGTACTGGCGCCCGCAGACCCTGGCCGACAGCCTGGAGGGCAAGGTCGGTGTTGACACCGTGGCCCTGATCAGCTCGCTGGCCACCCGGGTGTACAAGCATGGCGACCTGGTTGCCCGTGCGCGTGCCCTCCTCTGCCAGGTCTACAGCCTGGCTCTGTATGACCACTTCTACCAGGCGCGTGATCTGCTGCTGCAGTCGGCCCTGCAGAACAGCATCACCAATGCCGACCTGCGCGTGCAGGCCCTCTACAACCGGGCCCTGGTGCAGCTGGGTCTGTGTGCCTTCCGCCAGGGTCACCTGCTGGAGGCCCAGGATGCCCTGACCGACTTCGTCAACAACAAGTACCTGCGTGACCTGCTCACCCAGGGGTACACCCAGAGCCGTGCCAATGATTGCACTGCCCCGGAGAAGGAGGCCCGTCAGCCCTTCCACCTGCACCTGAGCACCGACCTGATTGAGTGTGTCTTCTCCGTGTGCAGCCTCATCCTGCAGGTGCCGCTGTCCCTGCGCCCGGACCGCCCGATGCGCATCAACCGCGTCCTCTCGCGCAACATGGACAACTTCGAGAAGCAGCTCCTGCGCGGCCCGCCGGAGAACACCCGCGAGTACATCTACTATGCCACTCGCGCCATGCTGGCCGGTGACTGGGTCAAGTGCCAGAACTACATCAACTCCATTCGCATCTGGCAGCTGATGCCGGATCACAAGCGCGTGCTGGAGATGATCGGCACTCGCATTCAGGAGGCCTGCCTCAAGTCCTATGTCCTGGCCAACTCGCAGTACTTCTCCAACATCAAGCTTTCTCACCTGACGGCCAAGTTCGATCTGGATGAGCGCGCTGTCATGGAGATCATCAGCAACATGATCATCAGCCGTGACCTGGATGGCTTCGTCGATGACCAGACCAAGGTCCTCTACATCAACCCCAAGGCCGAGACCAACCTCCAGCGCAAGTCCCTGCAGATGGTTGACCGCCTGACCTCCCTGGTGGAGGCCAACGAGAAGCTCTTCAACTATGACCAGTACATCATGTCGAAGCATGCGCCGCGTGCCAACCAGCGCCCGCGCCCGCGCCCGTCCGGTGCTGCTGGTGGCAAGCCGGCCGCCGCTGCCCCCGCCGCCGCCGCCGCCGCTGTTGCCTCCCAGTAAGGAGCTTCGTGATGCGTGTGTGTGTGTGTGTGTGGTATGCATGTAATGTGTGTGCGTGTGTGAAGAAGAAAGGCAAGCCCCGAGCGCGAGGGGGAGCAACAGAGAAGGGTGCTCTCTCCCACCGAGAGGAGACGACGAGGTTGCACGAGGACCTTCTCCCCCTCTCCTCCCCCCCCCGGGCGATATGTGGCCCAGTGGCGGGGAGGGGGGGGGGGGGGGGGCACGCGCATGGACGCATGTTGTCTCCGCAAGCATGCCACCTTCTCCTCCCCCCGGTGGTGTGTGTGCGTGTGCGTGTGTGCCTCGGCCTCGCTTGTTTTCTCCTCGCCCTTTTCGGCTGTGTCCTTCTCCTTGCCTCTCCCTCGCTGTCTGGGGTCCCGCTGCGTCTCTTTCGCGCGCACCTTGCCCGTTGTGTGCCCCTCCCTTCCACCATCCCCCTTTCCGGCCTTGTGTGAGTTCGCTCCCCCCCCCCCCTCTCTCCCTCTCCTTCCCTATATATCTCCCCTCCCTCCTGTGTTCTCTCTCTATCCGTTTCAGCATATTACAGACCAATATAAAGACAAAAGCGTCCTCGGTGTTTTTTTTCTCCCCCGCTTTTTCGAGGGGGCGGGGCGGGGGGGGGTGGCAGATGGTCGGCGCCTCGATGCAATGTCGTGCGGTGGCCTGCTCGGAGGTCCCAACGAAGGGACGAGCCGACGTGGGTGGTGATCCCAGGTGCCAGCGGAAAAGCAATCGGGAGGCCGACCGGGCGTCCGGCGCCTCGACAAAGCCGCCGGGAGGCCGCGGGGTGCGGGGCGTGGGGCGCGGGGGGCTTGATGACTGGCCGGGTCTTCTGAGTGTGAAGGCGGGCCTCGGGTGGGGGAGGGGGGACAAGGCGCGCGAGCGTGCTCGGCTAATGAACGCTGGCCTGTCTTGGCTGCCCGAGGGGGCGGGGGAGGGCCGCGGCCTGTGCTGGCCTCCGAAGGGTGTTCTTGAGGGGTTGCTATGTGCCGGGCACACACTGGGCCGGCTGGCGGCATGCCCCGCGCCAATATCAGTCGGCGCCCGGTGGCCCAAGTCTGGGCACACACTGAGCGCCGGCGTTCTTCGCTGGGTGCGGATCGTGTCGGGACCTCCCGGCCGGGTTGACCGAGCATGGGTATTATTGTTCGACAGGCTGCCAGGCCTGCGGGAAAGGGGGCCGGCTACTGGGCAGACCGGGATGGCCGGCTCTCGGTGTGGGGAGGCGGCGTGTGCGGGGCGGGCGGGCGGGGCGGGGGGGGGCGAGCATAGCCTCCCAGGGCACCGTCGGAAGGCCGCGGGGTGACAACGCCGACGCATGTTCGCATGCATGCCCGCTGCGCCGGAGGCGGGGAGGGGGGGGGGGGGGGGGCGCGTGCACACGCGCGTGTGCGTCTGATTTCTCGGTCACACTCGCCGGCGTGCATGTTCGCTGCCCCTTTTTGCCCTGAGCCAGGTCCTGCTTCTGTGACTCAGCTGCCCGGCTCGGCTGGCCGGGAAGCCAGGTGCCGCGGTTTCCCCGCATTCTCACGCCTCAAGGGTTGCACTTACGCATGCTCTTGTGGGCGGTCGGTTGGCCGGTGGGCGTGTCCGGAAGAATGGGCCTTGCTGCCCCCTGCGGGTTCTTGGCACCGCCCGAGTCCGAGCGAGAGGGTCTGCATGTGCGCGTGTTTGACGACTTGTCCAGAGACACAGACAGCCGGAGGGGGCGGCCGAGGCGCACGGCTGGCTCTTCTCCTGGCACGGATGTCCGGTTGGTGTCCGGCCGCCGGGGCACCTTTTGCCGAGTGGCCGGCTGCGCGGGGGGGAGGGGGGGGGGGCAGCAGGGGAGCCAGGACTGGGCAGCTCCTCTGATCCGATTTCCGTTGAGCGAGGCGGGATAAACAGAACCCGCCGCAGCGTGTCCCTACGAACCGGTGGCCCCGGCGAGGGGCCGCCCCTCGCCGCGGTACGCTCCGAGTCCGGGGCTTTTTTCCCAGCCCCCCCCACGGTGCCCGGTGCCAGGCGGCCGGAGTTCGGGAGCCTCCGACCGCGCAGACACATGGCCCGGCGGCGAGCTTCTTTTGGCGTGCCGCCACTTTGGGGCTGTCCCCCGCGCGCCGCCCGCCCCCCCCCCCCCCCCAGGCCCCCGGCGCTCGGATGCTCTCCCTGGGCCGCCAGTGGGCGCTCCATGGTCGATCGACCCCGGTTGGGCGTGGGAGAGGGGTCGGCCCGGCGTCCCCTTTTTGGTCCCCGCTCGCGGGGTGGTCACTTTTCGGTGGACTCCCCGGGGACTGCCCCTGGTGCATGGGGGGCCGGCTGCGTCGCGCCCCCGTGCACTGGCGCGAGAGGCCTGGCACAGGAGTGTCACAGGCCTCCCCCGGGCGCCCCTTTTGCCCCGGCACGGTTCCGGGGAGGGGGGGGGGGGGGTGGGGGCGCGGTGGCCGGAATGTCGCCAGGCATCGGGAAGCGGGGCGTATGTCCCCGTGGATGATGCTTGGGCGTTGACACTTTCCGAAGGGCCTCCAATCTCCCCCCAAAGCCTTGTGCCCATCTTTCGCCTTGGGGGCGGGCGGGGGGGTGCCCCGGGCGCCCCCCTCCCCCTGGGGAGGACATGCATTCCCCCCTGACGAAGCCCCGCGCGCTCCCGGCTGCGCCTTCCCTCTTCTGGGTAGATTGATCTGCCTCCCCCCCCCC
>NW_009242978.1:1462277-1468868 GCF_000388065.1 Fonticula alba
CCCGGGCGCCCCTTTTGCCCCGGCACGGTTCCGGTGGGGGGGGGGGGGGGGGGGGGCGGGGGGGGGCGGCACGTAGCTGGCTCTTCCTCAATGCCCCCCCGGTGCTGACTGCTCCTCCCTTTTCACACATCTATATCCTTCCCTTCGCCCGTTCAGCGGGGGGCCCACATGCGAGAGGGATTTGCCGGCGGGCCCGGTTGCACCCGGGCTTGTGTCTCGTCTTCCGGAGCGGAGCCAGAGGGCCGGTCTCGTCCGGTGCCTCTACATCAGAACGGGGTCTTTTCCTTGTCGGCCCTCAGGGCGACGCACACCGCCCCCTCCCCCGCCCCCTCCCCCACATTCCCCCCTCTGCACACCCACGCCCTTTGCCCAAACCCCAAACACCCTCCCACACATCGCCTGCCCCCCGCCCCGTCTGCCTGCCTGCCGCTGCCGCCGCCCGCCCGCCCGCTCGCGCCCTTTTCCCTTCTCCCCCCTCCCCCCCTCCTCCAAGCCCCTCTGCCCAGTCCAATCCATGGAAGGGCCAAGCGGCTCGTTGCGGACGACCCCCCCACTGCATTGCCTTGCCTCCCCCCAGTGGTTCGTTCCTCCCGGCCTCCCCCTCCCCCCCCCTCCCCTCCGCCTCTCTTGCTCCTCCTCCCCTCCTCCTTCTCCTGCTCCTCGCATTCTCCCGATGCCCCGCAGCTTCTGATTCATTGCCCTCCCCCCCCCCCACAGAGGGACGCCCGCCTTTCTTCCGGCGCCCTTTGAGAAATGGGCATTTTCAGCACAGCGCCCACCGAGGCGCCGGTGGAGGAGATCGACTACTCATCCTACCTGCAGGCGGAAGACCCGGATGAGGCATATGAGATCCTCTGCGAAATCGGCCAGGGGAGCTTCGGCTCGGTCTACAAGGTCCGCATGCTGCCCGACGCGACATCTTGCCCCCCTCCCCCCCCCTCCTCCCCCTCGCGCCTGTGCCCCATTCTCGCCGTCGCTGGTTGTTCTCACCCCCCCCCCCCCCCCCCTCCCAATCTCTCATCTGCCATCATGCACAGGCCCGGCAACTATCCACAGGCGAGATCGTGGCCATCAAGAAGATGTCCATCCAGGGGGAGCAGGGCAGCGAGGTTCGTATCCCCGGGCGCATGGGTCATGCCCACCGTCAATCACACGCGTCGCCCCTTCTTTTGCCCTTCGTGCTAACCCGCCCGCCCGCCCGCCCGCCCGCCCATCCTCCCACCTCGGCTGCCGGCCTTCGGGAACACAGTCCTGGATTGAGATCATGAAGGAAATTGCTTTCATCGCCACCATGAACAACGAGTCCATGGTGCGACATGTGGCCGCACATTTGAAGAACTCCACCGTCTGGTTGGTGATGGAGTTCTGTATGGGCTCGGTGTCGGACGTCCTGGAAGTCCTGCGCGCACCGCTGCTGGAGACCGAGATCTCGGCCCTTGTTGCCAGTGTCCTCGAGGGCTTGATCTACCTTCATGGGACGAATCGCATCCATCGGTATGTTGGCACATGGATTTGCATCTCACCTTTGTATCTCCCCCTCATTGTGGGCCTGCGCTTGCTTCGGTACTCACCCTGGCGATTGCCTACAATCCCCCCCCCCCCATCTATGCGACCACAGTGACATCAAGGCTGCCAATATCTTGCTCACCAGTCGCGGTAAAGTCCGACTGGGCGACTTCGGCGCCGCATCCATGTCTGACCCGGCCAACACCTTCATCGGGACCCCCTGTTGGATGGCCCCGGAGGTGATCCTGGCGATGGAGAGTGGTCTTTATACCCAGCGTGTGCGCTTAGTTGCCCTTCCTTCCTCTCCTCCCTCCCTCTCTCTCCTCTCCTCCCTCTCCTCCCACCTCTCCCCTATCCTTCTCACACGCATGCATATACCCGAATACCCATTCGGCATCTTCCATGATGCTCCCTCTGCCATGGCCATATGTCCCTCATCCCCTGCCCCTCGTGAACCAAGGCCGACATTTGGTCCCTGGGCATCACATGCATCGAGCTGGCCGAGCAAAAGCCCCCCCTGTTTGAGATGAACACCATGTCTGCCCTGTACCACATCCCGCAGAATCCTCCTCCTCGGCTGCAAGCGCCCGAGCGGTGGTCGGCCGACTTCAACCACTTTGTCGAGTCCTGCCTACAGATGGCCCCCTCCGACCGGCATTCGGCCCTCCGTCTGCGAGAGCATCCCTTTATCAGCAATTATCGGGACACCCACTCGCGGACCCTGAAGATCTTGGTTCGCCGGGCGCGCAGTGCCGCCCAGGCCCTCGAGAAGAACGCCGTCGACGCCAAGACCACCTTCGATCTGGTCACCTCGGCCGTCGGCCCGGTGCCCATGCCGCGGATCACCATCTCCTCCGACGGTGGATCGGTTGGCCCGAATGATGGCCTGACCATCATGATCGACGGCAAGGAGGTCGACTGCTCCACCCTGGAGGAGGAATGCCTCGACCGGCTGCTTGCGGCCGATAGCGATCTAGACGACACCCAGGAGGTGCCTGGCCCCCCTCTCTGCCTCTTTCTCTCTTGTTCCCGCCATTGTCCCCTCTTGCCGCATGCCGCTCTCGGCAGAGATCGGTCACCCTTTTGTTTGGCTCCTTTTCCTTCGCCATTTCCCCCCCTTGCCCTGGTCAAGTGGCAGCCTTCTAACAATTGGACCTGCCTCTCTCTCTCTCTCTCTCTCCCTCCCCCCCTCCCCCCATGCCCGGGGTATGCCTTCTCCGGTTTCGCACATGCTGCCGCACATCCCCCTCGGCGCCTTTCCCCGCAGCTTCGCCGCAAGCGCGCCCGCAGCAAGCCCTCCAAGCCCAAGTCCTCCAGACCAAAGGGCGAGCGTTCCGGCAAGAGTGACCGGCCCCGGAGTGGCCGGTCTCGCAAGCCTTCGGCTGGTGATGGTGCCACCCCCCGGCCGGCCCCGCTGGAGGTTGATACCGCCGGCAGTGGCATCAATGCTGCCATGGCCGAAATGTCCCTCGGATCAACCGGCAATGCCCCTGGCAGCGAGGAGGCCTTCTCGCATGTCGGCAGCGACAAAGACCCACACAGCCCGCCGCCCGACTCGCCGGCGGACAGCCTTTCCTCGGTGGACAGTTCGACCTCCTCGTCAGCCTATTCGGCCTATTCCGCATCCTCGGCCGCCTCTTCAGTTCTTTCCAGTCCCCCCTCCTCGTCGTCGACTTCGTCGCACGTGTCCTCGGCGGCTGGGACCCCCTCGCGTCCACTGCCCCCGGCTCTGACGCTGACGCGCTCCGCCTCTTCCTCTTCACAGGTGGGCCAGTATCTGTCCTTCTCGGATGCAGCGGTCGGTGGCGGGCCGCGTTCGCCCATCGGCACCGGGCTCTCGCCGGCTGCCTCTTCCTCCCTGGCCCGGCGCCAGTCACTGCACTATCAGCGCTCGCAGTCCGTGGCCACGTGCACTGGCTCCGGCTTCGGGACCGCTGACACCGGGGCCCACCTGCGGTCGTCTGGCCGGCCCAGTGGAGGCGCCTCCTCCGGTCGAAGCCCGACTCCGGGCGCCTCTGCGGCGGATGGTGTCTTCCGGTCGCACTCGGCCAGCGCCGATGACGACGGGGTTGGTCTTGGTGGTGACATGCCCGGCGGCGACCATCGCGGCCGGTCGCACAGTGTCGGTTCTTCGGTGGCTCCCTTTGCCTCGTCGGATGTCACCTCTTCGCCGCCGTCCTCGCGGCTGCTGGCCCTGCCCGGGTCGCCGGCCGGGTCATCGCAACTGTCTCATGATTCGGACTTCGGCGGTTCCAGCGAGATGCATCTTCAGCCGCTGGCGGCCTCTCGCGACTCGCATTCCAGCTCCCTGTCCATTGGATCGACCAGTGACGCCTCGGCCAATGATGACCATCGCCAGTGGGAGGAGGCCAACTATGACAAGACCATCAAGCCGGTCTTCAGGGCCAGCCGTGAGCAGGAGCTCCGGCGAAATGATTATCAGCTCATGAAGACCCAGCTGAAGGAGCTGAAGCTCCTGCAGACCCAGCAGGGCAAGTTCCTGAAGCAGCTGCGCAAGGTACGCCCTTTTCCATGCCTCTCTCTCTCTCTCTCTCTCCCTCTCTCTCTATTGGTCGATCCTTGTCTCTGTTCGTGTGTGTGAGTCTGTTTCCTGTTCTGCCTTGTTATACTCATCAAACAAATCCAACCATGTGTCCTCCTATGCCTGTCTCTCTCTCTCTCTCTCCCCCTCCCTCCCCCCCCGCTCTTTTCAGACCCATGATCAGACCCACAGCGAGACCATTTCTCGTCTGGAGAAGGAGATCGAGGCCGCCGTCAAGCAGGCCAACTCGGAGCACGAGAAGCTGACCACCCGGCTGCGCGCCGAGAGTGATGCAGCCCTTCGCCAGCAACAGGCTGCCATGAAGAACTTTGTCAAGGAGCAGAAGGCCCGGCAGAAGAAGGAGCTGAAGCAGCACCTGTCCCAGCAGAAGACCATCATCAAGGACATGAGCCGGTCCTTCCGGGACTCGCTGACTGTCACCGACAAGGTTGAGCGCCGGGACATGAAGCAATACCATGCCATGGAGCTGGACGAGTGGACGCGTGTGGCCAATCTCGAGTTCGAGGGTGCCTGCCAGCAGCAGGCCGATGTCGAGCGTCGGGCTTTCGCCGGGACCCTGCTTGAGGCGCAGTTCCAGCTGGAGCTGCGACACTTTGAGGAGGAGGCTCGGAAGAAGACCGAGAATGCCCGGCATCTGATGGCGGTGCGGTTGCAAAATTTCGCCGCCGAGCAGCAGTCCTACGAGATGTGTTTCATCGAAGTCCAGCAGGAGTTTGTCAACCAGCAATCCCAGACCCAAAGCCTGGAGCGGGAGCAGCTGGCCTCGCTTCATCGGAAGGAGGATAAGGAGCTGCGGAAGACCCATCTTCTGGAAGTCAAGGCCCACCCGAAGACCCTGAAGGCCATCCGCGAGCAGGCGGCCCGAGTCCGGGAGCAGGCCTTGCGGCAGTCGCGCGAGCGCCGGGCGGTTGTCGAGCAGGCTCTGCTTGAGAACGCCCAGTCCAAGGAGGAGCGTCGGCTCCTGTCGGAGGAGTTCCGCCAGGAGTACCTGCGCGTGTCGCAAACCATCCAGCAGGAGCATGACCAGGCGGCTGAGCGTCTGGTGGAGGAGGCCAGTGCCCGGTTGCAGGCAATGCAGGAGCGCCAGCTGGCCGACATGCGCCAGCGTCACGAGCGCGACCGGGAGCAGCTGAAGAGTTACCAGCTGGTCCGGCGCGACCTGCTGCTGGAGTCGCAGGCGGTCGAGCGTCGGTCGCTGCTCGACCGCCAGGCCAGCAACCGTTCGGATCTCGAGGCCCAGTTGGCGTCGGAGCTGGACGTCCTGTCGAAGCAGCTCCACCGGGACCAGGTGGCCCTGGTCGCCCGGCACCAAGCCGAGCGGGCCCACCGTCTGGCTGAGATTTTGGACACTCTGGCCCTCCTGGACAAGATCTAAGGTCGGGTCTCTTCTCCGTCATCGTCCTGGCTCTGGCTCTGGCTCCCTTCCGGTTCTTCGGCTTTGTTTTATACTCTCCGAGTTCCCTTCCTCTCGAATGGCAGGGTGTTCTCGGTCTTCTCCACTCCCCCATCCTTCTCCTGCCCCTCCCCCCTCCCCCCCCCTTGACTTGTTGATGTTGTTTGTGGTGACTGGTGTCCTGCTCTTTTTCCCCATCGTGCGCATGCACCCGCGCATTCTCCTCATCAGTCCTCCATTCATATCATCTCTCTCTCTCTCTCTCTCTCGTGTCCATACATATACATGTGCTCACGCGCACACATACATATATGTATCCCTGTATTTGCGCACCCGGACAAGGCGGTGCCTCCTTCCCGATGCGCCTCCTGCTGCATGCTCCATCTCCGATTGCGCTCGCTGGCAGCTTTCTCGCTCTCACCCGAGGAGGTGGTGCACCCGCGCCAGGCGCGTGGCGTGTTCCTCCCCCCCCCCCTCTCCTTCCTTCGCTGCCCTTTCCCCCTCCACCGCCGGGGAACATGGCATGCAGTCACATACTCATGCACCGCACGTGTCACGCGAAGAGTGCCGCCGAGCCACGGCATCGCCTGGACCCTCTCCCTCTCTTTCCCTCCTGCTTACACTTGCTACACATGCGTGTTGCACAGGGAGACGCATACCTCCCGCTTGTCTTCCTCGCCGTATGGACGCGCATACACATCCACACCACCTCTGTTCAGATTATTACCCCCACACCTCTCTTCCAACGCACACGCTCTGTCCTTGAGTCCCCCCCCCCCCCACCATAATATACCCACTCGCTCAATCGCCACTTCTGGGCCCCGGCTTTGATCGCGTCCCCCTCCTCCCACACCGTTGGCATGTCTAGCGGATTTTCATCATCCCGCGGTGACAGCCCCCGGCCCCAGTCCCAAGTGTGGAGGTTGACTGGGAGCCCTTGCTTTTTTCTCCCCACCCATCAGGAGGCCTGCGGGCCCCGCCGGCGATGCGCCTGGTCGGACACTAGATTGGCATGTAATCGATGAGGGGGATCTTGCTGACGGCTCCCTGATTCGGCTTGAGGGGCATTTTGAGCGTGTTCTCAAAATAGCGCGACGCCTCGATCCTCCTCACTCCTCCCCCCCCCCCC
>NW_009242978.1:1468992-1491263 GCF_000388065.1 Fonticula alba
TCCCCTCGTTGTTGCTGTCGCTCTCTCCCTTCCCGCCCTCCCCCCCCCCACTCCTCCCCTCCTGCTCTCTCTCTCTCCCCTCTTTTCGCAACCCTCGGTTGGATAGCTTGCTCTTGCTTCGCCCTCATTCTCTGCCATGCAGACGGCCCTCCGGCCGGCGGTATTCGAAGTCCTGGACTCGGGCCCCCGAGACATGACTGGTGCCATCGAGGATGCCCAGCAGCTGCTAGCTTCCGGTGCGTCTTCCCTCCCGGCGGACGCCCCGCGCGCCGGTCCTTTGTCCACCTCGCTCCAGCCCAACTCACCCACCTGTTTTCCCTCCACCGCTCGGGGTACTTTGACCCTGGGCTACATCGTCTCCTTCGCCCACCCGCCTCCCGCCCCCCCCCCCCGCCATCATCGCACTCGCCAAGCTCCCGTCTCCCCCTTCCTGTCGGAGGAGTTCGATGCCATCCGCCATGCAGCGCAACTGATCACCAGTGGCGTTGCCAGTGGAACGACCGCGGATGGCGATCCGTCGGGCTTGGCAGCCGTGGCAGGCGACATCCGCACCGCCATTGAAAGGCTCTTGGCCTCTGGTTTGCCACTTCTCCTGCACCGGATCAATCTCGTGTCTCCCCTGCGTGGTGCGCTTCCCGGTGCCTTGCACCATCCAATCCGCCTGCTTGGATGCGCGGAGTCCTCCCGAGAAACAAACAAACAAACAAGCCAACCAACTAATGCCACCCTGTCCCCTCCCCCCCCCCCCCCGGCAGAGCATCTGCCGGAGATTCACCGCAGTGTGCATGGCCTCCTGCGAAGCATCGGTGATGGCAGTGCCGATCCCGGGGCCCAGGGCGCGTCGCTGCTCGGCCTGGGGCCCTTTTGGGCGGATGCCCGAGCCGCGGCAGGCGATCTGACCCTGCTGGCCAGTGCGACCGACATCGCCGGACACCTTGCCCATGGGAGCAGGCTTTTCGCCGGATTGCAGGATGCCTGCCTGGCACTGCACCGGTCGTTGGCCGGGAGCACCCACCCAGACGCCGAAGGCCTGCCGGATCTGGCACCGGAATTCCTGCTCTGCTGCCAGCTGTATGCCGACTGCGGTGTGTTCGTGTGCCGGCCTTTCTTCCCGTCCCCCCCCCCCCCCCCCCCCCCTCCCCTCCTTTTTTCTGTTGCCTCACCGCCAAAGGGGGTGGATTCCCTCCTGCCGCTGACTGACCGTCCAATGGCAGTGACACTCTTCCGATCGCCGGTTGTTCAGGACATCGTCTCTGCCCAGGCGGACCTGCGCAGCCTCCAAACACACTACCAGCCCTTCCTGTCTGCCATTGGCGATGGCCTTGCCAATCGCCTGATTGGGCAGGTGTGTACCTCCCATGCAGATGCTCAGGACCTGCTGGTGCGTTTTCCACCCCGCCTGCCTCGCATGGCTTCTTCCATTGTCCCTCCGGCCTCTTCCTGTCCCTTTCATTTGGCCGAGGTTGATGATACTGTCCCCTCCAGCTGGCTGGCACGCTGACTCCCCCCCCCCCCTTGCCCTGTGTATCTTTGCCATTGGTATGCAGCTGCCCCGGCTCAAGTGCTTGGCTTTCGTCTTCTGCGGCCTCTCGCAATTGGGCTCTCTCTTCCACTCGCTTCTGGCCGCCCTGGCCCAGCCGCTGGCATACTTCATGAAGACCGTTCACCACCTGACCCTTCAGGTGGGCGCGACTGCCGGGCTCGCGGCCTCCCCGGGCCACCAGTACTCGGCTTTGGTCGGCGTATGGGATACCCTCGCTGATTCCTTCCACCGGTACGTCCCCCCCCCCCCTCCTGCCCCCTGCCCCTTCTCTCTCTCTCCGCCTTTGGCAGGTGGCCTCCCTTTGGCGTGGTCTCACCTGTGTCTCCTTGCCTCACCCGCTTCCCGCGGGCTATCCACGACCATGGACCGGACTTTCGGCATGGCGATCGGCCAAAAGGATTTGCGTGATCGAACATCTTTTGGACTTGCTCCCTGATGATCTTCTCCCGCCCGAGACCCTGGGCTTTTCCGGCCTCCTCCGGCACGCGGTCGCCTGTTGTGTGGTCTTCCTGTCGGCGCCAGCCTGGTCGGTGCCGGCTGATCAGCTGTACCTGCTCAACTCCCGGGCCATTGCCAGCATTGAGCGCAGCCTGGCGGCCAATTTGTCGGCCCCCCTGCCGGACGTCGTCGGCAACTTGCCCGCATCGTTCCTGTTTGCCGGGACCTCTTCGTATCCCCTGTCTGCGGTCTTTTGGGCCATCTGCCACTTTGAGATGAATCGAACGGGCTCAGGTACGCATGCACCTGTCCATTTGGCCTGCGCTGGTCCCCGCCCATCCCGAGATGGGCTGGGTGTCCCGTTTTCCCGCTATCGTCTCCTCGTGTCCCTCCCTTCCTTCTTCTGCTCCCCCCCCCCTTCACACACACACACGCGCGCACGCAAATGATCAACATTGACACGTGCCTCTTCAGGGCTGTCGCGCTCGATTGAGGAGTTGCCTGCCGCCACCGCCACCTCCGGCATCGGGGTGTCGAGCTTCAGCTCGCGGAACCCCTCGGAGGCGCGATTGCTCGGCTTCTGCCAAGATTGGATTGTCTCTTCGCGGCGTTTTCTCTCGCGTCTGGAGGACTTCTCCGCCCCGATGGCCAGCGCCTCCTGTCCGCCGGAACTCCTGTGCGTCATCCGCCCTCCCCCCCTTTCGACACATGCTGCACACGCGAGGGGCTCTTTTTCCTGTGCTCCATGTCCGGCATGCTGACTCCCCTCTTGCCTCGAATGGCAGGTCTTGCATTCGCCACATCATCCAGGACTCGGCCACGGCGCCGGTGGTCCGGGCGGTGATCGGCCACCTGGCTCGGAAGTCCTTCACCCTGGCGGCCGAATGCACTGCCTCTCTAGATGCGCTGGAGGAGCGAGCCGCCGCCCTGTCCAGTGCCCCCGTGTCACCGGCAACCCCCGATGTGCGGGATTTGTCCAGCCTCCTGCCGACCGACGCGCTGCTGAGCGACCTGGTCAGCCAGCTTATCGCGTGCGTGGGTCTCCCCGGCTTCCTGCTCCGCTCCGCTCCGCTCCTCCTCCCCCACTGACCGACTCCCCCTCCCCGACCGACCAACTTCGTCAATGGCTCGCATGGGCTGCGCTGTGGCGACCTCTTCTTGGGGTTCTATTGCAGCGAGCTTCGCGGAGCCCTCGGGGTGGATATCGGCCACAGCTCGGAGGTGCTCCGAGCCTCGGGCCCCCTGGCGGCGCCGGTGCTCCCCTGCACCAGTCTCGGCAGCTTGTCCCTCTTCGAGGGCGTGGCCAGCGCCAGCTCGCGGTGTTGCCAGCTGATCGCCGCACGCCTCGAGTCAACCGTACGTCCAATGGTGGATGCCTGGCCGACCCCGATGTCCATCCTTCCACTTTCTCCCTCTGAAGGTGCCTCTCTTGGCCCCCCCCCCCCCCCCCCCCCACCCCCGCCCATCAGACACTAATGACATGGTCCGATCCCTTGGCCCAGGCCTCCTTGCTGCCAGCCGTTCGACTTCCCACGGCCCCAACTAGCGCCTCGCTGCCGCCCCTGCTGCAGCTTCGCATCAAAATGGCGGCCACCGCTTTCTCCTTGAGATCACTGCTGCTGGCACGCCTGGAAATGGTGCTCCCCGGGGAGTGGGAGTCAGCGCATGGGGCCGAGTTGGCGCACTTCCGCCAGACACTTGAGCACACTTTCCAAGACCCGCTGGCCTTGCTGGATTCGTTGATTTTCAACACCCTCCTGGGGCCCCTGCTCCTGGAGGACGCCACCCGGGCCCTGCTCATCGATGGGTGTCTTCACTCGCTGGCACTGTCTTTCCATCCCGGGTGCGCATCGGTGGACGTGCTGGCCCCCTCCTGCCCGCCAAGATGGCTGACTCTTCTGATCTCTCCCCTGGCCCTCGGGCCTCCCTCTTGCTCCATCCCTCCTGGCAGCCACTCAAGTCACATTCCTTCATCCTTCTCCGGGGTATCTCGACACATTGACGCCCTGTCGCGGCGGGTGGTTTTCCTTCGGCAAACCGTCCTTGCGCAATTGCCCGGCATTGGCGGGACTCCCTCTTCCTCATCTTCGGGGCTGGCCACAGCGGCGACCGCCAGAGCCGGTGACACGGAGGACTTTGAAATCTTCTTCCGATGGTTCGACCAGACCCCCCCCCCCCCGGCTCCCCCGTACTCTTCCGCGCTCACTCGCCCACTCGCCCGCTTGCTAACCGCCTTTTTGCCACCCAGGACAAGCATGATGGTGGACTGCCTGGCCGATGCATTTGTCTGGCGGCTGGTCCTGGCGGTTGGTGACTTCCTCGGGCTCACGTGTACCGGGGCGGCGGGGTCCAATCCCCAGCAAGCCGGGGCTCATGCCGCGCGCGGCGGCGAGTATGGCCTTCCGGAGTCCGTGCGCGTGCGCCTGGCCGATGACACCGCACGCGTGGAGGCCCTTTGTGTGGATCTATTGTGCCTGCCGCCGGCGGTGACGGCCGGCACGGCGGGCAACGGCGGCCCCACGGCGAGCGTCGACACGCGCCTCTCCCCGGCCGGTCTGGATGGGCGCCTTCACAGTGTCCGTGGCATCCGCGTGCTCCGTGCCATGCAGTGCGTGCCTTTCTTTCCTCGGGCTTGCCGCTCCACCTCTGTCGGGCCGGGGTTCTCTGTGATCCCCTCACCTTCGGCTGACCCCTCTCCTGGTGCTCCTCCTGGCCCGCGGACCGAAGGTCCCTTCTCTTCCATACGCCGGAGTCTTTGCACCAGCTGATCTCGCTGCCGGTGCCGGGGTCCACAAACGGCGGTGATACCACGGAGCCGGCCGCCTCGCCGCTGGCCTACTCGTCGGCAGCCACGATCCCGATGTTCTCCCTGGATCCCTTTTTACTGGCACACTTCATCCTGGCCCTGTGCCAAGCCAAGTCGGCCCCCTTCCTGGTGATGCCGCACACCCGGTGCGTGGCTGGCGTTGGGCCCGATCTCCTCTCCGCGTCACGCCGGCCAGGCTGGCCCGTGCGCTGACACCCTCTTGCCCCTCACAACACCCTCCAGGCTGGGCATGACGACCGACGAGTATTCCGATCGGATTTTGGCCGAGCGCGCGCTGGCGGCCGGGGGTGACTCGCCGCCGGCCGTGGATCCGGTGGTCCCCGGCGGCCGGCCGGCATCCAGCATGCAAGCCCTGGCGGCGGCCACCATCTCCGACATCGTGCGCACGGGGGCCGACGAGCTGGCCCGGCAGGCAGCCGGGCCGGCCGATGTCCCCCACTTCCTCCAGTCGATTCTCACGCGCGTTGCCGATGTCATCTCCGTCATCCCCGTCGGGCAGGTGGCTCCGCTGTGAAGGGCCCCCGCCCGGCCCTCGGCGTCGGCGGGGGCAGGGCGTGGCGTGGCGTGGCGTGGCGTGGCGGCAGGGGGGGGGGCGGGGGGGGGGGGCCCGGACGCGGCGGAGCCGGCCGGGCTCTTCGTGCTGCTGTTGGAGTTCCACATGCAGAATAAACCCAAGTGATGGAGGCAGGTGCCTCGATTAAATGCCACTGGATCGCTCGATCACATGTCGGTGTGGGCGCTCCGCGATGGATTATTCCGCCGCCAGCAACAGAGGGAAGCACTGCCTTGGCGCGCGAACGCGCGCGCGCGCGCGCGCATGCCCAGCTTGGATTGCCCGGCGCTGTGCCGAACACCTGCCCGTCCCAGGGCCGTCCGCATTAGCAATGCGCGTGGGGGGGCGTGTGTGTAAACGTGCGTGTTTTCTTTTTCATCCGCCTGCATGTGAGCGAGAGGGAGGGAGGGAGAGAGAGAGAGGGGGGGGGGGGGGGAGAATCGGCGCGTGTGCATGGGTGCCTGCTTTGGGCAATGATCCCCACGCCCCAGATCGCCCGTTGGCCGTGGTTCGTATGTCGACGGCCGATTTCGTGGCGCCTCGAAATGCAGGAGAAAGTGACGACCGCGCCAAGAAGGTCGCCTCTCCTTCTCCTTTTGGGCAGGCCCACTTGTGGATGTGCTGTTCCTCGCCATGAGACAGGAAAGCTCCCTTCCCCTCCCCCGCCGTCCCTCTTTCGCTCTCTTCCTCCGGTCTTTCGTGGCTCTCTCCCTCCCCCCCTCCCCCCCTCCCCCCACTCCTCCCCCACCCATCCGCCTTCTTCGTCCCTTCGTCGCCCGGCTTGCGGATGGTGAGCCCGGCATTCTGGCGCTACTCGGGCATGGCCCTGGGCGTGCTGGCGGCCCTGTCGGCCGGCACGTCCTACGTCTTCCCGGCCTACTATACGGATATCCAGCAGAGTCTCGGCTATTCGGACACGGAGATGGCGGTCATTTCGGGTGTCGGCAACAATGGGCTCTACCTGGCCGGCGTGCCGCTCGGGATGCTGATCGCCTCCTTCGGGCCAAAGGTGCGGCCTGGCCGATGTCCCCGTGCTCGTGAGGTCTGCCCCCCTTCCCCTCGGTGGGGCCGTTCCATTTTTCTGACCTCCTGCCGTTCGTTTTTGGTGACCCCCGCCAGCCGGCGGCCCTACTTGCTGCCGGCTTTGTCGGCATGGGGTATTTGATGATGTCTCACTCCATGGAGGGCACCTTCGGGAGCGTGTCCTTCCTGCTTTTCACCTTCTTCTTTGCGATTGTCGGTGTGGGTTCGGCATCGGTGCGTGATTCTGTCAGGGCCAAGAGCCCCCCCCCCCCCCCCCCCCCCCCCCCCCCCCCCCCAGCCAGGGGGGGGGAAGAAAGAAAGAGACAGAAGAGCAAGAAGAAGAGCAACAAGAAGAAAAGGAGGAGCGCACCTTGATCGAGACATTCCGACGCTCGCGGATGACACGGCCCAGCTCGATGATGCGCTGCATGGAGCCCATGGCGCGCTCCATCTCCGGATCGAAGTAGGCCGGGTTCGGCACGGGGAAGGAGGGAGAGGCCTGGATGTTTCTGCCCAGTCCCCGGAGAGCGGCGGGTGCGTTACTTCGGCGATGACCCCCCCCCCCCCCCCCCCCCCCCTCGGCCCTCCTATGGGCTCCCTGCCTCCCCTTGCTCCCGTTGCTTGGCCCCAAAGACGCGCGCCGATTGACATCTCGCCATAGCTGAATCTCGCTACACTGACGACCAACACCCGGAACCTGCCGGCCCATCATACGGGGCTCGTGACCGGGGCCACTGCCGCTCTCTTTGGGCTGAGTTCCCTGGTGTTCACGCAGATCCTCACGCATCTGTTTGCCCAGCCGGTGCTGACGCCCCCGCCCGGCTGGCTGCCGGCTCTGGGAGATTCAGGCGGAACACCGGGGTTCCTGCAGTTTTGCGCCTTCTGGGTCCTGGGCATCGGCGTCGCCGGGGGGATTCTCTTTAAGTTTGTCGGGCCACCAGGCTCGTCGAATCCCCTGGCCGGAGGCATTTCCCCGTCGCCCGGGCTGGCAGCCGGAACTGGTGGCAGCCTCTTGCTATTGGATGATGGCTCTTCCGGCGATTTGACGGACAATGAGGGCGATGGCGACGACGAGGCCAGCTTGACCGGCGGGGGCCGGGCCGAGTCGGCCCCGCTCCTGGTGTCCCATATGCTCAGCTCCCCGGAGCCCGAGCCCGACGTGCGTCCCTTCTCTTCCCCCGGTCCTCTTTCCGGGCGGCGTTCCAGGGTCCACCTCCTCTCCATGCTGTTGACCCTCCTTGCTTCGCCTGGTGCCCCCCCCCCCCGCCGGTTGCGCCTCCCTCCACTCCATCGAGAAGTACCTCTATTGTGAGTCTTCCCCGAGCACCACAGCCACCATCCGCAGCGAGGGACACGCCAGTGCCATGCTCAAGGAGAGCCGCGCGGCGCATTTCGACTCGTACTGCTGGACCGACCAGGGCGGCCTGCGGCTGGGTTCCCTGCTCCAGGTGCGTCACCGTCGTGGGGGACACTTTACCTCATCGCGGGCCTTTGCTGATGCGATTATGGCCGGCGTGCCTCCTACCCCAGACCGTGGACTTTTGGCTGCTCTTTGCCATCATGTGCGGGGCCGCGGGGGCCTCGCTCATGTACAGCACCTCGTACGCCCATAGCCGAAGGCCGGCATCTGCCCCCTCCCCTCCCCTTTTCCTCGGTTCCCTTGCTGACCGCCTCCCGGGCCGCTCCTTCCAGCATGGGCCGCATCATCAAGCTCCTTGTTCCGGATGATTCCCAGCGAAGTGGCGACTTGACCCATCTGAATGTGTCGCTGCACTCGGCCGCCTCGTGCCTCGGGCGATTGGGGTCCGGCATCCTGCAAGATGTCCTGAGGACGCGGCATGGGGTTCCCCGGCGGCGAACGCTGCTCCTGGGCCCGGGGCTGGTGCTCATCGAGCAGGCAACCATGCTGCTGCTGGTTCCGCGCATGGGGCCCGACTGGCTGGCCCTGTCGACGGTGGTTGGTGGCCTGGGATTTGGGTGTCTCTTCGCCGCCGTGCCGGCGGCCTGCTGCGAGCTCTTTGGCCAGCGGAGATACGCGGCCAATTGGAGCGCCGTTTGCATTGGCACGGCCATCGGCGCACAGGCTCTGTCGCTGGTGTTCGGGGCCGTGGTCGACGCCGGGAACAACGCCGGGTGCTCGGGATTCAGCTGCTTCCGGGACGCGTACCTCGCGTCGGCGGTTTGCGTGCGTGGCTTCTGGCTGTTTTCCGTTGGATGTGCTGCCTGCTTTTCCGTACACCTGCATGTCCTCTAACGCCCTGGACTGCCTCCGGTTCTCCTGTCCCATGCTTGTCCCTCCCTCGCCTGTGTCTGCCTGTGTCTGCCTGTGCACGTATGCGGGCTCCCCCTGAACCATACGCCAGTCGGCCTTGGCATTCGGCCTGGCTCTGTGGCTCTTCGCCCGACGTGCACACCCGGATCGCGCGCCGGCCTCCTGTACCACCGAGGAGCTGGGTCTCCTGTGAAAGGGGGGCGCCAGGCGGGCGCATGCATTTTTTTTATTGAGGGCGACCAAAATAAGACATACTAGAGTTGACAACGCACCTGGGTGTCCGGGAGATCACGGGGCGAAGGTGGCCGAGCGTAACCCTATATCTCTCCTCGTGATTCGGTCACACCGGTGTGGGATTGCCACTGCCATGCCGAGGCAACTCCAGCCCTGCGGCCATGAGACCGTTATGACATGCCATTCTGGGGAGTTCTCCATTTGCGTGCGTGCTTTGTCCCAGCGTCCAGCCCTTGTCGCGGTTTCAGGCCAGGCAGACGTGGGTGCCTTCTCGCTCGCTTGCCCTCCTGGGCATTTTCCCCTCTGCCCCCGGTCCGTTCCGTGTTGGTCTCCCTCCGTGAGCACCAGCCCACCGGTGTGGACACCAGGGCGATTGCACGTGTGTGTGTGTGTGTGTGTGTGTGTGCGTGTGCGCGACAGTGAAGGGGACAAACACACTAATAGCCTGGTAAATATTAGCCGAGTATTGGACAGCTCGATGGGCTGGCCTACTGCCAATGGGCAGAGCACACAGCTGCCATCGCCACCCCGAGAGCGCCGGCATCTCCCCGGCCCCAAGCCATTCCTCTCGAAACACATGACGCCCCGGCGAGGAGGCTTGGCCTCCGGGTCCGTTTGCCCGTTCTCCCGCTCCCTGAAGGGGGGAGGCCGGAAAAAGGCTCTTTGATGGCGGGTCATCCCGACCTGACCCCCACGGCCGCGCCCCGCCTTCGCGGCTGGCGCCCGGCGATCCGGGTCCCCCCTCGCCTTGGCCTCTTTCTTCCCTCGGACTTGCATGGGCGGCGGCTCCTCGGGGGGGGGGGGGCCGGGGAAGGTTGTCGGTGTCTGGGCTAGACCAATGCGCGGATTTTAATTGGTTCTCGTCCGTGTCTGACACAGGGGGAAATGCCAGACCACACGATGTGCCAAGGGGAGGGGGCGGGGTCTGCCCGCATGTGGGGCACCTTCGGGCACACGCAGCAAGGTTTGTGTGTGCGTACGAGCGGTCCCCAGGGGGTGGGAACAGGATGAATGATGCGCGTCACTCACGTTGCCGCAGCGGGCAATGAGCCACTGGGCTGGCTGTCCAGGGGGCACGGGTGTGGGCCTACGGGATGCGCGTGCGTGCGTGCGTGCGTGCGTGCGTGCGTGCGTGCGGCGCGCCGGGGTGTTGGTGCGTAGACGGTGTCGGTGCAGGGGGTTATGCCCCCCCCCCGCCCCGACCAGATGGTTGGCGTCTATTCTGCCACTGGGGGGCGGGGGGGCTGCCCAGCGGGGGAGGAGCGACCCAGTGAGCGTACCGGCGGCGCAGCGGTGGATTCGGTGTCCGGTGTGGGAACTCCGCAGCCGCCTGGCACTCTGGCCGCCTGTCGCAGGGGGGGCACCTGTTGGGATCCCCAAAGCGGGCCGGCAGCCAATGTTGCTGGCGATGGGTCGGAGCCTTGCCAGCCTCCGAGGCGTGCATCATCCTGCCCCCCGGAGGGGGCCTTGTTGTGTTCCGCCCCCCTCCCTTGCCTGTTCGGCTGGCTTGTCTCGGCTTCCATCTCTTCCTCTCGCCTGGGAGATGTCCCCGTGAGGGCGGCGGGCGTTTAATTCCGGCGCACTGTCACCAAGCACTTCCCCTCTTTCCCTCCCCCCCTCTCTCACATTCGTTTTCCTGGTGCTTCGCTCTCTCTCTCTCTCTCTCTCCCTCCCACTCTTGGGGACATATGCCCTTTCCCTTGGTCCTGTGTGCATGGTTCCTGTCTGTGAGCCTCGAAAATGGCTGGCCGCTCCTTTCTCTCCAGCCGCCCAGGGGGGGGGGGTGGATCGCGTGCTTGGACGGCCGGGGGGGGGGGAGGGACGATGGCTTTTTCGACCGGAGGAGGCGTGTCAGACGGGAAGGTGCGCCACACTTGCGGGGGTGCACTTCCACTTGGGCGGCCCGTGCTCCTTTGAATGGCGCATGTAGCCAGCCACCGTCTTTTCCAGGAACTCCTCGGCCCTTGGGGAGACGCGCGGTGCACACGCGGCTCTGCCCCCCTTGCCCGAGGGCCCCCGAATGGATGAACCGATCCCGCCCCCCCCCCCCCCCGACCGCGTCGACTGGGGGTTTTCCATGATCCACCTCTCGGGGCAAGGACGGGCCGGGAGAGCGAACGACGCACAACATGTCACCTGCGAATGAGCCCGGCTCGGGGAGAGCCGACTCCCCGAGGTGTGGATCAAAGCCCAAAGCCCGACCTCTTTCTCTCTCTCTCTCTCTCTCTCTCTCTCTCTCTCTCTCTCGCTCGCTCTCCCGCCCAGTGGCGGCGTCGTGTCACACGACAGGCTCATATGGGCTGGAGGGCTGGCCCGCTGGTCGATGATCGATGGGGGCCAGGCATCCCCTGGATCAATCACCGGCAACCGGCGTTTTGGGGGACCACCGCGGCCGACCTTCCCGGAGCGGTGCCCTGACCCCTGAGACCGAGGGGCCCAAGAGGGGAGGCAAGGGAGCCAGGGCATGGGGGGAGATGGGCCCCGGGCCGCGCTCGGGCACAAATGTGCCACACCCAAGAGTGTGGCCGGCGATCTCGGCCCGCATACACCTCACGCCGCCGGTGGCCTCTGGCTAGTGCCGGCCGGCCGGTCGGTCGGTCGGTCGGTTGGCCTCGTCCCGATCCCCCGCCGCGGGGGAGGCCGTTGGGGTGGTGTGAGGCCGGCAGATTGCCCGCCGGCCTCCCCCGCGGCCCCCTCATTTCGCCGTGGAGCTAGTCAAGGAGCCTTGGGTGCCATCTTGGTTGGCGGTTGCCGGGATGTGTGTTTGTTTTTTTCCCTGCCCTCGTGTGAAACCGCCTCTGGTTGCTGTCTTTTCCTGTGTGCATGTCTCTCGCTCTCTCGCTCTCTTCATTGGCCCACAGGCCTGTGGCATTTCATGATCCGGGACCACCCTTCTGTCTCGACGTCTCTCAGCTGCTGCATAGGAGGGGGGCGAAGAGGCTGAGAGAGAGAGAGGGAGACTGATGCGGCGGGGGCGTAAGTGCGCGCGCGCGCGCGCGCGCGCGCACAGGCCCGCGCGTGAAGAGCAACCAAATAATACGACCCCCTGGCCTGGAGCGCCGCACCTCCTCCCCTGGAAATCCATCACACTCCTCCCCCCTCGCCTGGGTGTTTCTCGCCTGCCTGTGTGCTCTCCTCCTCCGTGCCAGTGGTGGTTCCCTCATCGCCGTCCGGTTGTCCTCTCTCCTCCTCCCGCCCCCGCCCCCGCCCCCGCCCCCGCGTCCACCCGCCTTCTTGGGATTGTCTACCTGCCCCGAAGGATCGCCCTGCCTGGCACTCTCGGCTGGCAGCCTCGGATTGTCGGAGCCCATCGTCCCTTTTGCTCGTCCTCCTTCTCTTCACTTCCTCTCGCATTTCAAGGCCGAGCACCTTTTGTGCTTCTGCATCTTTCGCGCACGCGCTCGATGCCTCGCAAGCCGGCACATTCGCATCCCGTCGGGGGTGCGCCCTCGTGCTCATGGAAGCTCTTTCGCAACTTGGTACGGGCCTCCATAACCATAACCCCAAAGCCCGGGGGTTGCCCCATGCCCTCGCCTCCATCTTGCCTGCCTCCTGGCTCCCGCCCACCTGACACCGTCATCCAGAACTCCATGGACTCGGGCACCAATGGCCACTGCACTCCTGAGGCTTTCCATGTTCACGCATTCCCGGAGCTGCCCTCCTGCCCGGTGGCCCAGGCCATGTCGTCTCGGCACCTGGCCGAGGACTTCACCGTCGACGAGGGGGTCTCGCGGAGCTGGAACTATGCGGCGGTCGAGGCTGCCAATGAGGTTTCCCGACAGATCATCGAAGCGGCTCTGGCCTCGCGCGTGCGTCTGCCCGATCTCCCTTGCTGCGTCTGCTCCCTTTGCCCATCGGTGCGGGGCCCCCACCGCTCTTCCCCTCTTGCCCGCTCACTCCCTCCCCCCTCCTTTCTTTCTCTCTCTCTCTCTCTCTCTCTCGCTCTCTCGCTCTCTCCCCCCCTCTCGGGCATGCGTGCCATGTCAGTACCGGCATCGCCCTGCGGTCCTCGGCGTGGACTTTGATGTCTGGGCTTATGAGCGGCACGATTTGTATGCCATCGGCCTGATGATCTTCGAAAGCACGGGGCTCCTGTCGCTGCTGGTGCGTGCGCGGCGCCTTTCAGCCATGCTGCCCGGGAGGCCTTTTCGCCTCGGTCCTCTCGTGCCACTGGCTGACACTTGTGCCTTCACATGCGACGTCCCTCGGTTTCCCCCCCTCCCCCCCTCCCCTGGGGCTCCCTTCATGCAGGGGCTTTCTCCGCGGGACATCCTGCGCTTCATCGCCTCCGTTGACCGCGGCTACTATGACAACCCGTACCATTCCTTCCTGCATGGCTTCGATGTCTTCCAGGTTCGCCGCCTCTTTTGCCTCGTGCCGTTGTCCCCCCCCCCCCCCCCCCTCCCCCCCGCCGGCCAAACTGCTGTCTGACATGTGCCCCTGCCTGGGCCCTGTGCGCGACAGTCCGTGTACCACACCCTTGTGGTTCTCCGTGCGCTTCCCCCGGAGCAGCTCCCCCCGCTGGAGCTGGCGGCCATTCTTGTGGCGGCTCTGTGCCATGATCTGGCCCATCCCGGGGTGAACAACCTTTTCCATGTGAATGTCCAGTCGACGGTGGCCATCCGGTACAATGATACCAGCGTGCTGGAGCATCATGCCTGCACGCGGACCTTCGAGCTGCTCCATCGTCATCGGCTCTTCCGGAATCTGTCCCCGAAGGAGGTGGCCACCATGCGCAGTGTCATCATCAAGAGCATTCTCGCCACCGACATGTCATGTCACTTTGACCAGATGGAGCAACTTCGCCGGCTGGCCGAGACCAAGTCCCCTCTCGATGGCGAGGTGCACATTTTCACCGACTCCGAGCGTCAGCTCCTGCTGAACAGTGTCCTGCACATGGCCGACATCAGCAACCCCTGTCGACCGTGGGAGCTCTGCCGCAAGTGGAGTGACCTTGTGGTGGAGGAGTTCTTCCTCCAGGTGCGCCCGGCAGCCTCCTCGCCATGCTCTGCATCTTTCCCCTGCATCTCTCTCTCTCTCTCTCCCTCGCCCCTCTTTCTCTCTGTGCATCTTCCCTTGGATCCTTCCTCCATTGTGTCCACCCTTGTTTCCGAGCTCACAGACCCATCCGCTGTTCGCCTCACGCCGTGCATTTGCCGCGCGCGTGCCGAACACCACATGGCCCCTTTCGCAATCAGGGTGACCTGGAAAAGAGTCTCGGCCTTGCTGTGTCGCCGAACATGGACCGGGACAATGCCTGCCGGGCGGATATAGCCATCGGCTTCATGGACTTCCTCGTGCGACCCTTTGTGGCCATCATCGGGGGGCTTATCCCGCGATTTGCTTCGGTCATCCTGCCGCGCTTAGATGAAAACCGAGCTCGTTGGGCTCGACTTCAGGCACAGCACATGATCGCCGATGGTACGCACGCATCGCAGCCGGCGCCTGGGCTCGGGGGGGGGGGTGTCTTTGTGCTGTCACACACACACACACACACATCTCATGCTTGTCCTTCCCCCCCCCCTGCTCCTCTTTCATTCATCCTTCTTCCCCCGGCTGACTCATGATCTTGCATGCTTCCCGCCCCTCTCTTTCTGTCTCCATCGACCCATAGAGGTCCCAGAGTGCTGCTTACAGGCACCCTCTCCACTGCCATATGTTGGCTTCGATGAGGCATACTCTTCGACTGATGTGCTCGGGGATCTCCCTCCCCCGTCACCCGACGCCGTGGCTCCTGTGGCGGCGATCCCGCCTCCCCTGCTGAAGGAGCCATCCTCCCCGTCACCATCTCTCAGCGATGCGGCGAGCACCTTTCCGCTGATTTCCTCCTTCGACACCGCGTCGCCCTCGCTTTTGTCGCCATCCCCCTCGCAGGGGAGCATCTCCGCGGCTCCCGCTCCGGAAGTCCCTGCCCAGCGCCGGGGGTCCCTCAGCTCCACGTCGGCTCTCCTGTCGGCCGGTGGCGAGGTGAAGCTAAGCACCGCCCCCGGAACCATCACCCTGCCTCCGGAGCTGGTGGCCACCGTCAACGCCGGGTATGCCTATCCTCTGGATTCCGCCTTCCCGATCCTGATGCCTGGATCCCGGCCCGCCTCGACGTGTCCCTTCCTCCACCGGCTGCATCATCCCAGGTGTGTGATCGGCGCACCTCCCAACCCCGTCACCTACTCATGTCCGGCGATTGGCCGCCATTCTCTGTCTTGTTGCCTCTCTCTCTCTCTTGCTCTATGTGCTGCTCTCCTAACTTTTGCCTTCCGCCTGGCTGGTCATCCGTGCCACAGTGCCAAGGTCCTTGACGGGTCCAGCGGCGGGGCCCATGTCATCTGCCCCTTCCGCGGCCAATCCCTCCTGGGACCCCACCATTTCCATCATCACCATCATCATGGAGTTGAGGGCCATCCCGGCCTGGCCTTCTCCCGGCTGTCGATCAACATTTCCCATCCCTATTTGATGCTGGCATTCGGCAACCAGGTGCGTCCATGCCCGCCGAGGTGGGATCCAGCCACCGGCCGCACTCATGCGGACATCCCCCCCCCCCCCCCCGGCTAACCCCCTGCGCCATGTGGGTTTCTTGCCTTGCCTCCTGGTCCCCCGTGCGTCGGTCTCCCCTCGGGTCTCTTGCCTTGGCCATTCATCTGAATTCAGTGCGACGTGGCGCCGCCTCTTCTGGAGCTGGCCTGCTCCCTGCTGGCCCTGGACCACCATGACCACGTTTTCGTGCCGAGTGCCCTGGACAAGATGGACAACTCGCTGGACATCCAGGTTTCCAGGGGCTCCGCTCTTCGGACGCGTGAGATCTGCCGGCTAATGGAGCAGTTCTGTGCCCAGCGTCTGCCGGACCGCACGGCCAGCCGAGTGCTGCTCGGCACCTCGGCCCTGTGCCATGCGTGCCCGCCTTGCCCACATACCGGCCTCGTCGGGGAGGCAGACAGCGATGTGCGTCTCTTCAACCTTCTCCCCCCTGTGATCACACACTCCGTCTCTCTCCCTCCCTCTCTCTGCCTCCCCCCTCTCTGTGCCTCCCTCCTCTCTGTGCCTCCCTCCCTCAATCTCCCTCCCTCCCACTTCTCCTCCTCCCTCCCACTTCTCCTCCTCCCTCCCGTGTTTTCCATGTCTTTCTGTGCTCCTTCTTGCGCTCCTTCCCCTGCCTTCCAGTCCCATCGCTAACGGGCTGCTACTGATCCCCCTGCGCAGGAGCGCTGCTTCCGGACCCGAGTGCAAATCGTCTGGCCATTGCCGATCACCGGGCGCCTGAGCACCTGCCAGACGTACGTCCAATGCGCCGAGGCCGCCCGTGTGGAGGCTGCCCTGAAGGCCGCGGCGTCGATGGCCGCCTCGGCTTCAGCCTCGCGCAACTACCCCGCCTCGGCGGAGACTCGCCCGGCGTTTGAGGCCCCTGCTGCCGCCACGGATGCCTCTGCCCCGACCGGGGGTGCCGCTTGTCCTGCGTCTGATGCTGCGGCTGATGCCCCTGCGCCTACCGCGGCCATTGGCGAAACGATGCCGATGCCGGCCGCGTCGCACTCAACACGCTTGGTTGTCGAGTCGGATCCGGCTCCATGCTTGCCCGGCCGGCCGGCCGGCCCTTCCTCGACCCTGTCTCTCCCTTCGTATTTGGTCCATTCGGATGGCAGCGGCAGCCCGAACTCCTCGACCTTCGGGTCTTCCGGGGCACTGGCCAGCTCGGCCGGCGACTCGAGCGCCTGCTCGTGCGATGCAGTCCCGGCTGCCGGATCGTCGCAGCCCACGATTCCCACCTCGCTGGACGGGACGTCTTGCATTGTGTCCGTCCTCCCGGCCTCGGAGGTGGCTCTTTGTGTGGACTCCGAGGGACGCATCATCCTCGGGCACTTGTCACTGGCCCGGCATGATAGCCCCTTTGACATCTGCGAGGCAGGCTTCCTGTCGGCTGCTGCGGCTCTCCTGGCCCTGGCTGTTGGCCTGCCCTCATGCTTGTGCCCGGCATCCGAGCACTCAACCTGCCCGAGTGCAATGGCGGTCCAGCAATAGAGCTTCTCCCCCTGCCCGACCGCCGAGACTCGCCCGCCGATCGGTCTCCCTCCGCCTACTCTCCTCCCCCTCCATTGCTGGCCTGCTTGCCTCTATTCCCTCCCTCCCTCCCCCCCCCCTCCCCGCGGTGTCGGCATCTTGTTGTCTATTTTGTTCATATCCTTTCTCATGTCCTTGTTCGCACGATTTCCCCATCCTCCCTCTCTTTTTCGTTCTTCCTCTCTCCCTCTCTCGTTACTCGCCCGGCGCTTGTCTGGCTCCTTCATCCAATACACCGGCCCACAAAAGGCTCGTCTGTGCTGTGGGCCACCCCAGGGTCCCCCCCGCCTCCCCTTCCAAGAGGGACCCGGCCACCAGAGGCCAAGATGGCGGGGCCGATCTAGCATGATCACGTGTCCCATTGCGTCGATCGCCGCCCCCCCCCCCAGCTTCTTGTCATGTTTACCTCGGTGGAGAGGGTGTCCTGTGCGGAGGGGACATGGTGGATGCGTCGGTGCGTGTGTCCCGGCGTCGAGCGGGGTCGGGCGCCAGCAGACGCATGCAGCGCCCCGCCCCCCCCCTCGCGTATCAAGGGCAATCCTTGCCCCGAGCGGGCTGGCCCTGGTGTCAGTCTCCAGGGGTGAGCCGGTGCGTCTGGCTGCCGCCATTTGTCCCGATCCCCGGCGGCGGCGGCGGCGCCCAGAGGGGCGGGCATCCCGGGGCGGGGGGCACCATTCTTCCGGTGCCACTGCCCTGAGCCCGGTCCTCTGAGGCCCCCCATCCATACCCCCCCCCTGTTTCCTACCACGATCCTTCTCTTTTCTACCCACCTTTTGCCCCTTTCCTCCCCTCCCCCCCTCCTTGCCCCCCTGCGCCTTTCTCTTTCACCTTCGAAGTTATGCAGACGGACGACGTGAGCTCGATCACCGCCATGGGCTTCAGCGAGAAGCGCGCGCGACTTGCCCTGGCGTCGACCGGCGGCCAGGGCGCCCAGGCAGCCATTCTCTGGTGCGTTGGTCCACCCGGAGGTCCCTGCGGCCTGCCCCTCGCCCCGCCAGTCGGGGATATCCCCGGCTGCCCCTGCTGTCTCTTTCCCTGACCCTCATCAACCTCACGCGCAAACAGGCTCACCGAGAATGAGGATGTTCCCAGTGATTCGGAACCGGTGTCCTCGTCGATGGATGTGGATCTGACCAGCGAGGCGACGTCCCCCGGGCCGGATGGCGATCAGTCCATCAACTCCTACCAATGTGACGAGTATGTGTCGCATCCTGCCATGCCTCCCCCCTCTCCACCGCGTGGGTGTCTGACGTTTGCCCGGTTGACAGCTGCAACAAGCAACTCCGCAATGAGGATGCCGTGCACTTCCATGCTCACAAGACTGGGCACACGAATTTCTCCGAGAGCAGCTCGGTCATCGCCGAGCTCAGCCCCGAGGAGAAGGCCAAGCGATTGGAGGACCTGCGTGTGCGTCGCGTCTGGCATGTCCGCGTGAATGTGTTCTCCCTCCCTCCCTCCCTCCCCCCCCCTCTCTCTCTCTCTCTCTCCCCCCCCCCCTGAGCCCATGGCTTTGGGCTCTTCAGCCTCTCGCTCGCCCTGTCTGCGTCCTTCTCCCACTTCCTCTCGCCCCCTTCCTCCTGTGCCTGGCCCTCCCATCTCTCGCCCCGCCTCGCGCTCCCCGCCTGCTGCCTGTCTGACCCATCGACCCCAGTTGAAGCTGCGTGAGGCTCGCGAAAAGAGGGAGGCCGCGGAGCAGCTCCAGTCGCGCATGAGCGAGATTGACCGGCGCAAGACCGGGCGCGATTCGCAGAAGGCCCAGCAGGAGTACAAGGAGCGCGCGCGGCAGGCGGAACTTGCCCAGTCGCGCGCCGAGCGCAACGCCGACGCCGCGTACCGGGCCCAGCTGATTGAGCGCATCGCTCGCGAGCGGGAGGCCCGTCGGCGGGAGCTTGCCGGCGAGTCGGAGCCCACGGCTGCCGCCCCGGCGGCGGCGGCGGCGGCTGCCGCCCCTGCCCCCGCCGCCCCGGCCATCACCGTGGACCATTCTTTCGCGCGGATCCAAGTCCGGATGACTGGCGCCGCGCCGCTGGTCCTCCGCCTGCCGGCCGCCAGCCCGCTGGCCATCCTCCGGGACAACATCCTCCGGACCATGCCGGACAGCCCGATCGACCCGCGGTCCCTGATGCTGATGACTTCCTTCCCCCGGTGCGCGATTTTTTTTCTCCCCCTCCCCCTGCTTCTTCGCTCTTGTGGATTTTTCGCAACATCCACCGCCCTGGGGGTGGGGCGTCTTTCTCCTTGCCCCCGCTTCGCCTTCTTACCCGGAGAGCGCGGCCTCCCCGTCCCCTTCGCGACCCTCCTCTTCTTGGGCGTAGCCGTGAGTTCACCGAGGATGACATGAGCAAGACCCTGGGCGATCTGGGCCTCGTCCCGTCGGCGGCCATCGTGGCTTCCATCCGGTGAGCAGCACCCCGGCCCCGATGGGGGGCAGGTGCGCCAAGCCCTTCCCTCGGCCCTTCTTCCTCCCGCGGGAGTGTCTCTTTCCAGCATGGCCCTTCTCGCCTGCCTCCCGGCCAGTTGGCCGGGCAGGAGCCTCGGCCGGCCTGTCGGCCAATAAAAGTCCCCGGCCCCGCCCCACCGAAAGCAGCACCAGGGGCCGCCGCCGCCGCCGCCGCCGCCCGGGGGGGGGGCTGCGCGGCTGCCTGGCCAAGTTCTGGAGATCTTCAACAGACGGTTGGATTTATTGGTTTCTTTCGGCGGGGCGCCATGAGAAGAACTGAATGGCAGCCACAGGGTAAGGCAGGGGGGAGGGAGGCGGGGGGGGGGGCACCGGAGAGCGAGGGAGAGAGGCAGGAGAGAGAGAGAGGTCATTTTTGCTTGTCGGCTTTTTTTTCTACTCCCTGTCCTCCTGTGTCTTGGCGGCTCAACGGCTGTATATCAAGGGCTAGAAAATGGGCGAGGGCGGTGGCTCGGGCACAAATGTGAAGAGGGGCGCGCGCGGAAAAGGGGCGCAGGAGGGAGGGAGCGCTGCGGAGGGGAGTGCCCGCTGCCCACGGCTGGGGACCCGGGGGCGGCCGGCTGTGTGTCCGGCTCTCGGTCTCTCACTGTGGCGCCGCCTTGTCCGAGGGGATTCGTCAAAGTGACGCTCCTCCCGCGTCTCACATGGCCTTCGCCTTGTTCTCCGGGCGGCCCGGGGCAAGGGCGTCCGGACCCTGGCGGCTGTGCGTGGCAAACATGTGGTCCCAGATGAGGGGGAAGATGATGTTCGAGGCGCCCATGAAGGCCGAGAAGGCGGTGGCCACGGACCGGGGGCTGGGCCGGGAGAAGAGAATCATCACCACGGAGAAGATGGCCACGGCGAAGAAGTGCACCAGCAGGCGGATGGGGTTCGGGGTGATGCCGCCGAGGATGCCGAGGCAGTCGGTGCCAACGCGGCTGACATACCGGAAGCAGGCATTCCGCAGGGCCACCATCGGGAGGATGTGGCGCTCGGCCGGGGCCATCAGGCTGTTGGGCAGATCGGCCCCCGGGGGGAAGAGCGGGCGCAGGCTCGGGGCAAACATCGGCAGCGGGCAGTTACTGAGGGCCTTGACCGGGGGGAATTGCAGGAGCTCCTCATCGGAGGGGCGCACGCCGCCGCCCCCGCAAAAGACATCGTACAGCGCCTGGGCCAGGATGTTCATGGAGGCGGACACCCGCCGGCGGGTGGCATAGAAGGAGCTGAGGGCCTGAATGACGCGACCGGTGTCGGCCAGGGTGTCCAGCGGCCGGAGCAGGTCCGACACGATGAGCACATCGGTGAAGGCCACGGTCATGCCGCTGCCGGTCAGGGGGTGCCGCATGTTCAGACTGTCGCCCAGGCAAAAGACGCCCGGGCGGATGAGGGCCCCGGCCGTGAGCAGCTGGCAGGGGACCGAGCGGATGGGGATGGGCGACCCATCGGACCGGATGACCTGCTCGCGGAAGGGCCCGTGCAGGAAGGACGGCAGCTGGGGAAGGATGTGCGCCAGGAGATACCGGGCCAGGGACTCGTCCGACTGGGTGGGCAGCGGGTCCGGGATGTCGATGAGCATGCGCAATTCCCTCGGAGAGATGGCATAGCAGAGGACCAGGCTGGAATTGCACATGATGACCATGCCGTGGTTCGGCAGGGGGAGGGGAACATCCCGCAGGAGGAGGGCCGCAAAGTGCGACCGATAGACCGGCTTGTTGAAGCTGAGCTTGGCGCGGAAGCGACTGAAGCTGCCGCAGCAGTCGAAGTTGAGATCGCCATGCGCGATCTTGGTGGGACGCGGGGCCGGGGTGCGAAGAGGGGGAGGGGGGGGGGGGGGAGGGGGGGTCGGTTTGCGGTGTGGCGGGGGCCCGGGGGGGGGGGCCCGGGCAGGGGGAGGACAAAGGGAGGGGAGGGGGGGGGGGGCGCCTGCCTGTCCCCCGCCCGCCCGCCCGCCCGGGGCCCAGGGGAGGCAGCAGGGCGACGCACAACGTCGACAAGCTCGCCGGCTTCATTCTTCTGGCGGTACTTGACACCGATGATGGCCGGGCCATCCTCCAGCAGGTCGACGACATTGGCCTCGACGATGGTGATGCTACAGCCGATGGCGGGGGGGGGGTCGAGAGGGGGGGGGGGTCATTGGAGAGTGAGTGGGCGAGTGGGAGGGGGGGGGGGGGGGGGGAGGGGGGGGTGGGAGAGGGGCGGGTGGGGGGGGGGGATGGGGGGGGGGGGGGGGGTCATTGGAGAGTGAGTGGGCGAGTGTCTCGGTGGGGGCCGGCCATTTTTTTTTCCCTTCCCCCCCCAACCGGCGACGGGGCGTACTTGGGGTGGGCGGCCGCGCGGCGGCGGAGATTCCCCACAAGGCGGCCATGGTGGAAGCTGTACCCGGTGGCCGGGGTGTTCGGGATGTGGTCCTTGTCCGAGGGGTAGGGGATCTGCGTGAAAATGTGGGTGTCCGACCCGTCGACGATGTTCTTCTGGGACTCGAAGGACTTGGGGTCCACCTTGGGCCGGTAGACCACGTAGCCGTGGCAGGCCTGCGCATCGATGCCGGCGATGCACTGGCCGAGGCCCATGCGCTGGAGGGCGCGCACGCCACCCGGCTGGAGGAGCTCCCCGCGGAAGGTGTCGGGATCACGGAGGTCCCGCTCCAGGAGGAGGACGCGTCGGCCGTCCCGCGCGAGGTTGTAAGCCAGGGAGGCACCGGCGATGCCGGCCCCGGCCACAATGGCGTCGTACTTGACCGGGGGGGCGCCGGCCGGCGGGATCGGCGCGGAGATGATCGGCTCCGCCGGGATGTAGTCCTCGCTGGCGGCAGCGGCGGCGGCGGCGGCGGCGGCGTGGGCGGTCATGATGCTGATCCGGAAGACGAGCGGGGAGGCGCGCGCGCGTGTGTGTGGG
>NW_009242978.1:1492905-1497787 GCF_000388065.1 Fonticula alba
CCCCCCCCCCCCCCCCCCCCCCCCCCGCCGACCCTAGAACGCTCGTGGGTCGCCTAAGCATCGAGAGAAGCCCCCGGGGCCGCTGAATGTTGGTGGCGGGGAAAGAAAATCCGCAGGGAGGGGGGCCAGGGAAAATCGGATGTCCACGAATTTGGACATCCGGCTGCCAATGGGCGGGAATTTGGTTTTCCCCGTCGGCGGCTGCCGCAGGACCCCTCCCAGGGCAAGGGGGCTTGCGGCGGGGGAGCCGGGGAATCGGCTCAAAAATCGGCATCATGCCGGGCCGGCCAATAAAACTGCGGGCCGGAGTCGGCAAACAACCTGCTTGTTGGGATACCCCGGCGGGTGGTGGGGAGCGGCGGCCGCTTCTTTTGTCGATCATGCATGGCGCAGGCCTGGCGCGCGGGGTGGGGGGGCAGGCGGGAAGTCCGCCCCGGGATGGGGACCTCTCCCAACCTCGGGCCGGCCCCTCCGGGCCTTAGGGTGTCCCGGCCGCGCATCCCCCCCCCCCCCTCTCTCTCTCGCCCTCTTAACCACTACCGACCGCCAGTGGCGGATCTGGGCGATTTCCCACGTGTGTTTCCTCGATTGGCCAGCATGCACGCTGGGCCTCTCGACCGGGCCCTTGTGCGCTTCTCCAGCCGGGGCACCTTTCTTTTTCGGACAACCACCCGGCCGGATGGCGCGCGGCCCGGGCAGAGGCGGCTGCCCAAGCATGCCCCGGGCGGGCGGGGGCCTTCCAGCCGCCCCGACCGATAGGGCCACCAGTGCCCGGGGGCCGGGGGGTACTTTTCCACCCAGCGGGCTGATCAAGCGGCCCGAGCGACAGACTGTTGTTGTTTTTTCCCCCAGCCCGGATGGTCCCCCCTCCGATCATCATCCCCCCCCCCCCCCCCGCCCCCGGCGCGGCCCAGGGTCCCCCGGGCACCTTATCCCAGAAATGCCCGAGGGGCCGGCGCATGTTGACAGGGGGGCGGGGCGTTCGGACGATCTTCCATCCCCCTCCTTTCCGGCGGGCTTCTTCTCTCCGGTCACTCGGCCCTTTCCCGGTCTTCCTCGGAGGATGCCGGGCCGAGGGACCGGGCGACCCAGTGCCGCAGTTCCAGAAAGACCCCTCCCCCGGGACCCCAGGGCAGCGGCGCCCGAGGGCCCGTCGATCGACCCAGCTGAGGGCACCCCCCTCGAGGCCAAGGATGGCTCATGCCTCTCCGTACTTTTCCCCCCTGGTGGCTACACTCCGGTGAAACCATGCTGGACCGCAGGCCATCGGGAAGGGCGTGTATTCCCAAGCCCTTTCGGGATCCGGCGAGGAGAGCATGCAGCACTTTTGGCCGTGCGGGGAGCCTGGGGGGGCCGGCGCACCAGCCCAGAGCCGCCCCCTTCCCTGCCGGCCCTCGGGCTCACTCAGGCATGGCCGGCTTTTATTTGGCCCCGGGGGATTGCCGCATTCTCGCCTTCGCGTGAGCCCCGACGGGGACCGAGCCGCCTGCCACTTCGTCGTCGTCGTCGTCGTCGTCGTCCCGGCCCCATCCCCCTCCCAGGAGAGGCGCTTCACGCAATTCTCCCCTGTGCACGCCGTGGAGCCTCTCTCCCGGGCCGGATTTCCTTGCCCGGGGGGGCGGCCCTGTGATGAGGAGGGGGCCCGGGGCGGAACAGCGCCACCGATGCCGAAAGAATGTCCCGCCCCCGGGAGCGCGCAGCCCTCCTTCCCGCGGCGACCGGCCGCGAGGGTTGCCCATGCGCGTCGAGTTACGCCGGATCGCGGCGAGTTTAGGGCGCGCGCGATCACCGGATCGGCGGCGTGATCGACACTTCCGCAGCCCGGCGTGATGCCTCTCCCGCGTCGCCGATCGACCCAGCCATCGGGCTCTCTCCCTGCCAGCTCCAAGTCCCGGCTGTGCGACGCGTCCTCGCCCGCCCCGCCGGATGCGCCGATCTAGGCCGCTTTGCCGGCGAGGGATGTATGATAAGTGCCCAGCCCCCGGGGGAGGGGGGAGACGGGGGACCCAGCCATCCTGCCAGACTTTCTGCCCGATCTCCGCCTTATCCCCTCCCCGCCTTCCCCCCCCCCCCCTTCCCTTCTCTTCCCTTCCCTTCCCTTCTCTTCCCTTCGCTCCTGCTCCCTTCGCACTCCCTGGCCCCATGTCGGTCCTCCAGAGACCGGGAGGCACCAGCTCGCGGCTGCCGGCCCGCGTCCCGGCCCCGCCAACCCCCGGAGCTGGGGCCTCGTCGGCCAGCTCCTCGGGTCTGCGAGGCAGCGCCTTGCTCCGGGGTTTCCGCTCGATGGCCCAGTATCGGCGCCAGTATGCGCTACTGCTTCTGACGGCGCTGGTGTTTCACGGCATCTATGCCCTGTCCATCTTTGACATCGTACGTGATCCCTCGCCCCCTGTTGTCTGTCTCTGTTTCTGTGCCTCCCTCCCTCCCTCTCTCTCTCTCTCTCTCCGCTTTCCTGCCTCCCCCTGTTTCCCTGCCTCTTTCCTTCGACATATGCTAACCTTTAACCACTCAGTACTTCCGATCGCCGGTGATTTCCGGCATGCCACTCCATGCCAGCCCGGAAGCCGCGCCCGCCCGGCGCCTTGTGCTATTTGTCGGTATGCGCCTGGGCGCGAGAGTGGCTATGCTTCGCCAAGCCCACGCCATCCCCTTTCGCCGCGCCTTTCCCCCACGGTATTCCATCCGTCCGCCTCTCTGACCTGCCGACGCCCCCCCCCCCCCCTCTCTTCCCCGCTTCGCTCTGGCAGCTGACGGCCTCCGAGCGGACCGCTTTTTTGAGGAGCAGACGCCCGGCTCGACGGTGCCCGAGTTTGGCTTCCTCTCGACCGAGCACGAGTCCATGTACCACCGGTCTAGGGCGCCCTTTCTCCGGTCTGTGGTCGAGGAGACCGGCCGCTGGGGCGTGGCCCACACGCGTGTCCCCACCGAAACACGCCCCGGGCATGTGGCCCTGATCGCCGGGCTCTATGAGGATGTCAGTGCCGTGACCAAGGGTGCGTCCGGGTCGCCAAGCCTCCGGGCCCTCGTTCGCGCATCGGTCTCACCCTTTTTTTCTTCGGGCCTCGCCCCTCCCCCTCGCCCCGGGGCCCAGGCTGGCAGGAGAACCCGGTGGAGTTTGATTCGCTTTTCAATCGGACCCGGCGCACCTTCGCGATTGGCGCGCCCGACGTGGTGCCGATGTTTGCGCGCGGTGCCGGCGAGCGCCCGGCCTTCGAGGACGGGGACCCCGACCCCGGGGCGGTCTTTGGCCCGGCCGATGACCCGGCCTTCCAGGATATCGGCGGAACCGGGCGCGTCATCACCTTTACCTATGGCTCGGATGTGGAGGACTTTACCCTGGGTGCGTGTAGCGCCGTCGGTCCGGTGCCTCCCCGCCGGCGAAAGCCTTCCCCTTGCTTTCCCCCCGCCTCGGGGGCGGCGCCCATGGTTCTGACCCCCTTCGCACAGACCCCCAGGAGCTAGATCGGTGGGTTTTCGACAAGGCCCACGCCCTGCTGGATGCGGCCGAAGCCGGAGACACCCCGGCCCGGTTGCGGCTTCGAGCCCAGATGGCTGCCGATCGGACGGTCTTCTTCTTCCACCTTCTCGGCCTCGACACCAACGGGCATGCTCGGCTGCCAGACAGCAAGCAGTATGTTTTGTCTTTTCCCCCTCCCGCTCTCCATTTCCCTGTCCGTCTCTTTCTTTCTGACTTTCCCCCTCCATTTACTCGTCTATCTCTTTCTTTCGCCCTCTCTTGCCCTCTCTTGTCCCCCCCCCCTCACTCCGCCCTATTTTGCTGCTTGCCCCCCTTCCGCGGCTCGGCCCACACTCGCCGTAGATACCTCGAAAACATTCACTACGTGGACGCCGGCATCAAGCGCTTGCATGGCCGTCTGGAGGACTTCTTCCGCCGGCTGGATGGCACCCCGGAGCAGGAGCCCTCCCGCACGGCGTACATCTTCACGGCGGATCACGGCATGTCCGCCCAGGGGGCCCATGGTGATGGGACTCCCTCCTGCACGCGGGTGCCCCTGGTGGCCTGGGGTGCCGGGGTCCGGGGCCCGGGGCCGAGTGGGGACATGGGCACGGCGGCCGGTGCCACGGCCGCGGCCGCGGCCGCCACCGCCCGACTGTGGGACACCTGGCTCGGGACGGTGGAAAACCGGGCCGACGGCCTGGCCGAAGACCACTGGGGGCTGGATCATTTGGTTCGCACCGACGTGGCCCAGGCCGATGTGGCGGCGCTGATGGTACGGCCCCCCCCCCCCCCCCCCCCCCCCCCCCCCCCCCCCCCCCCCCCCCCCCCCCCCCCCCCCCCCCCCCCCCCGGGAGAATGCCCCGCACGTGCTCCCACCTGCCGATGACTGACATGCATGTGCCGCCTGCTGCCCGGGTCGCCCGTCCTCCCCGTGGCAGACCTCCCTGATTGGGGTGCCCTTTCCGGTGAATAATGTCGGCGTCGTGCCGCTGGACTACCTGGAGGCCGACGGTGCCTTCCGTGCGCATGCCCTTTGCACCAATGCGCGACAGATTTTCGCGCAGCTCGAACGGAAGTCCGGTATGTCCGCCTCGCCCGCTGCCCGGCGACTCGCCCGGTCTCATGCTCCCCTGTGGCTTGCTCGTGCTGACATCCGGACGGGCAGAACTCAAGAAGGCCTCTGTCGTGCGGCCCTTCCGGCCCTTTGCCCCCCTGGCCAACTTCTCGGATGAGTCTATCTTCTCCAAGGGCGGCCTGGTGGAGGGGCACATCGCGGCCGGGCGCGTGGCCGCCGCCGAGGAGGTGTGTCGCGGCATGATCGACCTTTCCATCGAGGGTCTGCGTTACTTCCAGACGTGCGTGCCTTCCTCCTGCCTCCCGGCCTCCCCGCTTTCTTTCTTTTTTTTCTTTCCCCCCCCCCCC
>NW_009242978.1:1498467-1499149 GCF_000388065.1 Fonticula alba
CCTCTTCTTCTTCTCCTCTTCTTCTCCTCCTCTTCTTCTCCTCCTCTTCTTCTCCTCCTCTTCTTCTCCTCCTCTTCTTCTCCTCCTCTTCTTCTCTTTCTCTCTCCCACTCCCTCCTCCCCCGCCCCCTCCTCCCCCGCCCCCTCCTCCCATGCCCTCTTCGGCGACTTGCGCCCCGCCTGGCGCCGTCCCCCGCGCCTTCTTCAAGTATTTTCTGACCTCTTTGCTCGGGTGCACGGCGGGCACGGACATTGGCATGCAGTCTGGCCGGAGTGGTCCTGGTGTCGGTCGCTGGGTTTGTGTACCTGGTGTCCGGCGTGGCACGGCCCGACACGCGCCCTGCCCTGGCGGGCCTGCTCACCATCCCCGGGATCAGCCTGCTGTTGACAACGTACATCGACTCGCTGCATGAGGAGCAACTCGGCCTGCCCATGTGGGCCCAGTGTGTGGCGTGGGTCCTGCTGCTGTCCGGCATCATTGGGCCCTTTTACCGGTGGCGCGGGGTGAATGACCCCTACGGGCGCATGGTCGCCGCGCTGGCGGGCCTTTCCGGGGCCTTTGTCATCTTGAGTGTGTCGTGCGTCTCCGGGTGCTGGCCTTGCTCCCCTTCTTTTGCTCCTTCTTCCCCTCCTCGGGGCTCGAGCCCTTGGCGGCCTGTGGCCACGTCTCCCCCCCCCCCCCC
>NW_009242978.1:1499774-1500909 GCF_000388065.1 Fonticula alba
CCCCCCCCCCCGTGCAGCTGATTCTCATCCATCTGGGGTTCTTTGGCACCGGGAACGTGGCCTCATTGGCCTCCTTCCGACTGTCCTCGGTCTTCCGGCTGATGGCCACCTTCCGGCCCTTCGCCATGACGGCGCTGCTGCTGCTGAAGCTGCTGCTGCCCTACTCGGTCCTGGCCCTGGGCCTGGCGGCCATCTCGCGCAAGTGCCGGCTCCCGCCTAGCTCGCTGGCCGTGGCGGCCCTGGTCCTGAGCGGCGGCCTGACGCTGAACTTCTTCTTCCTCGTGCGCGACGAGGGGTCCTGGCTGGAGATCGGCCTCGGCATCAGCCACTTCATCATCGCCAGCGCCATGTGCGTCGTGGTGTGCGGGATCAGCGCCCTCGGGCCGGCCCTGGAGGGGCCCCTCCCGGTGGGCAAGCCCCCGGGCGCGGCGGCGCAGTAGCAAAATAGACACCCCCTTCGTTGGCATCTGCGATCGTGCGCCGACGGCACACCCGATCGCCTTGTCCGCCTTGATGGGTGCCGGGTGCCGGGTGCCGGGTGCCGGGTTCGGGAGAGCCGGGGGGGGGGGGGGGGGCCAGGGCGGGGTGTCTTTCCTTCCTGTTCATTTCGGGCCCCGGCCCGCTGCCCCCCCCCCCCCCAGGGTTGCTGCCCCCCCCCCCCCCCCCCCCCCCCCCCCCCCCCCTCCCCCCCCCCCCCCCCCCCCCCCAACACACGTCGCCCCTTGTCCCCCTCCCTGCTGCTGCCTTCCTCCGCTTCCCGCTGCTTTCTTCCCCCACCCCTCCCGCCTCTTCGGCCCTCGGTCCCGTCTGCCTGTGTGTGTGTGTGGACAGCCGCAGCACGCCGCCCATGTCCTTCCACGCGCAGCTGAGCGGCCTCCTGGACGGCTCCTCTGGCGCCGGTCTGCCAGGGCTGGTTCTGTCGCATACGGCTCCCGGCGACGCCGGGCGCCTGGCCCTGGACCCGGAGATCCGGAACTGGGTCGTCCTGCCGATTGCGGTCCTGGTGTTTCTGGTGTTCCTCCTCCGGGCCAATATCTCCAAGTTCCTCGGCAGCGGGGCCGCAAAGAAGTCGCTCTCTTGTCTGGCCGTGCGCGAGCGGTATGTGTCCCTCCTGGGTGATGCCATTCCCTCCCCC
>NW_009242978.1:1501029-1503924 GCF_000388065.1 Fonticula alba
CCCCCCATTTCCCCTTCAATCAGTGAGGCCAGCAGTGCCCACCTGTGCCTGACGCTTCGGGCCGCTCGCCGGCATGTGCTCCCACCTGCGCCCCCTTCGGATGTGGCCTCCCGCCGGTGCCGTGCAGCGAGGCCTTGGTGTTCACGCAGAAGTTCCTGCGCAACTCGCGGCTCGTGGCCCCGGCGCACTATGCCGCCACGAGGGAACGCCTGCTGGATGCCCTCAACGGGGGGACATTCCTCCAGGCTGGCTCCTCGATGCCGAGCAGCTCCTCCCTGCCAGGCATGGTGCGCACCCGAGGGCCTTCCACTCCTGGCCTCCTTCTTTGATTTCTTCCTCTCCCTCCTCGGCCCTCACTCTCCGCCCTCCCCGTGGCTGACCCCCTTTCCACCGGGGCCAGACGGACCCGGCCAAGCTGCAAGACATGATGTCCGGCGTCCAGCGGAATATGCTGGCCCTCGTTCCCAATAGCATTCTCATGCTCTGGGTCAACACCACCTTCCGTGGGTTTGTCGTCAGTGCGTTCGGACATGGCGCCGGTGTGCGCTGCCATCGGGCCTCGGGCCGCCTCCCGCTCACCTCCTCCTCCTCCTCCTCCTTCCTCGCCCGTGCCTGGCGGGCGCTGCTGTCCGGGTGCAGTGCGCGTTCCGCTCATGCCGCCGGTCTTCCGTCTGAAGCTCATGCTGCAGTCTGGCATTGATGTTCTTGACCTGGCCCCGGCCTGGGTCAGCTCGCTGTCTCTGTTCTTCCTGTGCCTCTTTGGCCTTCGCGGAGTCTTCGACCTGTGTGTCGATACCCTCGGTGCGTTTGCCTGCTCACCGGCCCGCGTGTGGTCCGCCCCTCCCCGTCGCGGTTCCCACCCACATGCCGCTGCCGATGCTCATACACACCCACGCTCGCATTCCCCCATCGGCATCCTCCGCCGATGCCACACATGGCCTTTCGCCCGCCGCCCCCTCCGACCCGAACGTGCCTCTGCCCCGTCCTCCTCCCCTCCCCCGGGACTGCCACAGGGCTGGCCGTCTCGCCCGAGGCGGCGGCCAGTGCCTCGGCGGCCATGATCAACCCCGGCGCGGCCATGCTGTCGGCCGGGACGCCCGACGCGGCAGACCCCGCCAAGGCGCTTCAGGTGCGTGCTCTTGTGCTTGTTGTGGCCCGACACCCGGGCGGCATATGCTGCCTGCTTGCCGCGCGGATACTCACACCTCGCCCTCCCCCCTGGTGGACCGGCGCTGGCGCAGAAACAATCCGAGATCCTGGCCATCCACTCGCAGCACTGGCTTTTCCAGGGGTCCGATCTGGAGAGTCGGTTCCTGGCGGACTGCTGCGACGCCCCGGGGAATCCCTTCACCATGCACGCCCGCTCCGAGTCGCTGGATGTCCGGTCGCCGGCCATCGGCTCCGCTGGCAGCCGCCGCCCCGGATGAAAGGCGGCACCTGGTCCGTGACTGCCAACGTAGCTCGCGGATCCATGTCACATGCATATCATGTGTACCCTTCATGAATATATTCGCCCACAATCTTGTGCCGTTTCACGCTGGCCGAGTCGGCCCCGGCGCTCGCCCTTCGAGACGCCCTTGAGGGGGGGGGGGGGGGAGTCCGGCAGCTGGCCCCGGATTATCCCGTCCCCCCCGTGGCGGCTGGTGCACCTGCTCGAGCGGCCTGAGGAAAAGCTGCCTGGAGACCGTCGGGAGGGAGGGGCGATGAAGCACCCGGGGTAGCTCGGGTCTGGCCTGCCACATGCCCCCGCTCCCGCTGCCCACATCTCGTATGTGCGCATGGGTGCGCGCAGCGAGAAAAGGAAGGCGGGCGGCCCGGCGGGCAAGGCCAGCGCGAGGGGTGAAGAATCGGAGGCAGCATGCCCCGGGGGCATGTGGCGCTGCCCAGACGTTGACCCCTCGCTGCCCCGGGCGCGATGACATGCGTGGGCGACTTGCCCTTGGGGCTGGGCTTCTGGGCGATACACCGAGAGAGAGAGAGAGAGAGAGAGAGATAAAGAAACGCCTGTGTGCCCATCGGGGAGGCCGGCTTGGTACTTAGTGGCGCCCGGGAGAGCGCCCCTGGAGAGGCGCTTTTAGCCCTTGTTGGAAAGGCGCTCCTCTTATGGTCGGCGCGGGGGGGGGGGGGATGCAAACGTCGGCGGAGGGGCCACGGACGAGTGACAGGGGCGGCTGCCGGGCGCCGGGGCCATAACGACCTCCGCAAAGGGAGGCGGCCTTTTCCCGCGGGCGGCCGGGCACCTCCGCATTCGGATTCGGCGGGCGCCGGTCCTGAAACAGCCGGCCGGCGCGAGCTTCCTCGCGGACCAAGCGAACGGCCGAGCTCTTTCGCCGGGGCCGGGCAGCCCTGTTCGACCCTGGTCGCATGGAGGCCGACGAACAGGCGTTCGCCGGAAGCCGCCCGCGTCTTCCCTGGCCTGTTGCCGGCCGCTGATTGAGGGGGACGAGTCGATGAAGGCGCGTGGGTGGAGCTAGCCATGCTGCGCCGTGCAATTCCTTCCGGCAGCCCCACACATCAGAGGGTCCTCTTCGTCTTGGGCCCGGGCGGGTCCCTCGGGTGTTGCCGCAGGGCAGGGGGGCCCCTGCCAGGGGGGGGGGGGGGCGCGGGGGCGGGTGCGAAGCCACCGAGCCCGGGTGCGCCCCCCTCTTTTGCCACTGGACCGAAATTCGAACGCACAATGGGCCGGGGGGGGGGCGTGCAGCCCGGAGGGGCAGGTCTGGGATTGCAGAACGGCCCGCCCCTGGAAGGGCGCGCGCGTGTGTGCGTGCGTGTCGAGGAGAGGGAGAGAGAGAGAGAGCCGGGGGCGGCTCACTTGGCGTGGGGGCCCCTCGAAGGGCCGTCGGGTGATGGCGCAGGAAGCGAAGGAGAGTGGGCAGCATGCGGCCGGGCTGGGCC
>NW_009242978.1:1504757-1506384 GCF_000388065.1 Fonticula alba
CCCGGGATCAATCGGGCGGCGGCCCCAGCGCGCCCGCGCCCTGCTGCGTGTGCCCCCCCCCCCCCCCCCCCCCCCCCCCCCCCCCCACCCACCCCACCCCCCCCCACCCCCCCCCCCCCCTTGCATCGACCATGACTCGCGTGGAACCACCGCAGCAGCCTCGTGGCTTTGCCGACCGGCGCGTGCTGGTCATCGGCGCCGGGTGCTCCGGCCTCAGCGCCCTGAAGGAATGCCTGGCCGCCGGATTGAAGACCGTTTGCTTCGAAAAGAGCTCGGACATCGGCGGCCTCTGGCGCTACTCGCGGGACCCCTCTCGCGGGACCATCTACAAGTGCGTCCTGACATGGAGCCGGGCCGGCGACCTCTGGCCGGCCCGGCCGCCGGCATCTCCCCCGGCCGCTGTGAGCTCCTGACACCCTGTCCTGCGCATGCCGGCGCACCCCGGCCCGCCCCCCCCCCCCCCCCTCGGGTCCAGGTCCACAATCATCAACACATGCAAGGAGATGATGAGCTTCTCGGATTTCCCGCCCGATCGCAGCATGCCGGCATTCATGCACAACACCGATGTGGTGGCCTACTTCGAGTCCTTCGCATGCAAGAACAATCTCTACCCGCACATCCAGTTCGACACCGAGGTCATCAATGTGGCCCAGAGTGACACCTACCAGACGGATGGCAGCTGGACAGTCCGGTGCGTGGCCCCGGCGGCGGGGCCCGAGTCCCCGGCTGATCTCGCCCTTCCCGGACCTCTCCCCTGCCCGGACTAACGCCCGCTCCTTGCCACTGGACTCCCCCCCCCCATCCCCCCCACGGCGCGCCCGCGGCCCCGGCGTCGCCACGGATCGGTCCGGCCCATGGCGGCCGGCTGCTCGGCCGGGCCCAGCTTTCGCCAGGCCGGCGCCGATCAGCCCGAGCAGACGGAGACCTTCGCCGCGGTGCTCGTGTGCAATGGCCACCACACGGTCCCCCGGTATGGCACGGTGCCGGGGCTGGACAACTTCACCGGGCGCGTGATGCACAGCCGGGAGTACCGCGGGCCGGAGCCCTTCGCCGGGCGCCGGGTGGTGGTCATCGGCGCCGGCAACAGTGGCCTGGACATTGCGGTGGAAATCAGCCGGGCCAATGACTGCTACGACCCGGCCGAGCATGTGCCGCCCCCCGCGGCCGAGAAGCAAGCCAAGCAGCAGTCCCCCGACAAGGGCCCCGGCAAGCCGGCCATCGCCACCAGCGTCTCGACGGCGATCAGCCTGTCGGGCCACATCCCCGGGTGGGCCTTCCAAAACCCGGAGTACGACCACCTGTACCGGCCGGCGGCCGAGCGGTCTGACCGGGCGAAGTCCACCCGGACCCGGGTCCCGGCCGTGCATCTGGTCTCGCGGTCCGGGACCTATGTCATGGCGCGCACCACGCCGGCCGGCGTGCCGAATGACTTCCAGTGGACGTCGCGCTTCAACCTGACCATGATGCCTCCGCGGGTGAAGGCCCTCTTTTCGCGGGTGGGCGTCCAATTCAGCCCGGCCGCGCATGACCGCTATGGCCTGACCCCCAAGCATGACTTCTTCTCCAGCCACCCGACCATCAATGGCGACCTCTTTAGCCAGCTGCACACCGGGGTACGCTGAGTGCA
>NW_009242978.1:1506394-1507326 GCF_000388065.1 Fonticula alba
GGGAAGCACCGCCGCCGAGGTGGGCGCGGCCGACGTGAGGACGAGGGGCCCGGGGATGAGGCATGCGGGTGCGGCCTGCCCGGTCCCCGGGCGTCGGAAGGCCTGAAGATTAACTCTGGGAGTCTGGTGGAATCGGTCCCCCGGTCCGAGTGGCGGAGCAGGTGGCCGGGCCTTGCTGAAGAACTGGCCGACATATTCCCCGGAAGGGCGAGACCACTCACGCGCCGGACTCCCGGCATGCCCGGCGATACTTTCTCCCACGCCGATATGCCCACATGCACCCCCCCCCCCCCGTACACGCAGACAAGCATTTCCAGGCACATGCAGACACATGTATTGGCGTTCACACGCCGGCGGCGTCCAGAATGTGGGCCTCTTTTATCGGGTGCCCGGCTGGCCGTCATCCCAGGCAGGCGGGCAGGCGGGCAGGCGGGGCGCGCTCCTCCTCGCGGATGTCGGGGGATCGTCCCGCCCCCTGGCGTGCAGCCGCCGAGACAAAGGGCTCGGGGCGTGTGCCAAATAAATGGTGTTGGCCACAAGGCGGGGGGGGGGAGGGGGCATCCCCCCCCCCCCCCCCGAGCAGGTCCATCATGCCGGGCGGGAGCGGCACTCGCACGCGAGAGGCCCTCCAGGGGGCTGGAGGCCTCTTAATAGACCGAGGCGCACGGGGCATGTGCATGGGCGCGCGCCGGCACGCCCCCGCGTGCGTGGGCCGAATGCGCTGCCGAGGGCCGAGGAGGGCTCATGGGCAACGCAGCATGGCGAGGGGCAAGTGCCACGGGGCTCGGCGAGCGGGTGGTGAGGGGGCGGGGGGAGGCCCACCTGCCAGAAAGCATGCCAGTCGGCCCCGGCCGTCCCGTCATAGATTGTGGCCCGGCGCTGGGGAGGCGCAGATTGGCTGGTTGTGGGTGGGGGACATTGGCGGGGCGGGG
>NW_009242978.1:1509992-1514124 GCF_000388065.1 Fonticula alba
CCCCCCCCCCCTGTCCTGTCCCCCTTCTTTTCTTCGCGGGCTTGCCAGCTGTGCTTGGTGCCCCTTCTTGACATGGCCAGTTGCTGACTTGCTCCGGGTGCGATCGCGGCGGCCGATGACTGCTGGGCCTTTTCTCGACGCGGCCGCCCGCAGTCGGTGGTTCTGGCGCCCGACGTGTTCAACATCGAGGGCAAGACCATCACCTTCTTGGATGGTCGGTCAATCATTGCCGATGACATCATTCTGGCCACCGGGTACCAGGTATGTCCTGCCCCCGTCGATGCACCTTGTGTCCGGGCCGAGGGACGGGGACCCGGGAGGAGGCGGGGCTCCCCATTTCAGGGCAGAAGGGCGGGACAGGTGGGGAGGGGGGGGGGGCGGGGTTCCCCCGGCACGCAGGTCCCTTTTCTGTGGGCTCCCTTCTGATGCTGCCCATCCGGCATAGATCGCCTTCCCCTTCATCGATGCCGAGGATCCGGCCCTGGCCGACCTGCGGGTGGAGAAAAACCGCCCGAAGAACCTCTACAAGTTTGTCTTCCCCATTGATCGGCCCCACTCGACGCTGGCGTTCATCGGCCTGATCCAGCCCTTCGGCGCCATCATGCCGGTCAGCGAGATCCAGGCCCGCTGGGTGGCCGGTGTCCTGCGCGGCGCGCTGAAGCTGCCGAGCGTCGTGGAGATGCGCCGCCAGACAGACGCCGAGCTGAAGGCCATGGACCAGCTGTTCTACGAGTCCGACCGTCACACCATCCAGATTCCGTATCCCGCCTACACGGATGAGATCGCCTCGATGATTGGCTGCATGCCGCCGATTGGCTCGCTGCTGCTGAAGGATCCCACGGTGCGTGTGCTCCTTCTGAGCGGGGCTTTACCCACCCGAGGGGGGGGGGGGTTGCGAGGGACCGCTCATCGCTCCGACACACAGGAGCCTGCGGGTGAAAGTGAAAGTGAATGGGAATGAGAATGATGTGTGCATGTGTGTGCACACCCCCCTTCCGCCATGCATCCTTTCACTGACTTTGTGTGTCCACGCCCATGGCGCATTTCCCGCGATGCCGTGTCACGGGAGACAGCTCTTCTTCCACCTGGTCTTCAAGGGCAGTGTCCCGTATGCCTATCGGCTGGTGGGCCCGGATGCCTGGAAGGGCGCCCGCGCCGCCATCACCCAAGCCGGCCAGCGGATGCTGCCGGTGCACATGCGCCTCACCCGGGACACCATGGCCACCGAGATGCAACGCCTGGTCGATGAGACAGGATCCGCGGTTACCCGGCAGATCTCCAGCATTCTCACCCTGCTGGCGCTGGTTGCCGGGGTCCTCTTCACATTCTATCGGTTCGGCTTCCTGACCGGCTGTGCGGCGGCTCTCCTTTGCGCGTATGGGCTCACGGTCTAGTTTCGATGTGTCGCCCTTGCCCTCTCCCCCCCCCCCCCCCCACCACCAGCATCGCCATCCTCTTTTACTTCCCCCTCAGCCAGCGGCGCGACATGTACTCGGCGCCATTTGCCTCTCCTCCCCCAACAGAACCCCCTTTCCAAGAGCAAGGTGCAGGGGGGAGAGGAAAAAAAGGCAGAAGGAGCCCATGGGCACCACACGCTTGCCGGGGCCAGGGAAAAGTCTATAATGTATTGGGGGGGGGGGAGTGGGGGGGAGTGCCACAGGGGAGGGAGCGAAGGGAAGAGCAAATGCCACCAGTGAAGGCGGGGGAAAGAAAGGTACCTTCACGGAGAAACACCCAACAGGGCCGGGGAGGGCAGGAGGCAAAGCAAGCGACAAGAGGCAAGGAGACCAGGGGGAGGGGGAGGGCGCAAGATACCTACTCCTGGTCCTCCTCGCCGGTGGCAGACGACGACCGGGCGGCGACACGGCGGCGACGGGCGCGGCCACGCACCGGGGCACCCTCGTCATCTTCCTCGTCGTACACCGTCGGGAAGATGTCCTCCTGGAAGCGACGCGCGCTCGGCCGCGGCGGGGGGTCCGGACGCCACTCGTCGGCGGCCTCCAAATCCGACAGAGACTCCGTGGAAACCCGGAGCCCAGCGTCGCCGAACTTCTCCGCGTACATGGCATCGAAGGCCGGGTCGTACTCGGTGGCGGCCGGGCCGCCGAGGGCGGCGCGCTTCTGCCGGGTGATCTCCTGCGCCATGTGCAGGCGTCGCATGATGTCCTCCTCATCGTCGGACCCCGGGGGCTGGGCATTGTCATCGCCGCTGCCCTCGTGGTCGCTGTCGCTGTCAGAGGGCACGCGCCTCTCATCGGCGCTGGCCACACGCATGGACGCCAGGTAGGCGCGCTCCATCTCCTTGGACATGGGGAAGACCTCGTTGATGAGGGTCTCCGCTTCGCGCATCTCGGCCGCCTCGGCCTCGCTGACATACGACCGGCGGGCACCATCCTCATGCAGCAGGGCATCCAGCTCCGACGAGAACCGGTGCTCCTCGGCGCGTTCGATTTCGGCCGCCGACCGGACCCGCACACGGGCCCCCTTGTCGGCCCGGGCGCCCGGGCGACGCCCGGCCTCCTGCAACTCGCGAATCGACTCGCGCAGCTTGTCCAAGCTGGCCGGGGCACCGGTCGACAGGATGGCCTCGGCATCGGCCACACTGCGCAGGTGGCGCTCATACTCGGCCTTCTCCTTGACATAGCGCCGGCGGATTTCATGGTACCGCGGGTGGTCCGGGGTGATGAGACGCCCATCGGCCATCCGGAAGACATCGGAGCGCATCTTACTGCGGATGCGCTGCTCGCGCTGCTCCTCCTTCAGCTGGTAGGCCTTCATGGCCGACTGGAAGATCTCCGGCATGGTGGGACCCAGCAGGATCTCCGACAGGACGTTGATCTGGTCCTGCACGGCCGTCAGGCTGGTGTCGCCAGTCGGGCGCCCACGGCGGAACTGCTCCTCATCCTCGGCATGCAGCTCCACCAGATGGCGCAGGTAGCCCACGAGCGCCGCCTTCCGGTGGGCCTCCACCTCCTCGGCCGACCGGCACACACGAGCGGCGATCTTGCTGGCCACATACTTCTCCAGCAGCCGGTCCACATAGGCACGGTACTCGGCCCGCGGGTCGCCGGTCAACATGGGCGACACGGTGCCCTGGAAGAAGTCCGACTTGCGGCCGGCCGCCTCGATGAAGTCCATCTGGTCCCCATCGAAGTCATCAATCAGCTCATCCACGCCGAAGGAGTCCAGGAAGGAATTGGCATCGGACAGGATCTTGGCACTGGCGTCGTAGATGATGTGGAGCGACGGGACATACTTCATCTGAACATGGTCACCGATGACATACTGCAGCTTGGGGATCATCAGCTCGATGCGGGCCTGCATGGCTGCGATGACACCGGGCTGCGTGTGTGTGTGTGTGTGTGTGTGTGTGTGCGTGCGTGCCGATGGGCGGAGTGCAGAGTGTGTGTGGAGGGGAGGGAGACAAGGGCGGCAAGAACGGCCGGGAGAGGGAAGGAGAGGAGACCCTGTTAGACACCAAAAGTGCGATCATCCGCCCACCACGGACATTGCCGGTCGTGAGGCGAGATATAAAGAACAGCAGTAGCAACAGCGGCCGCCGCAGCAGCGGCAATAATCAGCGGAAAAGAGGCCAGCAAAGAGCTCCAGAGGACGCACCAGATTCTCGACCTTCGCCGGATTGAGGGACCGATCGGCCTGCAGCAGAGCCAAGCCCAAGACATCGTGGGGCTTGGTGTCATACCAGTGAATAAAGGCATTCGACCCATCCGAGGACATCTCCACATGGCGGATGCCCACATTGCCGGTCAGGGGCGGCATCTGGTTCTCCGTGCTGGAAGACAGGACCTCATTGAGGGAGTCGCGAATGACCACGCCCAGACGTCGGACATGGTTGGGCACATTGGACCGGGAGTTGAAGGCGCGGCTCTGCGAGGCCGACTGGCCGATGCTCGACTCGATCTTGTTGATCCGAAGGTTCATGTTGATGCCCTTGGTCTGCGGCGCGGCGGCGATCGGGTGACGGGTGGGAAGTGTGCGCGGATGGGCCACCACGCAAGAGGCAAGTCAGTGAAAAGGGAACCGGGAGGAAGGCTTATCAAGGGACAGCCCCAGTCATCAGGGGGGAGAGAGAGAGAGAGAGGGAGAGAGAGAGAGGGAGAGAGAGAGAGAG
>NW_009242978.1:1514426-1519990 GCF_000388065.1 Fonticula alba
AGAAAGAGAGAAAAAGAAGCAGACAACGCACAGCCACCAAATCCGACACCGCCAAAGGCAGGTGAGAGGAAACCGATTCACGGAGCGAGCCCATGACAAACTGCTTGCCAAGCGAGGCACTGGACAGCAGAGCCTCCGGCGAGGGAAGCCCCGACTTGTGGCCATCATCCGCAACCAGAGCCACACCGCCGCGGGCAGCGCCGGTACCCGGAGGAGACCCGGCCGACTGGGCGGACTTCTCGGAAAGCGCCTTCTTCACGAGCTCCGGATCATGCAGAGACGCCCGGGCATCCTCCTTGGAAGGGGCCTTGCCCGGGGAGGACATCAACAGCGCTGTGCCCTCATTCTGGGACTGGCTCGAGGGATCGGCCGAGTCGGCAAACATGTTGCTGAAGAAGCCGCCGGCCGGCTGGCCCATGGTGTTGGCCCCGGGCAGGGCGTGTGGCCCGGTGGCCACGCGAGTCTGCTCGCCGAGCAGGGCCCCGGTGGCCGGGTCGGCCAGCAGGGAGTCCACCCGCTCGCCGGTGGCCGCGCGCAGGGCTCGCTCCAGCGGGGTCTGAGACAGATCCACCGGCGAGGCGGCATTCTTCACGGCGGCCACCTCGCGCAGGCGTTCATACGAGGCCAGGGTGCCGGGCTTCTGCAAATGACCCGGCAGCCACTGGGCACGCACCGCTTCGGTGATGTTGCTCGGGGGCGGGCTGCCGTCCGCCGCTCGGGCCAGGGCCTGGCGCGCCCGGAGGACGCCGATCGATCCGGCCGACGGGGCATGCTGCCAGTCATCCGAGTCCGTGGGGGCCGTGTCGAACATGGCCTCACCGGGGAACCCGGACTCGGCATCGGCCGCGGCCTGGGCAGCGGCTGCGGCAGCCGCGGCGGCCGCCTGGCGAGCGGCCGCCTTGCGTGACAGCGGCACCCGGACCGGCCCCGGACCGGCGGACTCATCGGCCGAGTCGTCCGACTCCAGGTTCAGATCGCCAAGCGAGTCGTCCAGGAACTGGGCAATGTCGAAGGACCCGTCCACCTGCTGGCCGAAGGAGAATTGCTTGGCGATGTCGGCCGCGAAAACCAACCGATCCAGGAAGGCCAGCGTCTCCGGGGCCATGGAGTCCCGGACGTCAGCCAGCTCATCGGCCAGCTCCTCGATGGTGGTCACCAGGGACATGGTCTGCTCCAGGCGCGTGACCTGATCGAGGGAAGTCCCAATGCGGGCCTCCTGGCGCTCGGCCTCCGGCAGGGCCAGCTCCTCCGGCGAGTCGATGTCCGGCAGGCTCCCCAAGTGCGCCAGGGTGGCGTCATAGTGCGGGGAGTTGAACCGGCGGCTGAACTCCGAGTAGGGCATCGTCGTGATGCGGGTCGACTCCGCCAGCGGGGTGGGATTCAGCTGGATCCGAGCCGCCGGCTCGGTGTAGGCATCCGGCCCGGGACGAGGCACATGCAGCGTCGGCCGAGCCAGGTAACTGCTGGTGGCGCTGGCCCGGTGCCCGTGCCGGAGGGAATTCAACACCTCCGGCGGGGGAAGCACCAGCGTCCCGGCCTCCACCTGGTCCTGGATGAGCTGGGTCGGGTAATTCTGCAAAGTGGCACTGGCGTGGCGGACAATGTTCCGGGCAAAGCGCGACACCTGGTGATGCTGGGCCAGGGCCGGCAGATGCTCCTCCAGCTGGTTCAGCTTCTCATTGATGGCCAACAGCCGGCGGTGGATTTCGACCTGCTGCTCGAGCTCCTGGTCGGCACTGGTGATCAGCGCCTCGCCGAGGGCCTCCGCATTCAGGGCATCGGCCTTTTGCTCATGGAGATCGGGATTGCGCAGGGTCTTCAACATTTCCATGCCGTCCTCCAGGAAGTGCGGCAAAATGGTGGCCGCCTGCTCCGGAGACCGGGTCAGCAGGTCGATGTCCTTCAGGTCGGCCAGATGCTGCTTCCCCTCGGGCAGCCGGCGCCGCAGGGACTGCGTGATCTTGCGCGTGTTCTCCTCCTCCTTGTCCTGCTGGCGATTGAAGGTTTCGGCCTGCACCACCTGGTCCTCGATGTGGTGCCGCAGGAGGGTCTTCTGCTGGGCTTGTTGAATTTGCTGGAGAATGGCCGCACGGCGCTCGGCATCGGCCGGCGGAAGGACCGCCATGGTGGCGGCCGGGTCGAAGCCCGACCCCGGCCCCGGCGGGTCCTCCCACATGCCGGCCGAGCCCCAGGCCCCGGCATCCTGCATCGGGGTGAGGGTCCGGTCGCCCGGGCCGGCGGGCCCATTGTCGTCGTCGTCGTCGTCGGTGGCGCCGGCCGCCGCGGCCGACCCGCCGAGGGTGAAGGAATGCGCCGGCCCGGTGGCATTAAACCCATCCACCTCGGCCGACCGGGGGTCCAGCAGCATGGCTTGGTTCATCAGACGCTGGGAATTGAAGGTGGCCCGACTGTCGGAATCCTCGCCGGGGTCCTCGTCCCCCTCGTAGAGGGAGGCCATGCTGGGCGGGGAGGCCCAGCTTTCGGCACGGCGAGCAGCCCGCTCGGCACGCAAGCGCTCCATCTCCACGGCCCGGAGGGGAGATCGCTCGGGCATATCCTGCTGCTGAGCCAGGGAGTGGGACAGCTCCTCCGCCACTTGGTGGAAGGTTTCCACCTTCTTCAAGTGGGTCCAAATGTAATTGGCATCGGCGATCTCCTTGTCCGTGTAGAGGCGTTCCCCGGGCAGGTGGATCTTCATGGCCTCCGGGCTGTCGAGGTCCTGCTTGGTGTAGAGGCGCGAACTGGCCACCCGCATGGTCTCATACATCTCGGCGTCGCTGTGATCCGAGTCGTGCATGGGATCGACAATGCCACCGGCGCGCAGGTATTCCAACTTCCGGCGCTTGTACTCCAGCTTGTCGCGTTCCCACTCCTGCTCCAGCTGCTTGGTCGAGACCCCGGACTTGGCTTCGGCCATTTGCAGCAGGGTGCGCATGCTTTCCGGAGCCTCCGGCGCATGTTCCTGCAGGTTTTGAAGGAAGCGCTCGGGGGTGGGCCGGTCGCGCTCCTGCGCCTCCAGCATGCGGGTGACAATTTCCTCCTCCGACAGGATGGGCCCGGTGAGGCTGCCACCGGCCTTCAGCTGGATGTGCATCTTCTCCAGGGCCTGATCCGGGTTGGGAAGCTGGCCGAAGAGGGCCCGCGCCATGAGGCGGTCGCCCTCCTGCTCCAGCTGCTCCGGGTCCGCCGGACTGTCGGCCGGCTTGGTATCCAGGCGGGATTGGTCCATCAAGTTTTGCAGGTAGTCCAATCGGGGCCGGCGGTTGAGGCGCTCCAGCTCCGACAGGGAGATCTGCTCCTCCGGCGTGACGGACATGAAGTGCAGGTCGGCATTGGCCTGGGCCCGGCGCAGGCGATCCACCTCCGGGTCGCCGGTCAGGGGGATGCTATCGAGGATTTCCCGCCGGGTTTGGTTCAATGAGGGGCCCCGGGTGGCGGCATACTCCTTCATCAGGTGCTGGATGTCCGCGTCGTCCAGGCGATCGTCCAGTTCGTTTTCGGCCGCGGCGCGCGCCGCGCGAGAGCCACCCCGGCCGCGGCTTTTCCGCCGGGGCCCACCCTCCGAGGAGGTGCTATAGGTCCGCCTCGGGAGCGAGGCGGTGCTTTCCGAGTCATCGCCACTGTCGGAGAAGAAGGCCGACAGAGTGGGGGATACCCGGTAGTGAACTACGGGTGCACGAAGCCCGACCGTGGCCACCTGAGAGGCGAAGCGCAGGAGACTCATGGTTTTCTGTGGTCGACGGGATGTCGGCGAGGGCCATGGTCGATGTCAGGGGGAGGTGGGAGGGAGAGGCGGGGGGGGGGGGGGGGGGGGGGGGCTGGCGCGGGGACCGGAAGACCAGAGAGAAAGAGAGAGAGTCCTGCCGTGGGGCGGCGGCGTGGATGTCGCCAGTCTGCCCTGCTGGTGTCTCGTGCAGCGCACACAGTAGGCTCTAGTAATAGGGGAAGCCCGCGCCCCTCCGGGCGGAAACCCCTGGGGGAGGGGGGGGGGGGGATGGAGGGAGCAGGAAACAGGAGAGGGAGCAGGAGAAGCGGGAGAGGGCGCACAAGTGCAGCTGAGAGCTCGACGAAGGGAGATACCGGGGGCTATTCAACCGAGGCCCCGAGGGGGGAGGGGGGGGTGTTCTCGTGGAAGGCGGGGGGGGGAGGCGACAGGCGAGTGTTCGGAGGGAAAGGGGCAATGAGGCGGAGACGAGAGAGTGGGAAGGGGGGGATGAGAAGGGGAGAGGGAGAGGGAGGGGGGAGGTGGTGCCGAGGCTCGGGTGGAGAGGAGCCATCGATCCACAGCACCTCTTGAGCTGGACTCGAATATTCTGATGGCAGCAATCTCGCATGTGCCTGCGCTGGCGCTCGCCCCGCCAGTTCTGAGGCCATGCAAGCTGGGCCGAGGGAGCGGGGGGGGGGACGGGGGAGGGGGGGCGAGACACAAAGAATGGGATACAGGGACAGCAAGAGACAGGGAGGTGGGGAAGAGCGAGAGCGACGGCAAGAGCGAAACAAGTGACGAGGAGGACAGAGAGACACCCAAGACTGGCCACGTGTGCCCGTGCGAACGAACGGGCCCATGCCCGCGCGGGCTCCGCGGGCGATCGGGCAGATTGGGACAGCCAGGAGGGTGCGTGGCCAAGACCGGCCAATGGCGGAGGAGAGCACACATGCGACCGGCGTCGAGCCAAGGGCGGGGGGGGGGGGCCCTGCCCGGGCGCGGGGGCAGGAGGGCGCGCGCGGCGGGCACCGGCCAGGGGCGCCCTTCTGGAGGATTTGTGTTGTTCTGGTATTCCAGCCCTCGGGCACATGATCCCGGGAGTTTAGGATCTAGAGGCGTGCCGCCAGTGTCCCCGGTGGCCCGCGCTTGGGTGGTCGAGTTCATGAGGGCCTAGCGCCTGGGGGGGCGGCGGGCGCGGCGCCCAGGCCGGAGCGGCGTAGGCATGGGCCCTGTCCGGTGCGGTAATGTGGAGGATCCACACACTTGCGCAACTGCTAGATGCCCGGAGCCTATTTCACATTGCTCGAGGCCCCCCGCCCGTTGTGGGGACCCGGCGCCCGGGGACTCTCGGGGCCGGGGGGAGCCCCCGGGAGGGGGGGGTGGGTGGAGCAGCGAGGGATATAACCCGGGCCGGTTGTGGCGGCCCTCTGCGCCACACTTGAGTCTCCCTCGGCGCCGGGAGCGCGGTTTGCATGCCCAACCGGCGGAGGAAACGCGCGCAGGCGCGCTTTTCATGTGCTTGGCCAGAACCCCTCGGCCCCAGGGTGCGGGCACTGCGGGGGGGGGGGGGGGGAGGGCGGATTAACACGCGTAGCGTGGGCGAAGTGGCCGAGGGCCGGGGGGGCGGGGCCCGGGCGCGGCAGGGCATGTGGGCGCCCCATGGTGCGCGGGTCTCGCGGGGCCCGGGCGCGGCAGCGCGGGCCGTGTGCGTCTGTCGGGAGGGGGCGGAGGATGCCGGCGCATGCATGCCGGGCGACCTCAATCTGGCCCACAGGCGCGCCAGTGGGCGAGGCGCCGCGGGCCGGACCCCGGGGAAAGGCCGTCCCGGGCTGTTGCGCCCCCCGCCCCCCTCCGGGCG
>NW_009242978.1:1520000-1521464 GCF_000388065.1 Fonticula alba
CTGGCCCACAGGCGCGCCAGTGGGCGAGGCGCCGCGGGCCGGACCCCGGGGAAAGGCCGTCCCGGGCTGTTGCGCCCCCCGCCCCCCTCCGGGCGCTATCCTCTCGGGGAGGGGGACGGCAAGGGGGGGTCCACCTTTTCGGGATCTGGCCTCACGGCCGGGCCTGAGGGGCCCCACCCCTCCCCTCCTTCCCCCTCCCCCTCCCCTTCTTTCCAGAAACTGGCACCACTTGCCTGCGTATGTGGCGCTATTTCACCCGCTCTCTCTCTCTCTCTCTCTCTCTTCCGCCTCCCGAACCGTCCCCGCCTGCCTTTCTCGTTCTCTCCCTTTCTGTCCTCTCATCCCCGCGCGACACATCCTCCCCCTGCTCGGGCGCACGCGCGACCAATTCCACCCCTCACGCCCCGGCTAACTTCCTGCCCCTCGCCCGCTCCTCGATGACACTGCTCCATCTCCACCAGACGGGGAAACGCAACCATGTCCGCTGAAGTCGTCCCCGTACGCGCTCTGACATCGCCCTTCCCCCCTCCATTGTCTTTGCGCTCGAGCCCCTCCAAACCCGCCTTGCCCCCCCCCCCCCCCCCCCCCGGGGGGGGGGGGGGGGGCGGTTTCCCGCCGGGGCCCGCCTCCCCCCCGGGGGGCAACCCCGCGGCGGGGCGCGGCCCTCTTTTCGGCGCCCCGGGCCCCCCCCCCCCCCCCCCCTCCCCCCCCCCCGCCCGGCCCGACCCGCCCCCCCCGGGCGGGCCACGGGGCGCGGGGGTGGTTTTTTCTCCCTTCGTCTGCGCGGGGGGGGGGGGGGGGGGGGGGGGGGGGGGTTCAGCCGTGTGCTCTGGGGGGGGGCCGAGATGTGCCAGAGTTAGTGCCGTGGATCCCTTCACTCGCGGCAGGACCCAGCCAGCGCCAGGGGGCATCTCCCACGCCCATGCGCCCCGGTTCGCGCACAGACACACACACACATGCACCGGCACTTGTGTGCGCGGCTCGGCCAGTCTCCGGCTGGCGCTCTGATTAATCAGAGGCACGCCCGGGTTGCCCGGACGGATTTACTGGGAAGGGAACCCTAAAAATTTGGCGCACCCGTCCCCCCCCCCCCCCCCCCCCCGCGCCTGGACTCTGGCCGGGATGCATCCGGGAGGCCGCTGGCGAATATGGTCAGGCCATACGGAGTTCCCGACCGGGCAAACACTTTGGTGGATCGGGGGGAAAAAGGCACGGGACGGGGGAGGGGGCGGGCCCCGGGCGGGGGGGGGGGGGGGGCCTTTTGCGTGAAAGAAAGGGAGTGTTCCAAATTCGACGAACCCTCTCTCCGCTCGCTGGGCGGGCAGCGTGACCCCCCTCGTGCAAAAGGAGTTGCCGGGGCGCGGACCGCGCTGGCTGTTCTCCGGGACTGGGCGGCGGATGCCAGCCACTCAGCCGAGGCGGCCTCCCTTGTGAATGGACAAAAGGCGCTCAGACCGCGCCGGA
>NW_009242978.1:1521474-1525705 GCF_000388065.1 Fonticula alba
CCCCCCCCACTCCCCCTCCGCCTTGCTGGCACGCCACGCGCAGGACTTCATCTCTCGCCGCGTCGAGCTCTTCGACAAGTTCAAGGCCGCCCTGGACGCGGCGCCCGCCCGGGCCGAGAAGCCCATCACCGTCAAGGCCAACGTCAAGGGCACCCTGTCCGAGCACGAGGCCACCGCCTTCAAGACCACCGCCTTCGACATTGCCAAGCTGGTGCTCGGCTCGTCGGACCTGAAGAAGATCCTGGTGGCCAAGGTGAATGGCGAGCTGTGGGACCTCTCGCGCCCGCTGGAGGCCGACACCACCATCCAGTTCTACGACTTCGACAGCGACGAGGGCAAGGAGGTCTTCTGGCACTCGTCGGCCCACGTCCTGGGGCAGGCTTGCGAGTTCCACTACTGCTGCAAGCTGTCGCACGGCCCGCCCACCGACGACGGGTTCTTCTACGACATGCGCATCCCGGAGTCGCGTGTGGTCACGGCCGAGGACTACCCCGGGCTGACGGCGCGCGCCACCAAGATCAACAAGGAGGACCAGCGCTTCACCCGCCTAGAGCTCACCAAGGCCCAGCTGCTCGAGATGTTCGCCGACAATGACATGAAGCTGCACTTCATCAAGGAGAAGGTCCAGGACGATGAGACGTCCACGGTCTATCGCAATGGGGACTTCATCGACCTGTGCACCGGGCCGCACATTCCCAAGACCTCGCTCATCAAGGCCTTCGCCCTGGTGAAGCACTCGTCGGCCTACTGGCTGGGCAATGCCGCCAATGAGGCCCTCCAGCGCATCTACGGTGTGTCCTTCCCCTCGGCCAAGGAGATGACCGAGTGGAACAAGATGCGCGAGGAGATGGCCAAGCGCGATCACCGCCTGCTCGGCAAGCAGCACCGGCTGTTCATGTTCAACGACCTGTCCCCGGGCAGCTGCTTCTTCCTGCCCCATGGCACCCGGATCTACAATCGCCTGGTGGAGTTCATCCGCGAGAAGTACTGGGAGAATGGCTTCGATGAGGTGGTCACCCCGAACATGTACAGCACCAAGCTTTGGGAGATTTCCGGGCATCTGGCCAACTACCGGGAGAACATGTTCCTTTTCGACATCGAGGAGCAGGAGTTCGCCATGAAGCCCATGAACTGCCCCGGGCATTGCATGGTCTTCGACATGTTCCCGCGCACCCACCGCGAGCTGCCCATTCGCATGGCGGACTTCGGTGTCCTTCACCGGAATGAGTTTTCCGGTGCCCTGTCCGGGCTGACTCGCGTGCGTCGCTTCCAGCAGGATGACGCCCACATCTTCGCCGCCCCGGATCAGGTGGCCTCCGAGATCAGCAAGGCCCTCGGGTTCCTGCACGATGTGTACAGCAAGCTCGGCCTCGAGCCCAGCCTGGTGCTGTCCACCCGGCCGGACAACTTCATCGGCGACGAGAAGGTGTGGGATGCGGCCGAGGCCCAGCTGACCGAGTCCCTGAACTCCAGCAAGTTCAACTGGGAGCTGAACCCCGGCGATGGCGCGTTCTATGGCCCGAAGGTGCGTCCTTGCGCGGGTCTCTTCCCTTGCCCTTCCTCTTGGCTGGGATTCGCCACCGCCAATTGCCATGCCATGGGTGGGGGGGGGGGGCGCACCGCCCCGATGCTGGCCATTGTGATTGACCTCCTTTTCCCCTCCCCCTGGCATATGCTGTGCGGACGCGCCTCTCTGCACCTGGGCAATTTTAATTACGAAAAAAAAAACACCGGCCCTTGTGCAGATCGATATCCGCGTGCGCGACTGCTGGAAGCGCTCGCACCAGTGTGCCACCATCCAGCTGGACTTCCAGCTGCCGATCCGCTTCAACCTGACCTTCCTCAAGTATGTTCCCGCTGCTCCCTCCCGCCGGTCCTTCAATGTGCATCATCCTCTCCCGCCCCGCCCCCCCCCCCCCTCCCCCATGTGGGTCCTCCCTCGATCGCCCCATCGACCTGCTAACACGCACACGCGCTCGCCACTCTTTTTGGGGCCCTGCGGGATGGGGTGCGAAAAAAAAACCAACCAGGGAGGACGGCACCAGCGAGCGCCCGGTCATGATCCACCGCGCGGTGCTCGGCTCGGTCGAGCGCATGATTGCCATCCTGACGGAGCACTTCGCCGCCAAGTGGCCCTTCTGGGTGTCCCCCCGGCAGATCTGCCTCATCCCCCTGACCAAGGCGCAGGATGCCGCTGTGGAGAACCTCCGCAAGCGCCTGCACGACAACCGCTTCTTTGTCGATGTCGATGACTCCGGTGACACCCTCAACCGCAAGATCCGCATGGCCACCCTGGACCATTACAACTTCACTGTCGGTGCGTGCTCCTGCTGCGGTGCTGCGCCCCGGCCTCCCGTCTGCCCTCGCGGCGGCGCGACCCTCCCCCCCCCCCCCAGGAGGGGGCGCCCCCGCCTGGCCATTTGATCGCATCGTCACTGACACAAGCACGCCCCGCTGTGTGGCCCCACGCTCGCGCGCCCACCCGCAGTCATTGGCCGTGGCGAGGTCGACCCGGAGGACAACACCCAGGTCAAGCGCGTCACCGTGCGCACTCGTGACTCCAACAACGGCCAGACCAGTGCCACCTTCGATGTGGACGATTTCATTGCCCACCTGCACACCCTGAACAAGGAGAAGCCGGTGCTCGACCACCTGAATGGTCTGGTCGAGATCAAGCAGGCCAAGCCCGCCCCGAAGGCCGCCCCCGCCGCCGCCGCCGCCCCGGCTGCTGAGGCTGAGAAGCCCGCCGTTGAGCCCTCGGTCGAGGCCTAGACGCGTATCCTCCCTTGTTGCCGCCCGGGGGGCCCCCTCCCCCCCCCTCCCCCCCTCGGCGAGGGAGCATACATGGCACGCGGGTTGGGCGCGAGGGGGGGCCGCGGATCAGGCCACCTATGCGGCCTTTTGAATGGGCTTGTCCTCTCCCTCCCCCTCTTCTGTGGCCCTCCGGTGCCGTGTCCGCCCTCTCCTTGTGTGGCCCGGCCGACCAGCAGGGGGGGCGGAGGAAGACGGTGGGGCGCGTGCCATGAGCGCACCTGCTTTGAAGACAGAAGCAAGTCCCCCGGCCCCTCCCTCCCCATGTCCATGCTGTGTTCCCGGCGCCCTCCCCCAAATAAAGACGCCATCCTCCCCCCGGGAATAGAAAGACGCCGCGTTGCATGTTGGTCCCTCTTCCTTTTCGCACGTTCTCACGGGGAGAGGGTCCGAGGAGAAGGGGGAGGCCGATCTATTGGTGCCGCCTGCTTGCCCGGCGCGAGGGGAGGACAGGGCCCTGGCGAGGGCAAAAACACGGGCCGACTACTTGAGATCCCGGTCCGTCAGTGACAGGACCAGCCGGTAGGCATCACTGGTGGAGAGGTAGTAGCGCGAGAGGAATTTGGTCCGCTGGAAGCCAAGCGAGGAATACAGTCGCAAGGCGGCCAGGTTGCTGGTCTCCGCCTCGAGGACCACTTCGTCACAGCCGCCCGGCGCAGCGCGCATGTTCTCCACCACGCGCGACACCAGCGACCGGCCTATTCCGAGGCCACGCGCCTCCGGGTCCACCACCAACATGGCGATATACCCGCGGCGGTGCTCGAGCTGCGGGGCCACAGGGAGGGCCAGGTCGGTGGTGGCCGGGCCGAAGGCCTCCGGCCCGGCGCCGGCCTGCAGCAGATTCATCAGGCCCCCGGCGCTTTCGGCCTCGGCGGAAGGGGACAGGCCCGGGTGCTCACGGCGCAGGCGCTTGTAGGCATCGATCTCGGCCGAAGTCATGTCACTGGGAAGCTTGTCATCGATGTTGGACACGACGACGCCCAGAAGCTTGGAGGACTGCGAGTCCCGGGCCTGGGGCGCGGGAGGCAAGCGAGGGACGGGAGAAGGGGGGAGGGGGGGGGGTCAGAAAAGGCATTTGGCTGCCAAGGAGGGGGCGAAGGAGAAGGTGCGCCCCTCTGAGGGGGAGAGAGAGAGAGAGAGAGAGCAGAGCATCGGCGTGCATGCATGCGTGCATGATGATGGGGGCATGGGGGGCATGCCTGGCCGTGTGAAGCCACCAGCGGCACGCACCAGGATGGTCAGGGTCGGCCATTTGGACACAAAGTGCCGGTAAGTATACACGTGGTAGGGCTCACTCAGGAAGCGGGCAATCATGTCCGAGATCTCGGGCAGGTCCTTCTCCGTGCCATCCAGACAGGAGTAGATGATATTACTCTCCTTATAGGGAGAGGGCTCGGCGGGGGACATGTTGGGGGGGAGG
>NW_009242978.1:1525796-1528039 GCF_000388065.1 Fonticula alba
GGAAAGGCCGTCCCGGGCTGTTGCGCCCCCCGCCGCCTGCTGCTCTCTCTTCCTGGCGGGACCAGTGGCAATAGGTGGGGCGTGCCCCCTGGAATGGCGGCCAGGCAAGCGTCCGGTGGTTCCTTTCGGGTGGGCGGCGTGTTCGTGGGCAGTTGCGCTTAGCTTGAAGAGAGCGCCGTGTATTTCTAAAAAACAGGGGAGGGGGGTGGGAGGAAAGCGCGGATGACGATTCGTTCTCGCCTGGGGGGGAGGTGTTGCACTTTGGAGCCGGCCTGCCGTGCCAGCACAAGCATGGGCGTGCAATTGAAGGAGGGGGAAGGGATCAGGGCAGGAGGGGGGGGGGATCGCCTATCACACAGCAGGTGCAGATGCTTTCTCGGAAGAGAGTAGGGGAGAGGGAGAGAGGGGGGGAGACACAGGGACAGACAGGCGGGTGGGCCCTTGCCAGGAACAAGCGTGGAGAGGACCACATGTGGACAAGCACGGAGTGGGAAGAGGCAGAACATGCAATGCATAACAGGATACGGGGGAGCGCATGCACCGGAGGAGGGAACTGGGAGGTGCGCGCGTCCCCCTTTTGTGCTATTTTCCCTCGGAGGGAGGAGGGGAAACCGGCTGGGAGGGAGGGGGGGGGGATAGTACTGAACAGGGGGGGGGGGAATCTCAAGGGCAGCCTCCAGCGGAGAGGAAGAGGAAAGAGGAGGGAGGAGGGAGGAGGGGGGGGTAGACGCTCATGGGGGGCGGGGAGCGGGGAGAAGAGGCTGCAGCCTTCTCGAGCGGCGGAAATCTGAAGGGTATGTCGGGGAGAGGGACAGAGAGAGGGAGAGAGGGAGAGAAAGAGGGGGGGGGGATGGCAGGGTCGCAAGCCATGCGAACATGCCGGCGCGGAGACACGTCAACAACCAACACAGCGGACCGGACTGTGTGGATGTGTGCAGGGAGGGGCGCGGCGAGGCGGAGGGGCTCCATGAAATGAGCGCCCCCGCGTGTGCCCCCGCTCAGAGGAGCCCACACTCACGGAGATTGGCCTGAAGAATGATGTCCCCGATGGCCGCCATGACGAAGCGCATCTTGTCGGTGTCGGTGGCACACGTCAGATGGGTGTAGATCTGCTTGGTTTCGGCCGAACAATTGAGGCTGGTAAACTTCTGTATCAGGTATGTGGCAGCCTTGCGGACATCTTTGCCGCCTGCGAGCGGGAGGCGAGGAGGGAAAGGCAGGGAGGGGAGGGGGGGTGAGAAAAGCGACGACCAAAACCACGGACCCGAGAGAGAGAGAGAGAGAGAGAGAGAGAGAGAGAGAGAGAGAGAGAGCAAGACAGGCGATGGCGGCCGGGCGGCCGGGCAGGAAACCATGTACCATCATAGTCCTCAAAGTAGTCCTTCAGTGGCCAGTGGGGGATTTTCTGGCTGAAGATGTCCATTTTGTTGAGGAAGAGGATGATCGAGGTGCGGACAAACCACTCGCTGTTGCATATCGAACTGAAGAGGGAGAGGGCCTCCTGCATGCGATTCTGCACGTGCCAGGGGGGCGCGCACGGGCGGCGATGCCGAGGGGCGGGGGGAGGAGGAAGAAGGGGAAGGGGTCAGCATCCCACGGCCAACAGTGGAGGGAGGGAATGCATCGGCGCCGGGCGCCGGGCGCCGAGCGAGGGCAGGCCGGCAGGAGCGGACAGGCGCAGACGGGCCGCGCGCATGTGGCAAGGCGCGCACGCACCACGGTCTCATCCTCGAGGAGGTTTTGGTTGTATGCCGAAATGGCCACAACAAAGATGATGGCGGTCACATTTTCGAAGCAGTAGATCCACTTCCGGCGCTCGGAGCGCTGGCCGCCCACATCGAACATGCGATATGTCAAGTCGCCGACCTTGAAGGCGGCCTCGGTGATGCCGGTGGTTTTGGCGCGGGTCCGGAGGACGTCCTGATCGTCAGGCAGGTAGCCGGGCATGGCGATGCGGCTGAGGCTCTCCAGGTAGTAGCTGGTCGAGTCGGCCAGGGGAAACTGGTGCGAGAGCGTGAGGCATTGCTTGATCCCGGGGTCTTGGTAGATGAGCGAGAGAGACTCATAGAGATCGGGCGGGAATTCGGCCCGCGTCAGCTCCGGCGGGTAGTTTTGGATGAACACCTTGTGCGGCTGTGTGCGTGGACATCATATTGGGGGGGGGGGGGGGGGGGGGGGTGTGCATGTGTGGAAGACGGCGCAAAATGACCCGCCCGCACCCATGTGCGCGCACAGACGCAGGC
>NW_009242978.1:1528222-1528765 GCF_000388065.1 Fonticula alba
GGACGGGCAAAGGCGCGGGCCGCCATCGGAAGAGGGGGAGGGGGAAGGGCGAAAGGGGCACCGGGCGCACCTCCAGGAAGGGGTCCCCCAGGGGGATGCCCAGGAGATCGAGCGCGTCGCACAGGGCCTTGGCGCTTTGGATGATGTTGCTGAAGACAATGCTCCGGTAGTTCTCCAGGTCTGGCCGGGAAAAGCCTTTGTCGTGAATGAGGCGCATTTGCTTGAGGATGGTGGACTTGCCGGATTCGCCGGATCCCAGAAGCAGGAGCTTGACCTCGGACCGACGGCGCTGGCGCTCGCTTGAAATGGACCGGTCGATGGCGATGCTCCGGCGGATGTGGCTCTGCTCTTCGGGCGACATGAAGCAGGACCAGGAAGACATGCACCCGGTCTGGTAGGAGAAAGAGGAGGTCGTGTCGCGCAGCTCGGAGTCCTCGGTATTTGCCGAGGAGGAGGAAGAGGAAGACGCCGGGCGCTGGCGCCGGCGCCGGCGCCACCAAGGGCTCATGGGCGAGGGGGTCGAAGAAGCGAGGAAGGTCGCGA
>NW_009242978.1:1529055-1531305 GCF_000388065.1 Fonticula alba
ACCCATGGATGGAGGACAGGGAGACGGGGGGGGGGCGGGGGGGGCGGAGGGAGGGAGTGGAGGCAAAGGGGGGCGGGGCAGGGGGCGAGGAGGGGGGAGTGCGTCTCGGAGTGGGGCTGGATGCGGTCCGGAGCGGGGATGCATCTTGGCCTCTCCTCAAGAGTGCCTTGCCGCGCCTCTAGACCCCCCGGCTGGGCGTCGGGGGGTGAGGGGGAGGAGGCAGGGGAGCCATCCAACTGGCCGGCCGGCTGACTGGCCGGGGGAGAAGGGGCGGACGAGCGGCCGGCGGGGGACGAACTGCGCCTCAATCTGGGGGCCGGGGGGCGCCCCGCGGTTAGATGCGTCGGCCGACGGTGGGGCCGCAGTCCCATCGGAAAGTGACGAGACGGCTGGGGCGGGCCAGGCTGCGGCGAACCCCGGGCGCGGCCGGGCCGCCGGCGCCGTTGTCTGGGAAATGTCAATCGGCCGTGGGCGTGTGGGCGGGCACACGCCGCAGTTCGCGCGCGGGGGGGCGCCCGGCGCCAGGGGGGACGGGGCGCGCCGGAGGGCCAGCTAACCGGGGGCGGGGGGGGGGAGGGTCTCACTTGTCCCGGGGGAGCGGCGGGCCGGCGGGGCGCGCAACGTGACTCGGGTCGCCGCGAGGGCGAGGGCGGCCGCCGCGCCTCCGATCTCTGCCAGCGGGAGGGCCGGCCGGCTCGGGGGCACCAAGCGCCGGAAGGCAGGGGGGGGGGGGGCGGGGGGGCAGGGCGATCTGGCTGACATGCGTCCGCTGCGGCCCCTGGGCGTGGCACACGCCCGGCGGGCGAGGGCCGCACCGGCCGGACGTTGCTGGACGCATGACTGGACGCAGGCCTCGCCGGCGGGGGGGGGGGCCCTCGCTGCCCAGCCACAGCATGCCATCCTCTCCGGTGCCCCCTCCTCCACAACCGGCCGTCCGCCGCCATCAACCCCGCGGCTCCTCGCCGACGAGGAAGCGAACAAGCCCTGGCTGCCGGCGTGGGCGTCTGGGGCCGGGCGAACGGCCGCGCGCGCCACCCCCCCTCGGGGGGGGGGGGCGGGGAGAAGAGAAAAGGGCCGCGGCCGGGCGCACCCCCGGCCGGGCGGCGGGCCACCAATCCGGCAGGTATGCTCGCACACGCGCGCGTGCGAAAGTATGCACGGGTGTAAACGGCCCCCGCGTACGGGATACCCGGAAAGAGGGTCCGAAAATATGGTGCGCAAGGGCGCTGAAAAGGATCGCACGCGCGCGGAAGCGTGTCAGCCCGACCTCCCCGAGCGGGATCCCGGTTGCCGAGGGCGGGCGGCCAACACCAGCAGGGGGAAAAAAAGAAGGGACCAGCACCGGCCAGCCGGCCGGGGGCGCGGGTCTGTCCGAAGGGTGGCCGGGGTTGGGGGCCGAGGACGACCCGCCGCCGGCGGCCGGGCGCCGCTCCCGAGGCGGCCCTCCTTCTCGGGGCCTGTGGCGGCGCCTGTGTCGCGGGTCCCGCCCGCGCCGCGCCCGCGTCCACACACACCCCCCCCCCCCGCCCCCCGCGGGTTGCTCGGCGCCGACGGAAGGAGAGGAACAAGCTGTGCTGGGCGCGCGGCCGGCCCCGGTGGGACCGTCGGAACGGGGCCGTTGTCTAGCGGGCCCGGGCCGGCCTCCCGGGTTGAGAGGCCGGCCCGGGCCGCGAGACCGCGCCGCAGCCAGCCCCATCGTGAGAGTGTCGGGCGCGGCGCGGGGTCACTGGGCCCCGGGGGCAGGGCCCGGCCTCGCCACAGAAGCGCACGCATGCCGGGGCTCCCACGGATCAGCGGAGGGCCAGAGCCTGCGCCCCTTGCCACCGCCGAGCTCCCGGTGTCCTCATGCGGCAGCGGGAAGCACGAGGGCGAATGCGGGCGGAAAATAAAATAAAGGGAGCCCTCGACGCGGGCGCCGGCGCCCGAGGCTGCCGGACCGGGGGGGGGGGGGGGTGCGGAGAAGGGGGGACGCCGGGAGGCGTGCGAACGCGCGCCGGCGATGGTGGGGGCCCAGTGTGCCAATCCCCAGATGTTTCACACTCCCCATGGAGCCAGTGTGCCCGGCTACTACCGGACACCATGTCAGCACCGGGGTGTTTGCCGGGCGCATGCGTGCGCCGGTGTGCACGCGGCCGCCTGCCTATGCATTCGGCCGGCCCCGGCAAACCGGGGTGGACCTAGCTCTGTGTCGCGTGAGGAGGGCGACCATGGCGGGGCGCGGGCGCGGGGGGCGGGGGGGGGGGGGGGGGG
>NW_009242978.1:1531626-1535216 GCF_000388065.1 Fonticula alba
CCCCCCCCGGTGTCAGGGAGGGGCGGCACCGGAGGAGGCCGGGCCCGGCTGACGCGCCCGCCGACCGAAACCGCCCCCCGCGCGGGCTGGCCGGGACCCATGACTGCCGGCATCCGCCGCCGGGCCGGCACGCGGGACAGGCTCAGGCGGGCCGATGGAAGGAAGGGACCGGGGGGGGGGGCGGGCGCGCGCGGGAGGCAGAATGAACAGCGGACGCGGCCCCCGGGGCCCGGCGTATGGCCTCCTCGCGGGCCCGGAGAGGGTGGCCTTGGCTGCGCGCGAGCGCGGCCGACCACTCGGCACACCGACGCCTCAGGCGCTCGTTAATAGGCCCCGGGCGGCGGCGGCAGCGGCAGCCGGGCAGCCGGGCGGCCGAGAGTGCACCCGCGGGAGACCGTCCGAGGACGAGACAGAGAGGGGGAGCGGGACGGGAGGCGAGACGGAGACACTCCCCCGGGCCGGGGGCATCGCGGTCCGCCGGGTTGCCGCGCTATTTTGCTCGGCAATACCACCGGATCGGGGGGCCCCCTCCCCGGCTTCCCCCGGCCGCGGGCGGCGCATGTCCACCGGCCGGCATGGGTGAGCTTGTGCGTACGTGCATGTATTAGTGAAGGCCGCCAGCGAGCGTGGCCAATACGCACGCCCGGAGACACACGCGCGTACAACCACAGGCAGAAGCAACCATGGCTCCATGGTCCCCGGTCCGGTTGCCGTTGCCGCCGGCCCCCCCCCCCCCGGGCGGGCACACTTTGACATGCCTCGTACGTCTCATCGACCCAAGGCCGCCCGGCCCGGGGGAGCCCCCGCCGCCTGCGAACCCCCTTGGGCGAGGGGGGACACCGGCCGCCGAAGACAACCGGCGCCAGGGGGGGGGGGGGGGCGAGGCGGGCTTGGAAAGTGCCGGAGGCGGGCGACCCTGCCCGGGCGGGACCGGGCCCTCGGGCCTCTCCGGTCCCCCGCTGCCGGAGGAAGCCCCCGAGCAGGGGCACCACACGCCGCCGGTGGCACCAACGACCCGGCCGGCCAGCCGGCCGGCGACGCAAAGGGCGCCCCACCCGGGGGGAGGTGATGGTGTCTGCCGTCACCGGCCGAAGGGCCCCCCCCGCCGGATGTGCGCGCCCTGCGCCAAAAAGGATTCCCCGCCCAGGGGGATTCAGGGAAATTCCAGCACGCAATCCCCCCGGAGCCGCGGTTGCAGCCCGGCCTCCGCCCGCCGGTTACACACGCCGGCTTGCTCACGGCGGCGGCCGCGGCGGCGGGGAGGGAAGGGACCGGGCGCACGGCTTCGTGCGCACGCGCACACACGCGCTCGCCAGCCCCCGGCGCCTGACAACAACCGGCATGTCGGGTCGGGTGGCGGCGAAGCGCCGGGGGGCCACAGCACGCCGGTCCAGGCCGCGGGAACACACCTCCGGGTTAAATATGGGACGCCCGGGGGCGCCTTTCTCCCCCGGGCTGCGGGACCGCCTCCCGGGGGCGGGGAGGGCAGCTGGCGGCTCGCGAGGGCCGCGCCCCCAGCGGGAGGTAGCGCGCGCGTGCGCGCGGGCCCCAGACGCGGCCGCCCACCCCGGGGCCGGGCGGCGTGCCGCCTCCGGGCGTGTCCCGGCCCCCCCCTCCCCCCGGGCCGCGGCATCACAACGGGCTCGGGGCTGCAACCTCCCCCCGGCGCGGGGACCGATGCGGTGCCTTCCGGGCGGGGGGCCGCGGCAACCATCAGCGCACCGGCGTGCGGGGGCGGCCGCAAGAAGGCTGCCAGGGCCTCTCGCCGGGGGGCGAGGCCCCGGCACACATGGCAGGGACAGCCCCCTTCACGCGGGGGAACAAGCCCCGGCGGTTCGTGTGCACCCCGCCGCCCGCCTCCGCAATCGTGTCCCTCGTCGCGGGAGGGGGGCCCGGGAGGGCCCCGGCTGCCTCTGCGCCAGAAGACCACACCGGGGGGGGGGGGGGGGGGGGGGGGGGAGGGGCACGGACACGCTCTTGAGCGGGGGTAAACAAATAGAGGAGCATTATGCGCAAATGAATATTCGCGGGCCGGCCACGGGGGTGGGCGAGGGCGGGGACACTCTATTTTGATTGTGCTCCCCCCAGCCAGTCCGGTGCAACCACACAACCCCGCCCCGTCCGGTCCCGGCTGTGTCGGCTCGCGGGGAAGGTGTGCCAGAGCAGGGGGGGGGGGGGGCGCCGTCGCGCCGCACGGGCAGGGCCCGAGGCCGGCGGCCGTTCCCGCCCCCCGCCCCGCCCCCTCGCCCCTCGCCCCTCCGGCGATCCGCCGCCGCCCGGAGGCAGGGTCCAGCCGCGGAGGCGGCTCTCGCCCGCCCAGGCCGGACTCCGCCGCAAGAGGCTGCCCCGGTAAAGGGGGGGTGTCCGGTCTGCCGGGGATCGCGGGCCCTGGTGGCCGGCCAGTCTCGGGCACCACCGCAAGCCGGCCCTCCCCATATAACCTGGCGCGCATGATTCCCATCACTCCGCCGGGCCGGGCCGGGCCGCAAACCAATTCTCCCCCACCCGGGGCCTCCTCCGTGTCCAGCGCCGAAGGCGCCCACCCGCCACAGGCGGCGGAGGCAAACCCCCCCCCCAAACGGAAAAGGGGGGGGGCCCGCCCTTTCCCCCGGCCTGCCCCCGGGCCCCCCCCCCCCCCAGCCCCCCCGGTGTGTTGGTCGGGCGGATGGGCTTGGTCGCTTCTCGAGGGCTGCCCCCGGCGCCGTGCCCGGCCGCCCCTTCCCCCCCCCCCCCGAGAGGCCGCCCGGGCACGCCGGCCCCCCAGGAGGCAGGCCGGGGAGCCGAGGCGCCGGGCGGGGGCGCCGGGCAAGGGGCGAACGAGGCACGCCTGGACACGCCCGCGCAGCACCGAGCCGGGCCGATGTGCTCGCACCGACGACCGCCGGTCGTCCAGTCTCCGTGACCGCTCGAGCGCCCGACGCACCGGCAGGGGGGGGCGGGAGCCACCTCCCCGGTGCCCGTTCCGGCGCACACACTCGCCCGGTCCCACACACGCACACATTACTCAGCCACACGCACCCCGCCGAGGCCAGGCGTGTCACACCTTTTGGGGCCCCAGGACAGGGGCGAGGTCTGCCCGACGGGCGACCGGGCCAACCGCAGAGGGCGGCTCACGGCAACACGGGGGTGGCCCTGCGCTTCCGGGCGGCAAGGGCGTTGTGCGCGAGCGCCAGCCGCTCGCCCCACCACGCACCAAGGCATGCCGCACCTCCGCCACTTATGCACACCCCCCGCCGACGGGAGAGCCCCCCCCCCCCCAGACGCACGGCCGCCCGCGCGACGACAAGGCCCGAGGTTGGCAATAAATGCCGCATTAAGGCTAACGAAAATCCCCATATATGGAGTCTAATGCTGGAAGCTCGGTGATCGGCTGGAATACCGTTCTCGCGACGAGATCACGCCGGGCGTACGTCACAGCCGATCGATTTTCGCCTCGCACCCACATCACCCAAGAGGGACAGCCTCGACTGGTGCTGCCCCGCCCCTCGGGGGGGCGGAGGGATTGCTTTTCAAAGCACTCCTCCCCCCTCCGCTGGCCGGTTCTCCTTGTTGCCACTTTTGCTCGCCGCCCTCCCCCCCCCCTCCCCCCC
>NW_009242978.1:1535257-1538577 GCF_000388065.1 Fonticula alba
CCCCTCGCCCCCCCCCCCGCCTGGCCGAATGTCCCTCACCCGGAAGCCGCCGACTGCCCCGGCCCAGCCGGCGCCCGGCCGTACCTCGCGGACGGGTCCGCCATCCGGGCTGCCCGGGGCCCGGCCACCGGCCCCCCCGTCGGCCGGGGCGCCGCCAGCCGCCGGAGCGCCTGGGACGGTGACCGCCCGGCCACTTGGCCCGATGGCCGGGGCCGCCGTCCGCAAGGTCGACACCGTCATCATGGATCTCCTGCACATGGAGCTCGTGAACTCCTACCTCCAGCGGGCGTCAGATCCCACAAAGCCCCTGACCCCCGGCGAGATCGAGACCTTCCGCCAGGAGATCGAGGCAATCGGCTCGGCAGCCGGGGCGCGCTTCTTTGCCAGGTTCGCCGTGCACTTGCCTTCCCCCCTGTCTGCCCGCCTGGCGTCCTCCCCCCCGCCGGGCTTCTTTTTTTTCCTCCCCCCTCCCCCTTTTTGACCATCCACCGCGCCTTTCCGAGCACTGACCGCCCCTTCTCGCGTCGGTCTTCCTCCTCCCTTCCTCTCTCTCTCTCTCTCTTTCTCCCCCCCCCCGCGCAGCGAGTCCATCCACTTGACTGCCTTCGGGCCGACGGATGCCGTTCGCTTTGTGTGCAATGGCTTGTGGCCATGCTTTTTCCAGAACAACATTTCCAACCTCCGATCCAATCGCCTGGTGCGCCCTCCGCCGCTTCCCCCTCCGACCGGCGGTCATTTGCCCCCCAGCGGGACACCCAAAGCTGACTCCCCACCCTGCTGCCTGGCGCCCTCTCGCTCTCTCGCTCGCTCGCTCTCCCGCTCTCCCGCTGCCCCTCCTCCGGAAGGATGTCTTCGTCATGACCGACAGCGCCTATCGGCCATTCACATGGTGCTCATCGATGAATGACTTCGCCCCGTCCGGCGGGGCGCACTCGGTCGCCTCGCAACTGATGCCGGTACGCCCGATCTCGCCTTTCCCTTGTCCCCCTGGAGCCCAGCCTGCCTCGCTGTTCGTCTCCACTCACGGCGCGCGTACATCCGGCCGCCTGGCGCATGTCCCCTTGCACATAGTACACCTGGTTCGCGTGTGGTGCCATCTCCGGTGCCCTGGCCGCCAGCGGCTGGAAGTGCAAGGTCACTTCGGAGATCAACAAGGCTCCCGGATGTGCGTCCCCCCTTCTTCCCCTGTCCTGTCCCGATATCCGCCCAATCCCCTGGGCCCGAGCAGCTCCTCGGCTGACGTCCCCCGCTCCCCCTCTCCGTAGGCGACTTCGTGGTTGTCATCCTCAACGTTTGAGGGACCCAACGGCTGGCTTTTTTTTCTCATGTATATCTCCTCCTCCCTGCCGGCTGTTCGATACCGGCCCCTTCCCAGTTGCATGGACACAATAAACGCCACATTTCGTGGATCCCAGGATCCCCGGCCGCCTCGAGAGGCCGGAGGGGGCAGCCCCGGCGAGAGAGAGAGAGAGACACAGGGAGACCGGGAGGGAGGGAGGGGCGACCGAGCGGCCTGGCGACCGAGCCGCCAGGAGACCCAGGCCGGGATCGACTGGCAGGGGGAGGGGGGGGGGATTGTTCCCCGTCCAAGGTCGCTTTTGGCGGGCGTCCTCTCTCCGCTCCCAGGGCGCCTTCGTGCGCGAGAGGGGGAAGCCGGCGCCAGTGGCGGCGGCCCGGCCCGGTGGGCTTGATCGGGGAACGGGCGGGGCGGTGGAATGCGCCGAAGCCCAAATGGAATCACGCCCAAATCACGGGCACAGGACCGCAAGTATTCCAGAACCGCACACATAGTCGCCCTATTCCACACTCGCACACACACACGCACACCCCAGTCCGGGAGGGAGGGGGGGGACACTGCGCCTTCCCGCCCGCTTCCCCCGCCCCCCCCCCTGAGAGACACTTGCACCCCTCCCCGCGAGTACGGGGACGCGGGGTGAGGGCGCCGCTGGAGCGCGCCGCCGGTCGTCAAAATCCCGGCGTCGATGTCCCCGGCGGGAGTTAAATCGACAAGGGCACCCCGCCCTTTGGTCGGACAAGTGGGGCCCGGCGGCCCGCTCGGGGTGCCCGCCTCCTCTTGGCACCTCCGTAGTGCGGTATCTCCGGCAGGGCGTCTGGCCTATGCGGGGGGGGGGGGGGGGGGAAAACTGGCAGTTCGCCGGGGCCGCGGGTCGGTGACGCTCGCGGCAGCGAGAAGCCCACCGGGGGGGCCGGGACGGGAGAGACAGCCGAGGGCCAAAGGCAACGTGCGGGAGTGACTTGGCTGCGCGCGAGCCAGCCCGCACATGGATGGGCCAGGGTTCTGCTTGGATCTCGCCCTCAGGGGTTGTGATCCTCGCGGGCCTCCCCCCCCCCCCGCCCCCGCCGGCCTCGAGGCGTGCGCCTGTCCGAGGCGCGAATGCCAGCGCCCGAGGGCGCGCGCTGGAAGCTTGTTTATTTTTGCCCGCCTTCCCCCGGGCGTTGGGGCGGATAGACACCGGCAGGTGGGCGTGTGTGGGGGTGTACGCCGGCTGCCTGGCCGGCCGGCCGGCCGGCGGCCACACATGCGGCTTGCTGCGCTTCGGCCCCCCCCACCCCGGGGAAGCCGGACACCTTGCCCAGCCCACCCCCCCGTCGCCCCCCCCCCCCCCCCGGGGGGGCGGAAAGCCGGGTGAGACGGCACAAAATGCCCCCCCGCCCACCGTCCGCCGCTAGACACACCGTGCTTCTCTCTGCCGGAGACCGTGGTTTTTTTTTGGGGGCCGGACTTGGTCCCCGGCCGCAGTCAAACCCCGCATGACAACAATGTCGGGACTTCCTTCCCCGGCTTCGCGTGCTCGCGAGCGCGCGCGCCCGTCTACCTGCATCCAAGTGGCCCTGCATGTGTCCCCCCTCCCTGCAGACGCTTCCCGGGAGCCGCCCCTTGGCTGTGAGCCGAGGGGCGTGAGCCATCGATTGGGTGCGGCCGTGGCGGCGGCCTTCCGTGTGCGAGTGGTGGAGAGGGCGGGGGGGGGGGGGGGGGGGGGGGCCCGGGTGTTCCGGCGCCCGGAGGTGGGGGGGGGGGGGGGGGGGGGGGGGGGGGGGGGGGGGGGGAAGGAGGCCCCGTTTTCCTTGCTCCGGAACGCGCTCCCGCGCGCGGCCCCCCTGGGCTTCTTTCCGGCGGACGCTCCGGAACGCGATCTCCCTCGCCCGGGGGGAAGCCTGGAGCCCGAAAAAAGCCTGTCCTCTGGGTCCCCCTCCGGCCGTGACGACCAAGTCAACAACCTTCACCCCCCCCCCCCTCTGCCCCCTCCTGGCCCGCCTCTCTTCTTCAGTTCACTCCGTCCCCGACGCCCCCGCCACCC